>NW_004524768.1:707329-712996 GCF_000260255.1 Octodon degus | reverse complement strand
TCAGCTAGTTCTTCCAGGTACCAAGATTATTGTTTAATAAGATAAAGTCAATAAGAGCCACACCCACACCCACACCCATACCATAGCCTTCTCACATTTATATATGTCTCTGTATTTAACCTATTTCTTACTATATCTATGCATCTGGATCCAATTGACTTCTATATTTCTACACAGTTGTATCTATCTACATCTAATCTATTTCAATATCCGAATCCAAATTTAATCTATTTACATATCTATCTATATTAATGTATTTCACTTTTTTTTTTAAATTTTATTTCACTTTTTTTTAATGTGTGTGTGTGTGTGTGTGTGTGTGTGGCCAGCTCAGCCCACCAGGGGGCGGGGCTGGGGGATTGAACCGTGGTCCTTGTGCTTTGCTAAGCTTGTTCTAAGTAGGTGCTTTAGACCACTGAGCCATCTCACCAGCCCATGTATTTCACTTTTGCTACATATCTGTGTCTATATCCAATCTATTCCAATATCTACATCAAGAATTGATATATTTCTTTATCTATCTATATTTAATCTATTTTAATATCTGTATAGATATATTTTTAATGTATTTAGTACAGGGTCTCACTACACAGATCGGGCTCATAGCAATCTTCCTGTTTTTCACCCTCCCAAGAGCTGGAATTACAGGCATGCACCACCACACTCAGTCTCAATTGCCATCTCAGCACCCTGGGAGTAGGGCTGGCATAGCATGTGGTGCCAGGGATTGAACCCTGGTCCCTGTGCTTACCTAAGCAGACACTAGTCCACTGAGCTATCTGGTCAGCCCTGTATCAATATTTAATATATTTCTGTGTCTATATCTAATTTATTTCTGTATCTACGTCTATATATCAGTATTATTTCTAATGTAATTGAATATCTGTATCAATATTTAATATATTTCTGGGCTGTAAGCTAATCTATCTTTATATCTACATTATACTTTTATTTGCTTCTATAGCTAACCTACTTCTGTATCTATGCATTTCTGTACATCTCATCTATCTCTCTACCTCTGTCTCCTTCTCTTGCTCGATCCATGTCCAGAGAGAGCAGGAGCATCAGGAAACAGCTCCCGTGGCCACAGGGCTGAGAAGCCTGGCATCCACAGGGCAGGTGGGCTGGCAGGCTAGCGAGGGCAGGTAGTTGCTGGTCTTGAGTCTTGAGCCTAAAAACTGGAAGGTCAAGCAGAATTCGTTCTTCAAAAACCTCATTCATTGCTCTTAAGACCTTCAACTGATTGGATGAAGCCAACCCACACTGTGGAAAATAACCTGCTTGGATTAATGTCAACTGGTGATAATTGTTAAACCAGTACATAAAATACACTCGGGGCAACATCCAGACTGCTGTTTGACTTGGCCAGGCTGCTGTATAAAATTAACTATTTCTCAGTCTTATGTGGTTTCTCTTCCTCCTCCTTTGGATCACCTGATATTTTTGTACCCTGACCATAGGATCATACACCTACTCTCAAGCTATTTCTAATATAAATCAGCATTATCTTGCAATTTATCTAGTAGATGTGCATTCCACATCTACAGGACAAACCAAGCCACCCAAAGGAGCAGGTTTAATACAATATAACCATGTGGTATTATTACCTTTCCTGATTCTATGGATTTAACTATATTAAACTAGACAGGATTCGCAATAAAATAAAAAAAGAGAGAAAAAAAAACTAGACAAGAATTCACCAAATACTGATACAGAGCGATAGCTCAGTGGACTAGTGTCTGCTTAGGCAAGCACAGGGACCAGGGTTCAATCCCTGACACCACATGCCATGCCAGCCCTACTCCCATAATTCTCACCAGGGTCTCTCACATTGTTACAGCCAGGCAGCAGTTGTGGATGGGACTACATTTGAGATGCCTGACATGATTCTTCACTTGTATATCTGGCTCCTGGGCTGGAAAGACTCAGATTCCGGGGAACTGTAACCAATGGTGGCTCTGACCATGCCTCTAGGTGGTGGTTGCACATGACAAGCCTAGAGTAGCAGGACTTCCTACAAGGCAGCTGGAGATCCCCAGGGAAGTAGTCCCAAGAGAATCATGCACAGCTGTGTGGCCTCTACTAGCCAAGCCTCTGAAGTCACCCAATATCACAGAGCCTCAGCCAGATTGAAGGGGAGGCTATGGGGTATCTGCAGGTAGGCCTTAAACTCCTGTAGAAAGACTGCCTGTGTGATTTGATTCCAGAAATCTGTCCCCCAGCTCAGATACAACTGTAGATCTGTCTTCTTCAAGGGCTATTGTCTGTGGCCAGGACTCTACAGCATCTTCAGCAAATAGGATAGGGCTGCATGCATCCACAAAAGCCACCAGGTTCGGGTGCTCCAAGTCTCTTCCACATGCATCTGTACATCTCTATTCCAGTGGTTACTACTTCTACCTCCCATCAGATGCTTAACCAGCAGAGGTGGAACCCTTCAATCACCATCATCTTTGTAACTTGGCTAACCACTGGATCCAACTTCGCTTGTGATTCTTAGTGATACTTACTCTAGCGGATCAAGAGATAAAATCTATTAACATACACCTTAGGAAGTCTCTGGTGTGTCCACATATGCTGTATAAACTTTTTTGTTCATCTATCCAGTGCCAGTACTGGCAGTCCTTCCATGGTAGAGACCTAGAGAACTTGAATGGCTAATACTCTATATTTTGTCTGGTTGCACACTGGTTACACAGGCACAGACTATCCTGAGTCCTTTAGTGCAAACCACCCCAAGGGTCATTTTCTGTCTAGCCATTGGACCCTATTTGGGCTTTTTATACTTATCTATTAAACCATCCCCAAAACTTCATGGCTTGAAAACAGTAGACTATATTTCTTGGGGTTTTGGGCCTCAGCCTCTGCTGCTCTTGTTTGGAATCATTCATGTGACTAAGTGAGGTGGTGGGTGGACTGGACTGGTGTCTGAGGCACCTCAGTTTTTTCTCCACTTCTCTCTCTTTCTCCCTCTCCTCTGTCTCTTTCTCCCTCTCCTGTCTGTCTGTCTGTCTCTCTCTCTCTCTCTCTCTCTCTCTCTCTCACTCTCTCACTCTCTCTCTCTCTCTCTCTCTCTCTCTCTCTCTTTCTCATATGCCAAACATGAAAACATACACCATTTTTGAAGTCCAGCCACTTATGAGAAAGCAGGTGTCTAGCCCATCAGCCTAAGCTGAGGTGCTGCTGAGTATGGGCAATTGACTCCTTCTGGGACATTCAATAATGACTGTTTCCTGAAGGCAAATTTATAGGAAAGGGAGAGGAAAATAGAGTGGCCTTAAAGAAACATAGCTAGGAATGAATAGGTTAGTTACTGAGTTAGTATTTGATGCATAACTCACTGAGACCTGACACAGATATTTAGTGTAGATCTGAGGCAGTAGCATGAGACCACAATAGGAATAGGTGCAAGAAAGGTCCCTGTGGCTTTCAAGGGCTAGAGAAAGTAGACAAGCTCCAAAGTTTGCTGGTGAAGGTGTAGATTGTCACAAAACCTCCAAACAAATACCAATACATATCAGAAATTATCACATCCTTAACCCAAAAGTTGACCTTGAGGAACTCACTCATCTTCACCTACAAAGCTCTGAAGCATTAAATCCCTCATTGAGGAAGCAGATAGTTGGCTGGGGAGATGACAGCAGACACATACAAAAGATAACTGTGGACTCAGAGACTGGAGTGTGTGTGGCATGGGACAGCCTCTGTGTACAGAGCACAGGAAGAAGCCAGATGTGTGAAGAACTAAGGGTTAGCTTGGCTCACTCCAGGAAGAGCAATGGCCTTAGGGTGACTGGAGTATCTGAGGGACAGGAAAAGGGTACACGGCCAGAACACAAGGGACACAGAGCAAGAAGAACAATATTCAAATAGAGAGTGTGAGAGGTCACATCAGCCAGGCCCAGGACTTTGGGTTTATTCTAAGTACATGAATAGGAGCAACATGGAAATGGCCACTTTCTTTCTTTCTTTTTCTTTTCTTTTTTTTTTTTCTTTACATATTTTTATTAGTGCATATTCACTATATAGATAAAAGAATTTCATTTTGGAAGACTCATACATGCGTATAACATACTGTCACCATTTTTTGCCTGTCCCCACTATCATTTTCCCCTTGGGAAATGATCATTTTTAAACAATGGCTCCAGCTGTTGTGGGCAAAGCATCCATGGAGCTGCAGTGTGTAGAAGCAGAGAGCTGGGGAGGTAAACAGAGCTCAACAAACCAGCTGCAGCCCCGCTTCTTTTCACATTTCTACTTTTACAGTAACCTTTACCATGAGCATTCATTTGCTTCCTCTATCAAGAAACAAATAAACAAAAGTTCTGAAAGAACAGTATCACTGCCCTAGGCCATCTCCATTTTGCCTTGAAGGCTACAGTCTGCAAGTTGCCCACTTCTTACCTCTCAGAAGTCACACTCTGAGAGCCAGACCCTGTGCTCCATGGCCCACAGCACACCGGGCTGTTGTGGCCCCAACTACAGGCTGGTGGCCTTAAACTGAGTGCTGTGTGTTCATTGAAAGGGAGGTGCTAATTTAGACTGCCCCAAAGCCCAGAGGTAGTGATAATGTAGCCATCCAACAGGACCACTGGTCTCTGTCACCTAGAATTTGAAGTAGGGCACAGTCAGGATGTGGGGCATTATCTTTAACTGTGATGTGTGACTTTGACTTCAGGAAGAGCTACCCAGCAGATGCGTGAGGCTGTGGGCGCTTTTGTGGATGATTTGCACGTAGACACAAACAGAGGGAAGAAAACCCATCATTGTGGGTGGTGCCAACCAACAGCCTTATAGCGTGGAGAGGATAAAGAAGGAAAGAAGAGAGTCTTTGCTCTTCAGAGAAGGAGTCCATCTCCACCACTGCCTTTGGATACTGGCCTCTATTTCCTTTAGCTTTCCAGCACACATTCATCAGCCTTCCAATGCAGACCCTTCAGCTTTCCAATGCCAAGTCACATCTTACTCTACAGTGAACTCTAGGCCTTTAGACTTTGTATCTTCTGGATCTCCAGAGTGCAGGCACCCAGTTCATATTCTGTCACCTTGATTTCACAGGTGGCCATTGTAAGCCTGAGATGCAAATCTATATAATTCTGTCCTCCGGATATGTGGAAAAAGCCTAGGAAAGCCAGGAAGTGTGAGCTTGAAGGATGGCCCCTGTGTCCCTGAATGCCTCCCGAGTGAACTCACTTAGACTTCACTTTGACTTCCAAACATACCAGAGAGAAAAGTTCAGACAAGTGGTCTTTTGTGACAGTCACTGAAGAAACCTGAGTACTGAGTGCTTTCACTCATTAACAGGGAGTACTGCCCATGTAGCTATACCCAGCTTTGTCCTTAAATGTGGGAGGACTTTTGATGGGATTTCCTTTGTGGAAATACCAGCCAGCATATTCTGATTGGTATTAACTTACAAGGTTTAGAATCCTTTTAGTTTTTTGCCTTTTTTTCTTTTTGGTTAGCTCACAGACTGTTATTGGTGGTGATACCGTAAATCAAACTCAGCCTTGCGCTTGCCAGACAGCCACTGTGCTGCTCAGCTATAGCTCCAGGCATTTCACAGTGCAGTTCAGGCAGGCTTTGAACTCACTTTGTTTCCCAGGCTGGCCTCAAAATCACAACCATCGGGCTGGTGAGATGGCTCAGTGGTCTGAGGCACCTACT
>NW_004524768.1:702327-707178 GCF_000260255.1 Octodon degus | reverse complement strand
AAAAATTAAAAAAAAATCACAACCATCTTCCTGCCTCAACCTCCCACGTGCTGTAATTACAGATATGCACCACTATGCTTAGCTGGATGTAGAGTTTTTTAGTGACTTACTATGACCTATTTTCTACAAATCATTTTTCCCTCAACAAACACCCTCAAAACTGTCCAAAAGAAAATCCAGGTCATTCCTGCTGCTTTGTAATAGCAAAGGAAGCTGTTTGTAGGTTCCAAGAGCTACGTTTTTCTGAGGATATAGGGAACTGTGCCCCAGATACCAGCCATGGGGCATGGGAGGCCAGGCTGGGGTGAAACATCTGGAGGATGGTGTGCTGGTGCCCTCCGGGGTTTCCCAGCTGGTTTTGAGAATTGGCTTTGATCCACAAGCTGCAAAGTGACTTTTTTTTTTTTTACAAACCAAACTATGCATCGATTTCCATGATAAAATGAGAAATTCTTTCCCATGGAAAACAGTTTTAACCACAAGTTATAACAACAATTAGACTTTAAAATGTTGCTACTTTAGCAGGAAAATTACAATATCCCAGGAAATTGAGGAAAAATAAGTCACAAAGTGCACACTCTGTATAAAAGGTTAAGAATCTTGTTAGAAATTACATTCAGTTGAACAAAACCTACAGGAGGGTAGAGAGCCTCTGCTTTGACACTAATAATGAATTATTTTTTTAAAAATAATTTATCTTTTGAGTGTAACCTTTTCATTGTATTCTACCTGTATTTGATAGTTTTTACTCTAGTGAAAATCTTGTTGTCTTTCTTTAAAATTGTTTTGATGGATTTTCTCTGTGCAAGGATATATTACATAGAACCAAGTTTTAACATACAACTTAGGAAAAACTGTTTTAAGTATGAAGAATTTTACGAAAGAAAGCTTCTGTCTAAGAGGGATAGGAGGAGGCCCAGAAAGTAGGTTGCCAACCAACTCCGCTTCTCAAGGTTATTTAATTGAGCAAAGCCATGAGGTAACGTGGGCTTAAGGTGAGACAGAGCTATAATCAATCAATAAGATTGTAAGTATAGTCTTTTAGGTAGTATTGATCCAATAGCAAATCATAGGATAGGTGTGAGGTGGGACAAAACTATGGTCAACCAATAAGAGTGCAACAAGTATAGTTGCTAGGCTAATACTGATTAAATGGGGATTAAATGGAGAAACAAGTTATGGAGCAAGCTCACGCGCAATGGACAAGGACATCTTGGAAAGGTTGGACTAAAATTTGGTCCTGCACCCAAGGTGTTCGATGTCTATGCACAATATCAATCATTCTATTCTTCCCTAGGGGGAGTGTATGGGTGAATAGTTCTCCTTTTTCTAGAAGCCTGGACTTCAGTGAGTATATTGCCAGTCACAGTTGTCTTCTACATTGACCTCTCAAGGGCTTAGCCTTGTCTGACTCCCTATAATATTTTTACCTAATTTGCTGCCTATAATATTCCCCTTTGAGAGGTACCCCTAAGTGCCATGAAGGGACCAGGGTTGAAGATCTGATTACTTCTAGCTAAAGAGGGTCATAGTTGGAATCAGCATTCGGAGATATTCCACACAGGGCTATCTAAAGGTCTCAATAGGTGCCAGATATTCTTGACTAGGGCATATGTACAGCTTTAAGTCTCCACCCAATTATCTCAGTGGAAAACCTCCAAATGATATAGGGGAGTGAAACTCCCATCCTTCTTCTAGATGTCCAAAACACCAAATTTATGTTCTCTAAAATCAAGGAATGAATTCTATGAACAACAGAGGTTAAGATTAGGAAGAACTTATTGAGACAAAGAAAGCTTCTGTCAGAGAGGGATGGAAGGAGGCCCTGAAAGTGGTTTGCCCCAAATTTTAATGTAGCTGATGGGCAGGAAGTCCCTTCACAACGATCTTGGTGAACAGTGACCAGCATTCACCTGAACACATTCTGGGGAAGATTCAAACCACATCCGAAGATAGTCCATGGCGTGGGCTGGAACACCATCGCCTGAGCTGCCTGCCCTCACTTGGGCTAGATGATACCTTCCCTCCCTGGGCCAGTATCTGTAATCCCATACTGACACCACACAAGGATGAAATTTGCGTATGACCATGTTTACTTCTGCTGCTCAACAGGACCACTTTGTCCATCTGTGTGAGCAGTAAACTGTCAGAGAACAAAGCAAAAGGATTAGGCTAAGATGACAGTTCTCCTTTCTGTGTGGCATTTCCCTGTTTTCTACCTCTGGTCTTCTTGGTTTCCTAAGACCTTTTTCTTTTCCCATTCAGCATATTGACACACAATCCCACATGACCCTATGGCATTTAGGGCAACCCTCAGTTCCCCAGGGATGACAGAGCACAGCAGGGAATGTTGCACATATGCTTCTGGGGAAGGAAACACTGACATTGGTAAAACAGAGTACCTGCCAACATCAGGCTCCCTGGGTATAGATAAATTCTCGGAATAACACAAATCATTTGTTTTCTCTTTAGGCTGTTTTGGTTGTGTGGGGAAAAGAGTACCACAGACTATTAATCAAGGAGAAAATTTAGACTGTTCTACAAAAAGACCAAGGATAAAGAAAAGCTTCTGTCGTGCACAATGAGTATTTTTCCCTTCTCTGTACAGGTTTCATCTGACTCCACAAGCTCCACTGCAGACTGTCTTCCCGAAACCATCTAGGAGAAGCTTCTGGGGTTTACTATTGCCCGTCATTTCTTCTTGATGATATTGACTATTCATTCCAGGGTATTACAATTTACATGTAGATGCCCTTCTGGGAGCTCCAGGCCCTTATAGGCAGGGATTTGGAAGGTGACTGGATAATGGCGCTTATGGTTGACTTGCTGACAGACCATGGAGACTCAGAAAGAGGCTGGTGGCTAGGGGTGTGGTCACCGTTGCTTCTTCCCCTCTCTGCTTCCTGTCCGCCATGCAGCTCTCCTCCACCATGAGCATAATTGTGGAATAATCACCACAAAAAAGACAGACACAACCATCACCACGTGTACTTACCACTGTGTGAACATGGGGTGGGGAAGACTCCTAAGATCTACTATCTTAATAAACTGAAAGTATTCAATATGTTATTAAGTAGTCACATTGGCAAATTAGATCCACAGAACTTATCTTACAACTGAAAATTTGTATTCAGTGACCGATATCTCTTCATGTCTATGAATTCATTTATTTTATATTCCATAAATGTGGCATCCTGCAGTATTTGTCTTTCTGTGCTGACTTAGCTTAGCATACTACTCCTAGGTACATGCATATTGCAACTGGAAGGATTCTTATTATAGGTAAATAATACTCTACTATGCAGGCTGGGAAGAGAACTCTGTGGAATAAGCACCTGCCTCGCAAGTGCAAGGTCCTAAGTTAAATTCCTGGTACTGCAAAAAACAAAAAGAAAAAATTCTGCTGTGCATGTATGCCATATGTTCTTTATCCATTCAGCTTAGATTGATTTCGTGTCTTACCTATTGTAAATAGTGCTGCAATGTAAACAAAATCCAAACATTCATATGGCTTTCCACATGAGTTTAAGTAGCTGAAGCATCCTGAAGAGAAAAAAAAATAAATAAAAACCTAGAGGCCTCGTATTTCCTGATTTTAAACTACACTGTGTTATGAAGCTATTGTAATGAGAACAGCATTGTACTGGCATAAAACCAGCCACACAAATGATCAGAAAGCTCTGAAATGAACCCACAAGTATGTAGTCAACTGAGCTTCAACAAAGATGCCAGAATACAGCATGGGAAAATGACGGTCTCTTCAATAAATGGCGCTGGGGAAACTGTATCTTACTGTAGAAAAGAGTAAAAATAGATCTTTATCTTATGCCATATGCAAAAATTAATGAAAAATGGATTAAAGACTTAAATGTAAGTCCTGAAAGTATAAAACAGAAGAAAATATAGGGGGAAATCTTGGCGTTAGTCTTGATGATTTTTGAATATGACATCAAAAGCATAGGTAATAGAGGAGTTCCTGAAAACAGTGAGGTTTCATTCCTAACTCATTGTAAGTTGAGAATATCACCAATCAAAACTGCATTGAATACTCATAAGCCAAGGAAGCACATCTCATAGCAACCAGTGCCCTGTAGAGTACCAGTGGTCTCCCTCTAGATCATGTGACAGACTAGAAGCTTTGCAGTGTCTAGCACTCAAGAGAGAGAGTGTTGTGCATACATCCCTAGCCTCAAGACCCAAATTTAAAATTGTAAATACACTTTCTACTGAGTGTAGATCATGTTTACAGCATTGTAAAGTTAAAAAAAAAATCCAAGTGGAACCATCCCCATTATTTGGAACCATCTGTACAAACAGAAGTAAGATTTCTAATTGATACAAGGTTTCTCCAGAAGCAGACTTCTTGGCAAGTATTAGACTGTTTCACTGGTCTTCACATTGACTCTCCTCTTTGCAAATCCTACAGTTTTTGAAAAAGTGACCCATTGTGTTTTTCAGGGTGCCCACAATGAGGAGCAGGTACTACTGAGGAGCAGGAGGGAGACTGTCCTGGCTGGCACACCCACCATTGACCCCAGGTGGCTGGAGGCTTATGCAGGGAGACAGTGTGTTCTGTTTGGCAGTGCTGTCATGCCCTGTATAGAAACACAGCAGACCAGTGGTTCTCAAAGTGAGTTCCCCAGACCAGCAGCTTCGGCACCTCTGGGACCTTGACATAGGAAGTGATCAAGACCTGTGGTGGCTGTTGAATTTTTCAAAATGATTACAATAAAAGACATGTCACCATTAATGCCCTCCACATATTGTCCCTTATTTTAAATGCATTTATCCCATCCTTCTTGCCACTTTCTGAGGCAGTTCTGGAATTCAACTTTCATGTCTTCATGAGGT
>NW_004524768.1:697538-701527 GCF_000260255.1 Octodon degus | reverse complement strand
TGCGTGCATGCATGTATGTATGTGTCTCTCAGGTTTGAGAACCACAACCACAGCCCCACACAGATGTTTAGTGGTCACATAATTTCCCATGCTGCCTTGGCTTGGATGAATACACTATCAGAGATCACATTAGGAAGGCAGTGTCAATTACTTCTGGCAAGCAATCCCAGGAGATTCTGGTGGGCCTCTGCCATTGAGAAGATATGGATTTTTTCCTCTGTCACAGGAATACCACCCATCTCACCCTCCTGTGCCGCCTCAAGGGTTTGGGCTATATGTCTGGGTTCCTACACATTTGTTCACACACTTTCGCTTTCCAGACCTTGAGTAAGGTCATTTGCAATTCTGTACATGGACCATAACTGGATGGCTGGCCAAACAGTGGGGAACACACATGCAACGTGATTTTTAGAGGCTACTTTTTAAACCTAATAAGAAATAAAACTCTCCAAAACAAGAATAAAATGTTTGCTTTTTAATTTTTTTCTCACACAAACCAGGAACAAAACACTTTTTCTGTTTTGCTTTATTCCAAAAAAACTGAAGAGCTTTAAGGAACTGAGTTCAACACAGTGAGATGAACACAAGAGAGACGAACTAGGAAGACAGAGAAATGAAAGGCCAAGCAATGGGAAGAGTCGGAAGCTGAAATGCTTGGGTCACTGAGTGGACACAGGTAAGGTCTGAGTTCACGGTGGGCCAAGGAAATCCCGCACGTTCTGAGCCTGGGAAAAGCCTGCCTGACACACAAGAGCAATTCGCCAATGGTGAGAAGCAGGCATCTCCAGTCAGAGTCAAACACCAAGTCCAAGGACTTCGCTTTCAATGTTACCACACGGCGCACTCGCTGCTACACTCGGCCCCCACACGCCCGTGCTCCCTCAACCAACCCTCCGCACACACAGACACACCACGGTGCAGCTGCCCCGGTGTGGCTCTTGGAACGCGAGATCGCCCTAAATTCGTTAACCTCTTTTTCGCCATGACATTTTCACCTTCAAACATATCAAAGTGATACACAGCGTATAGCGTTTTGAGAAAAGACAGCACAGCCTCACGTGCTTATACCAGTTTCCCTTTCGACTGTCTCATAGAAACCACTGGCAGCACAGTGTGGAAGCTGATTCCAAAAGCTTCCTTCATGCATGAACCCCAGGGCCCGGGAACCAAGGAACAGAAGCCCCAGAGACACCTCCCTTTGTCAGAGACTTTTCACTCTTCCCACCTGTTTTTAGGTCTGGTTTGTTACCTTTTATTTTTCCTTCATGTGTATTTGTGTGCTGTAAACTTATTTTTTAAGAATAATTTAAGTAAAAGCTAACCAGGCACCAAAAATATTTTTTAAAAAACTGAGAAGAAAAGCCATACATGCCTGGGGATCCTCCCACAGCCACCTCAACCCCAACTCCAAAAGGTTTTCAACCTTCTCTTGAAAACCAGGAGCCTTCATTAAACTGTGTTTTGTGCACAGATTCTATTGAGTTATTTTCAAACAGAGGTCAATCACTTTTACAATCTATTTTCATGATTAAACTGATCTATTTGTTATCTGTGAAAACTAAGCATGCATGTAGCACCTTCTGATTACCATTGGCATTACTGGAAGTGTTGTGTTAGTGATACGGCTCTTGGGAGCAACTTAACACAGACAGACAAGGAAGAAGTGAGCTTGTCTGGTTTTTATTTTTCTTTGTTTTTTCTTTGTCTGGCATAAGATAAGCAAAGCCTCTAGACAGATGAGAAACAACAAAGACAACAAAATGGATGAAGAAAATGCAGTCTTTATGCACTGTGGAGCACTACTCCGCCATGGAAAAGGATAAAGTTGAGTCATTTGGAGGAAATTGGATGCACTTTGACACCACGACGTTAGGTGACATAAATCAGACATAGGCTTGGATATCGTGCTTTGTCCTATATGAGAAGCCCAAAGTATAAATAAAAAGCAAAATAAAAGACAGATCCTAGAAAGTAGGGGAACAGACCTTTCTCAGATAGAAAGGGGACCAAGAGATGATGAGAGGGGGACAAGTGGGGACAGAAAGAGAGTTAAGATGGCTCATGTAGAGGTACCAGTGCTACAAAGGAATGTAAACAGTATGTACTGAAAACAGGTACTGATTATAAATAAATTAATTATTTTTAAGTACCCACGTGCTGTTGTGGAGAAATCGAGTAGAAGTCACAGTTTCACCACTAATTCTGCTGACCATAATATTAAGTCCTCATTATCAATTTTGCATGCAAAACTAATAGTATCACCACAGTACTGAAGACTCTCAGTTACTAGTTATAAAAAGAGAAGACTTGTTGTTAGCTAATAAGTCTTTGAAAGCATAATAATAATAAATGAGAATAATAAGAAGGAGCTGTCTGCGGCCATGGCCAGCTCGGGAAGATCTGGGCATCGTGAGGTTCCACTCTCTTGCACTATGGAGAAGGCAGAGCTTTCCCGGGACACACATCCACATGGTCTCAGGCAACACAGCAGTCAGCTCAGTGTCCACAACCAAGGCCTGCAGAGGCTTCCAGACAGACATACATCGTCTCAACAGCTCTGGACCCTGTGGAAGGTGTCACCAGTGTGGCTGCCCCTGAGGCCACTAACCTTGGCCCACTGACAGCCATCTCTCCTGTGTCCTCACATGGTGGCCTCTCTGACCATGTATATGCATCTTAATTCTTGTATAGACACCAGTCCTATTGGTTTCAGATCCATCCATATGATTTTTTTTACCTTAATGACCTCTTCCAAAGCCCCCTCTCCAAATATAGTTGCATTCTTAAACCCTAGAGCTTAGGACTCTAGCATGTGAATTGGGGGAAGATTCCCTTCATCCCATTATGGATGGCATTTGTCATTCGAGAAGAAGTGTGTCTTAAAAATGTCAAAGAGCAGCAGTTGATATGGTGGTCTATTTAAATCTGATGAACAGAAAATAAATAGATGCAGTAGTGACTCTTGGGACCTGATCACTGTGTGGGGATGTGCCCCGCAGCCCTCCTCGGGGTCCAAGGTCACGCTCCCACAGCTTCCGGTGCTCATGCAGTCTTGTACATGCACAGCATGAGGTGTGCACAGAGCAAGGCTGCGTGGTCCTACAACACACGTTCACCCTCTCAGGCTCTGACCATAAACCAAGGAGTGTACATCTCTTTGCGAGTCTTAGAAGGATCAGAGTTTATTTCGCTTTGCTTCGCACAGGCCCATCTGTAGCTTGTTTCCTTATTGACTGTTTTACTTCCATTTTCAAAGAGCTGACCTCCTCCTGCATGGTTTGAATGGAAATTGATGGAACGGAGCTTTGAAAACCATCAGTTAGAGAAGCTGTATTTGGAGAAGTCTTTAAAGGACATTTTCACACTTGAAGCCTGTCTACAGACCATAGATACTTGAATTCAGCAACATAAGCCAATATAATCCAATAGTCCATAATAGTAGTGGGTTATCAGCAGAACTGGCAACTGTCAGAAGTTGCTGACTTGAGCCTTTTACCGCTCAGCATATTGATTGGCTTTACTTTTTATACCTCATTTTTGTACCTTTCTGCTAGATGGTTAAGACCAAGTTAAAGCAAGACCCATATAACTAAAAATGTAACTTTTGTATCTGACAAGGTCAGTCAAATCCCCTCAGGATTTACCCTGAAACCATGCACAGCACCTTGTAGATTTCTTGTCAGTGTCAGCCATCTGCAGTGGAACACTTATCTCTGAAAAAACAAAATGAAAGGGGGATATGTTGGGAGCCAGGAAGCTAGGAAATTGATCAAATATGTGTAGGTGGGACTTGGCCCAGTGCCTAAAGCAGAAAAGCTATCTCACTCCTAAGATGAACATCCTGTCTGATTAAGGTTAGCTATCAGTTGTTAGGCAACCTAGTGTCATGTGTTACTAACTTCACAAAAATGTAAATAAGGGACTGTTTTGCTGTGAAAAAAATGAGGAAAAAGTACATGTATACACAAGAGAGTTAGGATAGATATACA
>NW_004524768.1:685638-696893 GCF_000260255.1 Octodon degus | reverse complement strand
CACGGCCGCTCCCTGGTGGTCAGGGCTCTGTCACCCACCTAAGCTTCAGACATTGCCGATGCCTGTAAGCTCTGGCACAGACACGGCCTCCCAGAATCCCAGCCGCCAAGGCTCCCTTTGTCACTGGACGACTCTGTTCTGGGAGTCAGGCTTGGATCGTCTCCCCAGCGGGGCACTGTGAAGCACAGGAAGTGCTGCCAGCAAGAGCCCCTAAATGGCGAGGCACAGTCCCTCCTCTCCATCCCCACCTCCTTGGCACCTCTCTAAAGAGGTATCTATGGGAAAAGCCTGACACATGACATCAGGGCCAACACAAAATCCTCCAGATGTTCACTATGAGGTCAGAGTGCAGACATTGAAGTGACCTCAGGACAGGCCTCCAGTCCCTCTGCAGGCTGTTGAGTAATGGAAGACTACTGTGGATTCTGAGAGCTGATGTTTCAGATGTATCGAAGGAGGCCACACATAGGTGCTATGACCGAGTCAGCCCTGTTAAGAAGCTCAGTTTCCCTGACTGCAAATCAGAGCTCCTGACATATCTACTCTCACTTTCTATTTGCACCCTAAATGGTGGTGAAAAGTAGTAGAGTCTGTGCAGGTAGGTAGGGTGGGGATCCACCTGCTTCCTCTCGCCATCATCTGAAAAGGAGAATATATAAATAAATCAACCAGTAAAACAAGAAATAACCAGAGTCCCTCACTCTCCATGGTTTTGCTTTCCAAGGTTTCATGTCAACTGTGGTCCAGTATAAGAAATGGAAAACTCAGAAATAATTCATAAGTCTTAAACCATGTGCCCTTCTGAGTAGTATAATGAAATCTTGAGCCATCCTGCTCCGTCCAGCCTAAGACATGTGTCACCTTTTGTCCAGCATAGCACACACTTCTAATCCTGTGACAGGTGAAAGATTGCATTTGCCTGACTTTCATTAATGCATCTTGTTACAATTTTTTTATTTATTATTGTCACCAATCTCTTACTATGTCTAATTTAGAAGTTAAACTTTACCAAGGTAAAGGAGAAAGCCTGTCACCTGCAGCCTCAAGCATCCCTTGAGAGCCTTGGAATGTGTCCTTGTGGATAAGGAAAGATGACTATAAAAGGGGACATATATCTGGGGCTGCTTTATTGCTGATGTCTTTGGTGGCTCTCTGGGAGAAGAAACTACTTAATTGTCATCAACTCACAATGAGTCAGCAGCATGGCTGAAAGGACTCAGGCATCTCTGATGTCTCAGGACAACCAGGCCCTTCCCACCCCAGGCATCTATCTGTAGGTCAGGAGGGGTGGGCAACAATGGGGTCCTGGTTGGATCCAGGTGGTATAAGTACAGTTTTGTTTCACATGAAGGAAAGGACTTCTGGCCATGGTGGCTCATGTGTGTAACCCCAGCACTAAGGAGGCTGAAGTAGAAGGATTGCTATGAGCTCAAGGCTAGCTTGGGCTACATAGTGTGTTCAAATCCAGGCTGAACTACACAGCAAGATCCTGTCTCAAAAATTCCCCAGAGAGAGAGAGAGAGAGAGAGAGAGAGAGAGAGAGAGAGAGAGAGAGATCTACAAGAGAACTGTATTATCAGATCCACATAGCAATGCTACTTTCTCCTCATGTGCTAATGCTATCCAAGAACAGGCTTTTGCTCAGAGTTCAAACATTAGATCCCATTGTGACCATAAAGAGCAATATGCCTGTGTGCTCTGTTCTCTCAGGTGCAAGGCAAGGCTGCTGGGAGGTGTATTCATGATATTTAACAAAACTTGCTGAGGCCTTTAATGCACCCTTATATCTCTCTCACCACCAAAACCGATGGAGGAAGGGAGTCTCAAGATAAAAATGACAGGAACCTACCTCTCCCGGGGAACTGGCTACTTGAGTCCATTGAAAAAAAGAGAAAGCTGGGGTGTTTCACCCTCTTGGAGCCTAGGTTGTGCCCTGCAGAAAGAGGAGTCATGCTAGGTAAGGGTGAGGTGACAGTATTACATCACATACGTTAATGCAGGTAACTGACAGGGTCAGCCCTCCTGAGACAACATCCTGCAAAGCAATATCAGCACCACGTGATGTCTCTGTAATGTGTCCTTACCAGCAAGCTGCCCCTTCCCGGGGCTACACCCTGAATTGGACTTGCCAGTGATGATTCTCTTCCTCAGCTCTCCATGTTTTGTCTAATGCAAGATCATTTTTCTCTTAAAGTGAATCTTCCCATAACAGATTACATCTGTGTACAATTTAGAGTCCTAGGTTTGTGCATTAAAAGAAACGCTGTGTTATACAGATTGGCGCTCTTCCAGCATGTCTCCAGATGGCACACACAGAGATCTGGACTTTCTTGTTGGATGAGGGAGAGGGTGGGAAAGGTGAACAAGCCTGTGGCAATGTGTGTGAGCAAGGCCTCTGGGCCCCATTCCATGGAGTAGATCAGTGAATGTAGCATCATTTCACAGTGACTGGGATTTGTTTTCAAATATTTCAGAAAATGAAAAGAGGGAGAAGATGAAGCAAGTGTGGTAAAATTTTGACATTTCTGAGTCTAGACCTGTGGGTATCTCGGTTAGGTTCCCCAAAGCTGACTCTGTTAGCAAAATATGTGAGGTAAACCGGAAGTACACAAGGAAGACAGGAAGTGAGATGGGGTAAGGAACATAAACAGAAGTGAAAACTATTGAATGGGTCCTTGAGGATACTTCATGAGACTGTGAAACACATAACCGCCATCCCTTGAGGATACAAGAACAGGGGTCTGTCAACCAGCTACTTCCTCTTGCAGCCAGCTAATAGTTTCCTGCATTCTCTGAGCGGTGGTCAGCTCCCACCAGGGGGCACCAAAGGGCTCCACTAGGATCCTAGAGAGACCAGGATCTGTGGGCAGAGCACCCTGACTTTTACCTTGGCAAAACAATCTCTCTACTTCTGCATTTGACTAAACTAGAAGACAGAATCTTTGAGGCCAGAGCTGCACACGTTTTTCCAGGTGTGGGTGGCAATAGCTTGAATTCAAACCAGTTCTCCACATTAACTGGTGACCCAAGTTTGCTTCTTTCAGACCACTGCTAGCTTTTAGGTGTGCTGAGCTGTCCTTCCCAATCATTTATTGAATGTTAACAGACACAAAGATCTAGGAAGCTTTCCTGTCATTCCCATAGATGGTTGTAAACTATTGAGCATTCAAATCCAGTAGAAATGCAGATTAAGGTCCTTTTGCTGGTGGCTATCAATAGCACCCCCTGAAAAAGCTACCTTCAAGTTGATGAAGCAGGAAATGCACAAGGGACCAAAAAAAAGGCCTCAGAATTTCCCTAATATGTGTCTCTGATATCTACTTCAGCTCACTCACTTCATCTATGTGAAACCCCAGAGAATCTCTCCTGGGTCAGGCTTTCCAGATTTCTTTTCCAACCATGTCTGATTTCTGGACTTCCATGTATGCCTTTGTGTTGTTCAAGAATACAAGAATCCTGCTAAATCAGTTTACCCAGAATCCCCTACCCTCAATATCTGATCAGATCCACCTTCCACCATCCTCAAATGGCATCTGGTTCTTTCTTGTCCACATAAAGAATCCTGTTCGGTGGGCTTAGCCAGAACTGTCCTTCAGTTGATGAAGCAGGAAATGCACAAGGGACCAAATATTCCCTGTTAGGTACTGTCCATCCACTGACCCCACCTGCTCTGTGGCTATAGATTCCACTTTTCTCATTGGAATTAGTTGGGCCCAGTCTCTCTTCCTGACTGCTGGAACCCATAACAGAAGTCCCTATGACTGTTGTACTATAAATCTGTCTTGCTGTGTCTTAGCAAGTGGATGCATATTTCTTTATCCCTGATCATATAGAACAGTTATATGCCAAAGCTGGAAATCAGTGGGTGCAAAATTGAGTCTAAAGCCTACATGCTTTAGGTCTATCTAGCCTGTGGTCTTACATGGGAAAAATAAAATGGGAAAGTGCACAGTGTTAATTATAGATCAGAAAGAAACAGGGTGCTTTATGATGATTCTTGCTTGCTTTGTTTCATCTTGGTATAAAAGAATGTCCAGGCCAGAAGAAATGGGGTGGTATACAAGGCACTATGCAATGACAGGCCTCGGGTGGCATGATATCCAGACCAAAGCCAGGGGCCCACAGACCTTCTGTGCCCAGTACCCATGCTCCCCTCCTCTCTGTCCCACAACAGCTTGCTGCCCCACCAGAGGGTCTGGAGGTACTGTGAGTAATCACCTTACTTGACCAGAGGGTTCCTCCCTGGGGATCTCCAGGCCCTGCTCTTCCCTCTCCACAGCCTCTTGAGTTCCTCAGGGTCATTTGTTCCCTCAACCATCCACTCACTCAACAGTCCAATCACTTCCTCCCTCAGACTCCAGCAGGCACTGCTGTGTAGCCAGGACTTTCACAGAAGGACCTGAGTGTGTCCTGCATCACTCCTCATGGCCTTGGTGCGAGCACAAATCAAGGGTGCCCCAGGGCGCGCGCTGGCGCTGGCTGTCCTACTTCTAGGGAGCAGCTGGCTCCCACGGAAACTCTCATCTCATTCGAAGACTGAACTGGCTCATGGAATAAGTTGCCTGGGGTAAATTTTTAACAATCAAATTACCTTTTTGTTGTCTCAAAAAAAGAAAAAGGTTATTTTATCTGGTTTTCTTTCTCTTTTTAAAGTATACCTATACGTATTATATATTCAGTATATTTCAATTAACTTTATTCACTATTCTTTTTGTTTTTATTTACAGAGAATAATAAAAAGGAGACTTTGAATAAGTTCTCTAGGGAATACTCATCAAGCAAAAGCTAGTTAAAATATAAAAACACCCCTCACGTCTGATTCTTGTAAAAGTCCAGCTTTGCATGTGTTTTTCTTGGAATGAGGATGTCACCCACCACTTCCTACTTGGTCTTTCCTTCAAATCCAAATGATACAAAGTATCATTCCACCTAAGTGCTTGACTTGGTCAACTTCAGCCTGATGTCCTGCTTTGAAGAATGTTTGCCACCAAACCTCTTGGTCTTCCCTGAGTGCTGAGTCCCACGTGTCCCTGCTCATGGGTTGCTTGACCAGAGGTATCAGTAATGGCAGAATGACAGGTGCATTAAAAGTGGTTCATTAAATCACACATAAACATCTAATACATGTTATCATAATCCCTTACACAGGTACACCAAATTCACTATTTAAGAAAAGTACAAATTTTTGGTACATGGTCTTGCTGTGCAGCTCAGACTTGTAGTGATTCTCCTGTTTTCAGCCTCCCAAGCGCTGGGATTACAGGCACATGCCACCACGCTCAGTCTCAATCACTGTCTCAGAGTACCCTGGGAGTATGGCCAGTATGACACATCAGAGACTGAACTCTGGCCCCTGAGCTCTGCCTAAGCAGGCACTTTAACTCACTGAGCTATCTGGCCAGTCCAGAAATTTTAAATAGATGGACAAGAATGTTTATGATAAGAACAGCAAGAAAGTGTTCAATATGTGCATTATACAAAGATCACATAGTAACTCATTTTTTTAAAAAATGGCTAAATTGGAAAAATGTCACAAATAGTTAATCCAGCATAAAGTATCCTAAAAAATCACTATTGATGCATGAAGAAAGGTAAGAACCTTAGAAACACCCAAGCAAATGATGATTCTCATGGTCCTATGAAATTCAGTAGTCCCATGATGCTTATTAACTACCACCCATGATCCCCACTGGCTGATGATGCTCAGTGACTCCCATGATTCTCAGTGACTCCCATGATCCTCAGAGACCTCATGATCCTCCCTGGTCCCCATGAACCTCAGTGACCTCATGATTCTCCTTGGTCCCCATTATCCTCAGTGACCACTTTAGTTTTTGTGCAGCCCCCAGACCTAGTCACTATGGCTCATCCAGGATCCCATTTTTTCTGAGAGCCTCACCTTTGAATAAGAGGCCTTCTGAGTTGGAGTCAAGAATTCCACCTTGCTTTTATGGAAATGCCATTTATAATAAAATCTCAGAAGACAACTCTTGACAGGTCTTCTTGACTCACTGCAAAGCTGGAGGTAGAGGATGACTCAGGGATTTTTAACATTTGATCAAAAGGGCATGTTGTGATGAAAAGTGCTCCAAGTCATTAGTTAAGAAGAAAATGCAAGTTAAAACTAAATGGGGGAAGGGAAAGGGGATTTAAAAAGAATTAGGATGTATTATGTACATGTACCAACTTCCCACAGGGAATGTGAACATTATGTACTACACACATGTACTAATAAAAACTAAAACAAAAATAAACAATTTGGGAGAGAAAGAATCCAGATGAGATATGACCAAAAACCCCTGAGAATGGCTAAAAATAAAAGAGTGACCATGCCAAGCATCTGTGAGGATTTAGAGCAAACGGAACCCTCCAACACTGCAGATGGAAGTGTAAGACAGTGGAGCCACTTTGAGAAACTGTCGGGCAGCTTCATGGATAACTAAACGTGTGCCTACCATATGATCCAGAAAGTCCAATTCCAGATATTAATCAAGACCTGGGGAAAAAATTTATGCACAAAAATATACACATATGAACATTCGTAGCATCTGTACCGAAAGTAGACAAAAACAACTCAGATATCCATCAGTAAGTGACTGCATGTGCAGACTGGTATGTCCACAGTGAAACATGTCTTCAGTGAAAAATGGAGGGAGCAACTGACATTCATAGCAGCAAAAGTGAATCTCAAAAATATTTCAGGCTGGGTGTGCAGTGTACTCCTGTAGTCCCACCACTGTGGGATGTTGAGGCTGGTGGATCACCAAGTTTGAGACAGCCTGAGGAACTTAGCGACTTAGCAAGACCCTGTCTCAAAATAAAAAAATACAAAAAGGGAAGGTAGCTCTGGGTTCATTCCAATCACACACACACACATGCACACACACATACACACATGCATGCACACACACACACACACCCTTCCAAAAATTGTGCTGAATAAGAGAAGCAGACACAAAAGAGTACATACTGTACACGTGAACTTATCTTTATGAATTTGTTAAACAAACAAAACTAACTCATCCAAGAAAAAATATATGAGCAGTGGTTGCTTCTACTGGAATGAAACAGACTGGCTGAGGAGGAACTCAGGGCATCTTTGAGGCCATGTAAATGTCCTATTGATGAAGTCTAGGGTGCATTTGTCACAACTCATTGAATTACATACTTAAAAAGTTAGAGGATTTCATGGTGTGAAATTTTCAATCCCCACGTAAGCTTCAAACAAATGCTACATTCTAATGAATGATGTCCATGCTGATGTACCTAAGAAGATGGGTGACAATATCTACCTCCTCTGGGAAGCCTCCACTCTAACTTTGAAGTCTTTTGTCTGATTGCACTAGGCCCACCCAGGTCATCTGAAATACTCCCCCCTACTTAAAGTCAGCCCATGGTGGACCTTTTTCCTGTGTACAAAATACCCTCATGGCAACATCTAGACTAGAGTGTGACTGATAACTAGAGGTGGAGGCCAATGAAGAGGATGCAGCACACCTGGCCACCACCACGGGTGGGGGGGTAGTCAAAGAGTTTTTGTCTCAGCTCCCATGTGAGACCACAGGAGGTGACATATATGGAGCAACAGAGGAAGCCAGGGCCCAGTGCAGTACCTGAGGTCCCCTTCGTAGTCCCGAGGGATGAGAGGTGATAGAACCTCCCAAGCATTCTCTGAGTGCACTGGAAAGGGCTGAGGTACAGCGTTATGTTGGAGGCACAATAGAATGTGACAGAATAGAGTATTCTGGGTACAATCCTATTGCAAGAAAAATTTGGTGGCACATGTCCAATACCTAGCCTTGCAAGGTCTTGCCTTCTGACTCCCAGCTTCCTGCACAAAGGTTCAGGATACGTTATTTCTAACAATAAAAAAGATTGCAGGCATTTTAGTGACCTGCCACAGGGCCACAGTTAAGAAATTTGGTTGGATATCTGACAGACTATACACAAAAAGAAAAATAATGATTAGAAGGACCACATAAAAATATGCCTGACGTGGTGGTGCACATCTATAATCACAAGCAGAGGCAGGATTGCTATGAGGCCAGTCTTGGCTACAAAGTGAGTTCAAGGACAGCCTAAATTACACAAGACTGTTTCAAAAAAGGGGAGACAGCGAGATAGCTCAGGGGACTAAGCACGTGCTTAGGCAAGTGTAGGGACTGAGGTCAGATGCCCACCACCACATGCCACACCAGCGCCGTCCCTGGGCGCAATGAGCCGCTGATGGAGACTGAGTGTGGTGATGCACGCCTGTGATCCCAGCACTCAAGAAGCTGAAAATAGGAGGATCACTATGAGTCCAAGCTGCATAGTGTGACCGTGTATAGCATACACTAAATAAATAAATAGATGAAATTTTTCAAAAAGAAGCATTTCTCAATATGTTGTGAAGTGGCAGAATGCATACCATTTTCCACTGTATGGGTATTTTCCTGTTACTATACAGACATACATACATAATGCCTATACGCATGTACATAGCATCCTTTTCCATTTCACTAAAAGAATGTCCAATAGGATGATAAAAGCTGTATCTGGGAGAGATCTGAGTAACTGCTATTGATTTTCCAAATATGAGGAGCAGTTTTTACAATATGGAAAAGAAATTATGAGCCTTCCTCACTCATTATGACTTCTTGTGGTTTCATGCCTATGGGATTGCTGAAATCGAACTTCAGCTGAGGCCACAAAACCCAAATTGCTTTTTAAATTAAGCAACAGGAAACCTTGAATGACTATTTCTTCTTAAATTTGGTTAATAGCAACCAGATGCAAAGTTTCAGTCCAATTTTCATTGTCTGGTGGTCTGGGATCCATTTATCCATTTGCTCACTGAGCTCAAAATATGTTATTCATCTGCATTTTTTGTTCATTAATACTCTGAAAATGTTAGCAGGATATGCTGGAGCTATGCCCTCCGAAAGTGAACTTGCAAACACTAACGTGGGAAATAATGTCTCATCATTTCTCCAAAAGCAAAGCGAATTACGAATTACGTTGAGTCATCATCCCACTCAGCTCTGTAACATTGTCTCCAGTCAGTCTGCTGAGAAACTCAGTGCTGCTCTCGGCAGTCCTGGGGCCTCTTCCCCAGTGGGATGTCTGCAGGGGGCAGGGTCTGCCTGGCACCTGCCTCGTGCTGGGACTCATCTTCCCCACCATTCAAAATCCCCTGTAGATAGCCATCCTTCCCCAGTGTGAGAGGGAAGACCTGTGTCCCCTGGACTGGGGAAGGACGCCTCTCAGGGTCACAGATGCCTTCCCTTTCTCCGGAAATGTACTGAGCTTGCAGCCTCCCCCACCCCACTTCCAAAAGTCTGGCAAGTCACCTCCTTGGCCAGTGTGGTGAGCAACACCCACACTACACACACCACATATAAGCCACACACCTCAAATACACACCACATACGTCCTGCACACATACCACATACATGCCACACTCACCACATGTACACCACACACACCATATATATACTATGCACCATACATGTCACATACACAGCACACATGATGCATATTACACATGTGCACTATGCCATAGGCACACAATGCCCTGTACACCACACTACACACACACATATACACACTACACACACTATACTATGTACATACCACAGATATATACCACACCACATTCACACTACACACCTACCACGTGTACGTCACAATCACACATACACACCACACACACATATCTCATACCATATACCTGATATACCCAAGCATTCAGAACACCTGCACACCACGCTTATTCACTTACCCACACTCACACCACTCTCACACACATCACATACTGTACACATGCCACATATGTAACACAACATGCACATAAAAAATACACTATACACAACACACATACCACTCACTATGCAAACACTACATACATTCCACACCACATCATACTCACATACACACACACACACCACTCTTACACATCATATGCTTACACATACACCATTCCAGAAACACACATGATACACAAAACACAAGCATAATACCAAACACACACTATAAACACACAAGGTTTCTAAAATGACATGTCCTTTTTTGAATACCCAGTATGATCACTTTTTCCTCCAGTTTATTGAGGCTGCTTGTTCATTGTCTTATCAAATTCCATGAATATATGTAGAGATTAAGCAGCAGAGAAGAAGCTAGTAGCTTCTTGGTGGTAACTTTTAAAATCTGTGTGTGTGTGTGTGTGTGTGTGTGTGTGTGTGTGTGCTTTATGCTACGGTCTCTACATTCATCTTCTTATTTAATTCCCACTACAATTCTATGAAGAAAATGTTAACCATAATAGTAAAAGTTTAAAGGCGGTTAGCTGGTGTTTCCTTTTTGATGTCACTAATATTTTTACTTTAGAAATTAAATTTAAACACATTCCAGGTGTGCACTACATCCATAGTCATAAGGCGACTGGTGGAAAGATATATTTTTAGAAGTTGAAAAGTCATAAATCTCTTCTTCTTGCATTTTATTTAATATTACTAACCTTCTTAGAAAATTATAAACTCCTGAAGAGAAACACATGTTTGTGATATTGTGTCATTACTAAGAAATTCCACCACAATAGTAATAAAAGAAATATAGGGTACCAAGACAGCAGAGCTTGCTCTCGTATGAAACAGAGAGTCTCTCTTAATGTTGCCATGCAGCTATACAGCAATATAAGGAAAATTAAGAGAAAGGAAAGTGAGTTTCCCGGACTCAGGAAGGGTCTGAGGTGCAAACTGAAGCTCCCAGGAGAAAAAAGGGAGAAACTTCAATGAAAAGGGGGGAAGTAGCTGGTGGCGCCTTCCCCCTGAGACAAGACTCACTGCAGGAGAGGTGGAATTCACACCTGTGGCCACTGGCGGTGACCTCAGAGGCCTCCCTGGAGAGACACAGCAGTGGAGGATAACGGTGGATGGGAAGGACTGCACTGACAGGCAGCGAGTGCTGAGGGCTCAGTCCATCTTACATGAGACAGTGATTGGCTTCAAGCCATCCTGGAGAGTGAGTGGCTGAGCTCAGAACTCAGAGCTGCTGAGGGCTCCATCTAGTGGCTCCCAGCTTGGGTCAGGCCCATGGAAGGTGTGCTGATGGCTGCAGGTTGAATGAGTCTGGTCTTGACCAAAATGTGTAGCTTGCTGAGATTACTCACTACCTTGCCAAAAGCTACAGCTGGATTGCTGGGATAAATCAACATGGATCGGGACTCTCTCTCTACATGTTGTCACCAGTGATGACAGAGACAAACCTGGAAATAG
>NW_004524768.1:681443-685538 GCF_000260255.1 Octodon degus | reverse complement strand
TGATGGTGATGGTGATGGTGATGGTGATGGTGATGGTGATGGGGTTTTGTTTGTTTGGTTTTTTCCTCTCCTTCACTGATTAATCTTATTTTTATATGAGTGTGAGTGGGATTTCCAGCCTGCTTGTGACTGTCATTCTGTTTTGTTCTTCCAGTTGTCTCTTTCTTCTTTTTCCTTCCAATCTTGTGCACAAATTCCCCAAAGTTAACATGATCCCTCTTTGTTCCTTAGCCTTACTTCTACCTCTCTATTTTTTTTCCATAACCCCTTTTAAATTTTAAACTGTAAGGATAAAATCTACATATTTAGAACTTATATATTGCACATAATATTCTGGTTTGTTTTAGATTTTGTTATATACTTACAAATCCAGTTCATATGGTTAATGGTGGCAAATTAACCATTACTTCAGTTTTTCATTTTCTAGGCTATGATTGTTCGTACTGTTATTGGATGATGGTATCACATTAGCCAAAAGAGATATAATTGTTTTAAATAGCTATTTTTCCTAGTATTCCAAGATTGATATTGACTAAAGATCATAGAAAATATTGTGATACAGTGCCAAAAAACCAGGGGTGGCAGCAACTTTCCACTCCAACTAACTAAAGACAGAGGTTCTTTCAACAAACTCAAAACCCAAAAATCAGTTATACCTAGAAGATACCTCAGAAAAGTCATTTCTTAAGGGTTCTAAATACTGGCAATAAAGCAATCCCCCATTGGCAACTTATAAGCATTACCCCAAAAGTCAAAATAAAAAAGAAAATAAGAAGACACTTAAACAAGATGAAACCCCAGACATCCAGTTCCCCAAAGGCAAACCCAGAGAGCAATGAGATAGGACAATCTAAAACCCGCTTACAGGGCCTTTCTGAAGTGGTAACAACAAAGAAATTGAGGCTCTAGACAAAAATCATATCAAAAGTAATTTCTCAGACAACTATAGAGATGATGTCCAGGTGAGTGAGATGACTCAGGGCCAACCGGATCCTCATTCGACCCAGAGCCCAGGTCCAGCGTGTGCGTGAGAAGACTTGGGGCCTACCCAGATCCTTATTTGACCCAGTTCCCAGGCCTGCTGTGTGAGTAAGACAACCTGGGGCCTTCTGGATCCTCATTCAACCCAGAGCCCAGGCCCAGCATGGAACCTGCAGCAGGACTCCCTGCAAAGAGGCTAGAGGCAAGATCCACCCAGCTGATTCAGGACCAGAACATCTTGCCAGAGTGGCACAGAGGGTTCAACTCCAAGGGCTGCAGCAGGAAGAAGTGAAACACAGCAACCAGATCCAAACCACACACACTTGGACAAGTTTGAACTTGGTAGATTGGGACCTGGTGCTAAGGCAATAATTCTATCTAAGCTCTACATCAAAGGTCAGAAGACAGTGCTGTAAAAAATGATAAAGAGAAAGAACAAAATGCAGTTTCAGGCCCCAAGCCCACCCAGAACAAATGCAGAAGACCCTCATACAGAAGAAATTGGAAGTTACGCACCTGACATCTCCAAAATAATAGTGTCTGAAGTAAAGAAACAACTACAGAAAGGTATAGAGGAAATCAGATCAGAAATAATTTCTGAAGTAAAAAAAAAAATGATAATTATATTGAAAGAAGTACTAAGTGATTCTAAAGAAGACACAGATAGAAACAATAGAGCAGGATATGAAAGTGATGGAATCTTTGAATAAGCAATACAGGAAAGAAGTAGAACGCATGAAGCAGATCCAAAGTGATATACAGGAAATTAAAACCTCAATCACAAGATAGCAAAATCGTTTGAATGAAAGTGAAAATAGACTTTCAGACCTTAAAGGCACCATTGCAGCTAGTGAAAAAGTAAGAAAAGATCTCTTAAAAACAACTACAATGCAGGAAAAAATAATTCAACACCTGCAAGATGATGCAGATATGAACAATGTGAGACTAATAAGCATCAATGAGAAGGAAGGAGTCAATACAAATGATATAAAAAGAATATGGATGGAAGTAATAGCAGAAAACCTCCCAAATATGGGGAAACTATCTGACATTCAGGTAACTGAAGCATATTAAGCTCCAAATAACATCAACCCAATTAAAACTACACCCAGACATATGATAATCAAGATCACAGAAATTCAGCACAGGAACAGTATACTAAAAGCTGCTAAAGAAAAGAAACAGATCATGTTTAAAGGAAAGCCCATCAGAATAATGGCAGATTTCTCTTCACAAACCATCAAGGCAAGAAGTGCATGGAGCAAAGTACTTCAAGTCTTGCAAGAAAACAAATTGCAAACCAGACTGATACACCCTGCAAAACTCTCTTTCAAGTATAATGGAGAAGTGAAATACTTCCAAGACTAAAAACAACTTAATGATTTCATGATGACAAAGCCAAACCTACACAGACTACTAAAACATGTTCTAGAGAGGGAACAAAATGACCACAACTTCATGAATGAAAATGGAAAGAACCTACCAAATAGGGCAAAAAATTAAACACAGGGAAATAAGAGGTATACAGAAGCAGTCTTTCAGTTATTCTTTTGTATACAGCAGCAAGATATTTCCATCAGCATACTCTACTAATGGACTTCTCCTGCACCCTATGGGTCATGATTCTGTCTGGGTCTACAGGGTGAATATCAGGGAAATAGCAGCAGTTCAGTCCCGCAAGTGACACCTAGACACCAGTAAGTGTCATAGACATTTTCCATGTCCATGACACACTAGAACTTTGTGCAATAAAACTGTTAGAAGTGGTGGTCATTTATTTGTCATTCCAGTATTTTTCTTATGTTTTATTCTTAGTAATTCTTTACTATCATGAAAACTTTTTCTTAGTTCAATTGTTTTGAAACATTTAATCTTCAATTAATTATTATTTAATTTTCTGAATATTGCTTAATTTTTGTTTTAAGATTTATGCTGTAGGGGGCCTGCCCCTTAGCTCAGTTCTTTAAGTGGCTGCTTCAACAAAGCAGTCAGGCTCAGGTTGCTGTGGTTCAATCCCCACAACACAAGACAGCCAGTCATGCCTTGAAGGCATTCGGAGAAAAAAAAAAAAAAGATTTATACTATATATTTGACTTACAATCTCTTTAAAAGACACAGTATGATATTTTTCTCCTAGTGTTAGAAACTTTAAAAAGTATATTTCCATTTTCCATTGACTTTATATTACTTCTTCCCTATCTTTTATATACACACATATATGAAAAGAACGTGTATAACCTGACATAAGATTGACACTGTTTCATAGAAATCTTTAATGACCTTTTAAATGGGTTCATCTAATATATTTTACATAGTCTTGCATAACTATCATTTTGAGAGCTCTTTATTCTTCATCCAGGAGCAGATAGCAACTGCTTTTGCCCTCTGAATTATACTCTTTGTTATTTTCTATATGCTACATCTGGAGGTGTTAGAATATTTTAAGTTTGTGTAACTGGAAAATATTTTACTTTTAGTTTTCAAAGGTATGTTTGCTAAGTATGAAATTCAAAGAGGACAGATCTGGTTTTTTTCCTTTCTTTCAGTCCTTTAATTAGTCTAGTTTCTTACACACATGGTTTTTTTTTCTTTCTAATGGAGTAAGATGCAATTTAATTTTGTTCTTCCATAGCTAATTCTTTAATGTATATGCTTTAATGATTTTTTTCTTTACGATAAGTTTTGGACAATTTCATTTTTGTGTATCTGGGTATGATTTTATTCAAATTTCTTAGGCAAAAGGTTCATTTTTCTTGGAAATGTGGTGTTATAAGTTCAATTAAATTCAGAAATTCTATATCTTTAAATATTTATTGTCTACCCCTTTTCTCTTTGAGAATTCTAATTATATGAATATAAGTTTCTTGATTTTGAACAGAGTGAACTATTATATGACTGATCTATAAATTCTTCTTCATTTTTATTTTGAACAATTTTTATTGTTATATTCATTCAAGTTTGTAAATAACTTATTTACAATGTGCAATCTATTATTAATCTCATGCAATGTATTCATTTCAGAAATATTACTCTGAAAATCACCCTGTCTATATCTTACATCTTTCACATTTCAGTATTTCTCTACAATTTTTTTCCATAATTTTATTGATAAAC
>NW_004524768.1:679301-681043 GCF_000260255.1 Octodon degus | reverse complement strand
TTATTTCCTGTACTTTATTTTTATACTTTTCTGTTGGATGGTTAAGAGCAAGGTAAAGCAGGACCTATGCAACAAGAGTTGTAGCTTTTGGGACTGATAAGGTCAGTGAAATCCCCTCAGGATTTATCCTGAGATCCTGTACCTCAGTTCTCTATAATTTTTAATATGATATGTAATTATTGATTTTCAATAAAGTTAATAAAAATAGATGATGTCCACAATGAAAACCATGATTATTAACTGTAGAAAAGATATAGACAAAGAAATAATAAAGGAGCTTGAGAAAATTATGGAAGCCATGAATGCCTATCATAGAAAAGAAAAGGAATCCATAAGACAGATCAAGCAGATATGCAGGAGAAAAAAATTCCATTCAATGCATCTGCAGCAGATTAAGCCAATGTGAGGACAGGACCTAAGCTATAGAAGACAGGCTTATCATTAGTGATCATGAAAAGAAAAATTCCTTTAAAATAGCAAAGGAATCTAGCAGATTTCTCAATTTCTATATTGAGAAATAAATCTAGCAGCTTCTAATGAGGTAAAGAAGGATGATTTAAGATTAATTGGAGTCAGGGCCAGCCAGATAGCTCATCAGATCGAAGAGCCTGCTCAGACAAATGCAGGAACTGGGGTTCAATCCCAGTGTGCTATGGTGGCCCCACCCCCAGGGCACATTGAGACAGCAATTGAGACTGAGTGTGGTGGTGTGCACCTGTAATCCCAGAGCTTGGGAGGCTGAAAACATAAGGATCACTACAAATCTGATCTGTGTAGTGAGACACTGTAGATCCTCTACTCAATACATTTTTTAAAAAGATTAATTGGAGTCTATGAACAACCAGGAAATAAAAAAAAATGATATTTGAAAAACTGTTAAGAAACAGCATAGAAGAATAATTCCTGGTAGAGAAAAATAATTTGATATACAAAGGAAGTGAGGCATAAAGAACTCCAATTAGCACAATAAAGAAAGAAAAACTATGGCCCAGTTATATCAGATATATCGTGGTCAAGATTTCAGAAATTCAACACAAGAATAAAATAATAAAAGCTGTTAGAGAAAAGAAAAAAACCTATCAAAATCATAGCTGACTTCTCAGCATAAACCTTCAAGTCAAGGAAAGTGAAGTATTTCAGGTTCTAAAGGAAACAACCTTGAACCCAAATTGATGTATCTCACAAAACTATCTTTCAAAACTCAATGAGAAATAAGATACTTTCATGACAAAGAACTTCTAAGGAAATTTATGATCACCAAACCTGCACTCTAAAATGTTTTGAAGGACAGTCAAGAAAGAGATAACAAGGACTATAGCTCCATGAAACCAAACAAAATACATCCACCAGGAAAGACAAAAGATTAAACAGGGAAGGGAAAGGGGGAGAGAGAGCCAACAACAGGAAAATAACATGATAAAGACGATACATATCACTTACAACCATCAATGTTAATGGTTTCAAGTCACAGATCAAATGATGCAGACGGGCAGAATGGATCAAGAAGCAAAACCTAACAATATGCTACACACAAGAAACACATTTAACTCAATACGAAGATCATGGAATGAGCATCAAAGGATGGAAAGCAATCTTCATGCAACAGGAACCCAGTACAAATCAGGGGTAGCTATTATATTACAGACAAAGGGAATTTCAAGCCAAGACTGATTAATAGAGACCAAGAAGGCCACCAAATCCTTGTAAAGGAAGCAACCCAAGAGGAAGGAATAACAATCATA
>NW_004524768.1:677704-679201 GCF_000260255.1 Octodon degus | reverse complement strand
ATAGTGCATTAAACTATATAAAACAAATATTAACAGATATGAAAAATCAAATAAGCACTAACACATCTGTATTGGGTGATCTGAATAACTCACTGTCACAAAAAGACAAACCAACTGGATAAAAAAATCAGTAGTGAAATATTAGAACTGGACAAAATGAGGGCTGGGGAGATGGCTCAGTGGAATAAGCGCTTGCCTGGCAAGTGTAAGGGCCTGAGTTCAATCCCTAGTTCAGCAAAAAAACAAAAAAAAAAAAAAAAGAACTGGACAAAATGTTTGAACAAATGGACTTAGTAGATGTCTAGAGTATTTCAACCCACAATATCAGAATATATATTCTTCTCAGCTGCACATGAGACATTCTCCAAAACTGACCACATACTAGCTCATAGAAATGCTTAAGTAAATGCAAATGTGTTGAAATTATCCCATGCATATTAACAGACCATAGTGTTATAAAATTGGATATCAATGGCAAAAGAACTTCGTAAACACATAGAAATTAAGCAGCAGCCTCCTGAACAACCAACAGGTCACAGATGAAATTAAAGAAGTCAGAGAGTTTCCACAGTTAAGTGAAAATGACAATACAACATACTGGAATTGTGGGGCACAATGAAAGCAATCCTAAAAGAGAAATTTATAGTGGTGAATACCCATATCAGGAAAACAGAGCAAGCTCAAATAAACAACCTAATGTTGAACTCAAGCTTCTAAGCAAAGAAGAGCAAGTCAAGCCCAATGTTCATAACAAGGAGGAAATCATTAAGATCACAGCAGCAATCAATGCAATGAAGACTAAGAAAACAATACCAAAAAAATCAACAAAATGAAAAGTTTATTCTTTGAAAGAGTGAACAAAATGGACAAACTCCTATCCAACCATATCTAAAAAGAGAAAGAAAAGACTCAAATACATGCAATTAAGAATTAAAACAGTGAAATCACAACAGACCCTGCAGAAAACCAGAAGATCACATACACCTACTTTGAAAACTTGTATTCTAATATGATGGAAAATGTGGAAGAAATGAACAGATTTGTAGATGCAAATGTATTTCCAAAGCTGAATGAAGAAGATCTAAAACTCCTAAGTAAACCACTATCAATCAATGAAATCAGAGATGTAACTGAAATATTACTAACCAAAAAAGCTCAGGCCCTGATTGATTCACTGTTGAATTCTACAAGAAACTTAGAGAAGACCTAACACTACTGCTTCTCAAATTCTTTAATGAAATGGAAAAGTATTATACTCCCAAATTCATTCCTGGAAGCTAGCATTACCCTGATACCAAAACCAGAGAAAGAAAATGTATAATATATGTATTGTTGCATGTTACCCTGTTATTGTCATTTTTTCTATTTGTTTTTGCTTTTGTTTTCACTCTTCAAAATAAAATTAAATTGACCCAGTCATAGCCCAGGTCCGGTGAGTGTGTGGAGAGCTTCCTGCTACCCGGCGCCGGCGGGACCAGTCCCAGCCCAGGCGCAGCG
>NW_004524768.1:664065-665906 GCF_000260255.1 Octodon degus | reverse complement strand
TTGACAAAGTCCAACACTCATTCATGTTCAAAGTCCTACAGAAAATTGGAATAGATGGCCTCTACTTCAATCTGGTAAAAGACATTTGTGAAAACCCAATAGCTAACATAATTTTAAATGGGAAAAAACTGAAATCTTTTATTCTTAGATTTGCTACAGACAAGGATGTCCTCTATCACCACTCCTATTCAATATAGTTCTGGAATCCTTAGCTACAGCCATTAGACAAGAGAAAGAAATAAAAGGAATGAGAATAGGTAAAGAAGAAGTTAAATTGTCATTATTTGCAGATGTCATGATACTTTACTTGGAAGACCCAAAAAACTCCACCAAAAAACTATTAGAATTAATACAGAAATTCAGTAGTATAGCATGTTATAAAGTCAATACTCAAAAGTCAATAGCATTTCTCTACACAGACAACAAACACACTGAGAGGGAAATTAGAGAAACAATACCTTTTACAATAGCACCAAGGAAAATGAAATACCTTGGAATTAATGTAACTAAAGAAGTCAAAGATCTTTTCAAGGAAAATTACAGTACTCTTAAAAAAGAGATCCGAGAGGATTTCAGAATATGGAAAGATATTCCATGCTCCTGGATAGGAAGAACCAACATTGTGAAGATGGCCATACTCCCAAAATTGCTGTACAGTTTTCATGCAATCCCTATCAGACTACCACCAACACACCTCACAGAGGTAGAGAAATCATTCCTAAAATTTATCTGGAACCAGAGAAGACCTAGAATAGCAAAGGCAATCATGGGCAATAAAGACAAGGCGGGAGGCATTACAATTCCTGACTTGAGATTATACTACAAGGCTACTGTGATAAAATCAGCATGGTACTGGCAACAAAATAGACCTGAGGATCAAGGGAATAGATTAGAAGACATTGAAGCCCCTACGAACACACTCAGCCACCTTATCTTTGACAAAGGGGCCAAACATACTTACTGGAAGACAGATGGCCTCTTTAACAAATGGTGCTGGAAAAACTGGCTCTCTACATGCCAAAAACTAAAACTTACCCAGGTCTATCACCATGCACTAAGCTAAAGTCAAAATGGATTAAAGATCTAAACATTAAAGCAGAAACACTAAATCTCATGTAATAGAAAGTAGTAGGAACTCTTGAAGACATAGGGGGAGGTAAAGAGTTTAGGAACAAAAATCAAATTGCATGGGAAACACTTGAAAGAATTAACAACTGGGACCTGCTCTTATTGCGAAGTTTTTGCACGTCAAAACAAATTACCAACAAAGCGAAAAGACAACTCACAAATTTGGAAAAAATCATGACAAATAAGTACTCGGACAAAGGTCTGCTCTCTAGAATTTATAAAGAACTAAAAAACACAAGGGCCCCAAATTTAAAGACCCAGTCCAGAAATGGGCATCTGAGATGAACACACACTCTTCAGAGGATGAAATTAAAGAAGCAAATAAATATATGAAAAACTGCACCACATCACTAGCCATCCATGAAATGCAAATTAAAACAAAATTGAGATATCATCTAACCCCAGACAGGAAGGCTATCATAAAGAAGTCAACCAACAACAAATGTTGGAGAGGATATGAGGAAAAAGGAAGTATTCTCCACTGCTGGTAGGAATGTAGACTGGTGCAACCATTATGGAAATCAGTGTGGAGACTCCTTAGAAAACTTGGACTGGAAATCCCCTTTAAACCAGCTATTCCTCTACTGGAAATTTTCCCAGAGGATCTGAAAACATCTTATCATTGTGATATATGTGTGCCTGTGTGTACAGCAGCACAATTTGTGATAGCCAAATCTTGGAAACAACCAAGATGCCCATCACCTGAGGAATGG
>NW_004524768.1:649522-663360 GCF_000260255.1 Octodon degus | reverse complement strand
TATTTTACTTTTTTTAAATGTTTTTTCATCATATTCTGCAGGGACTTAAAGTTCAAATTATCAATACTTAATGAAAAATACCTGTTCCATGTTATGCCTATGAAGTTTGATATTCAGACAGATAGTGAGGTTAAGCTTAACCACCTAGGTTGTATATAATAACAATAAGCTTCTATTCTGGAGCATTAACAACCTAAGTTTACAGACCAAAATTAGAGAAAAAGGAGGGCTGTAAGGAAAGCCAACATTTTGGCCCTAGCCATCCAAGGTCAATTAAGACTTAGACCATATGAGAACTTGTACTGTAACGTCATGTAACTCAGTAGTGTCCCAAATTTTCTGATCAAGGAGATTATGGGGCCAAAGAGGAAAATGATTGATGGTGTATGGTGTGCCTAAGGAGAGTCACATGGAGAGAAAACATTCTCTCAGCCTTTCACTGGGAGCACATTGGCCAAGCAATGGCCATAACTCATCCACATGACTGACACTGACAAAGGATCTACAATCTGAAGTACAGGATCTCAGGATAAATTCTTAGGGGATTTGACTGATCTTATCATATCCAAAAGCTACAACTCTTGTTGCATAGGTCTTGCTTTATCTTGGTCTTAACCATCCAGCAGAAAAGTATAAAAATGAAGTACAAGAAGTAAAGCCATGGTGTTATGTTGAGCTATAGGGAACTCAGGTCAACAATTTCTGACACTGCCAGTGAAGCAGAAGACCCAATACTATCATGGATTACTGGACTCTTTTAGAATATTTTGCTGAGTTAACACACCTATAATATCCAAATGATGGAACTAAACAAAAAAGGGGATACATAAATGAATGTCCATTTTGTATGTGTGTATTCAAAATGGTTAGGATAGATATATAGTCACATTCTCTTCATGAATAGAGGGATTTGTTGTAATAGTGTTTATAAATAGGATATCATGTCTGCATCTTGTACAGTAAATAACCACTAGGAAGACAGTATGCAATGTGTTAATTATTGAAACTGTCCTACCAATTTGATTTGAAACTGTGTCATTGCTATTTGTCTGTCAATAAAATTATGGAAAAAATACTATGATCTCAAAACTATCAACTTTTCTCTAAATCCAAATCCATGTTGTTGATCTAGGCCACTATCATCACTCACCGGTATACTCAGTGCTTCCATCACTCTGGCTTCCTGAAACTCCTGTCTCCCTTCCTCAACAATAGCCAAGTTCAAAGTCCTTGAAAGATGGGAGCATGAAGCCAAACTTGGCATGCATCTTTCATACTAAGCTTCGGCCATGTTGCTCTTGCCTCTATTCCAAAAAACAAGGCAGTTCTCTCTTTATCACAGAACTTCTTCTGGCCAGGAGGGTCCTTCTCTCTCATTCCAGGTTGAATACTAATCTTCTTTGGGGGTTCAGTGATGATCCCCCAAGACCACACTAGCCCCTTTAGGATCACAGTCTCACACTGTTGTGTGGTGTTCCTACAAAGCATGTACACATTTTGTAAAGCTATGGACTGTGTGCTCTTGTTCTACATTCATATACTTTCCAGAACATAGTAACAACTCAACATACTCTGTTGAAATATGGCTAAATTTCAGAGCCCAGATTCTTTCTCTCCCTTATCTCCCCCTCCCCTAACCTTGCAACTTTCAGAAACAGTTGTATTCCTATTAGCAAAGAGGTAGGGGGTACAGTCCAGGTCTACTTCTTAACCTGAGCCCCAGATCATCTCTACCAGGAAGGTTCAATAAAGCAATTTTTTTCCTTTCTTTATTTCCTACAGCAAATAAAGATGAGCAAAGGGGAGTTTAGATCAACACTCGAATTTCTATCCACCTTCATCTACCCCATCTAAATGAAAACCATGAGAATATAAGCATTTATAGCAGCACTGTACCTAATAGCAAAGCACTGGAATTTAAATAAATGTTTATGAAAAAGGAAATAGCCAAATACATTCTGATTCCCTCATATAACAGCCTATTACTCAGTCAGCAAAACCAATGAACTGGAACCATACTGATGACTTAAGGAGAATTCTACAACCAATTACAAATAAAGATAAATACAGAAAAGCATCTATCTTATTGTCCCATATTTGCAAAAGTGAAGAAAACCTCTGTGTACTCTGTGTGTGTGTGTGTGTGTGTGTGTGTGTGCATGCACGTGCACACCTGCACACTCACATTCATGCCTCTGAGTGTGTGTGTGATAAAGAATGCAGGTCACATGTTGTCATCATAATTTACCTGTTTCCAAAGCTGAGTGGAAGTTTGGAAAGGAAAAGGAAGAACACAAAAAGAAAATTCTTGAAAAAAAAATTGTGATGAGATTCATTAATGTATTAATGCTTAAATGTGTAAAGAGAACATTATATGTTATCTCCTCTTTCTTTTCTCTTCTAAAATTGTGGAAAATTCCCACTCATTTTGATTCTTCAGAAAATGTCTTCTCTCTAAAGAGTAGACAAAAATTGCTCAGATATCATTTCATAAATGGACTTCCAGTGGCTGTTTTGGAAAGTAAAACAACACTTCTGCATTCAAACCCCTCAAATGCCATTTGAATCTCATCAAATAAAATTCTAGATTTTCTTTTCAGCATGTGACTTTCCCTGGAGAAACAAGTCTATAAATGTTTTAAGTGGCCTCAGCCCTCTCATGTTGAATAAAATATTGTTGAGTAGAAAATGGGCTCCAAGCAATTACAAATCAATATACTTTGAGAGCTAAAATAGAATGGGAAAGGTTCTTTTTTCACAGTGCAATGACCAGGCTATGAGAACAGAAAAATTGATCATTACTATTGAAAGAAAATGGTATAAGAGTGTTTCTCAGCCTTGTGATTGAGGGAATGAGAGAAACTAATGTTGCCTGCATCTTACTCATGTGGCCATCTGTGCAATTTATTGGTAATGTACCTGCTCTGAATTTATTGTTCCTGATAGCAAAATTATTTGTTCAAAATTGTCTCTGTAGTGCTTTGTCATACTTTTCTTTTTTTAAATGTATTTGGTTGTTACAGGGTCTCATTATGCAGCTTGGCCTTGTAGTGATCCTCCTGTCTCAGCCTTCCCAGTGCTGGGATTACATGTGTGTACCACCATGCCCAGTGTGGGTGGCTGGCATGGCGTGGGGCCCACATGGTATGTGGTACCCAGGATCAAACCTGGGTCATTGCGCTTACCAGGCAGACACTTAGACCACTGAGCTATCTCTCCAGCCCTTCAAAATTAGATTTAAAGCTTGAGTCAAAATTCAATCGTATCCTAAAGAGTTTAAATATGTTTTATGTTTTTGTTATTTACTATTCTAACTATACTTAGAAGATCCTAAAGATTCTACAAAAAGACTTTTAGAGCAGATAAATTCAGCTAAGTAGCAGGATATAACATCAACATTAAAAATTAACAGCTTTTTAAACAATATGCAGTGTACTGTTATTCTCCAACAATTTTGTTTTGAAATTTTATACCATTGTTTTTATTGTTTATTTTCTTTTCTTTAAAAAATTAACTACTATTTAAAATGCCAATAATTAACCAAAGAAGAAATCAGGAAAACAATTCCATTCACAATGCCTTCAAAATAATAAAATATCTTGGGATTAACCTAATCGAGGAATTGACAGACCTCTACAATGAAAATTTCAAAGCACTGAAGAAAGAAATTGAAGAATAGTCTAGAGATTGGCAAGACCTTCCATATTCATGTAACAACAGAATTAAAACTGTTAAAATAGACATAATACCAAAACTGACCTATAGATTTAATGCAATCACCCATCAAATTATCTGTGAAATTCTTCACAAGACTAGAAGAAAAAAATCCTAAAATCCATATGGAAACACAAAAGATCCCAAATAGCCAAAGTTACTCTAAGCAAAAAGAGCAGGCTGGGGGCCATCATAATACTCAATTTCAAATCCTAGTACAAACCATTTATAACAAAAATAGTGTAATACTGGCACAAAAATGGACACATAGCCCAATGGAGTAGCGGAGTCAGAGACAAAACCATGCAACTACACCCATCTGATTTGGGACAAATGAAGTGTATTAGTCACTTTCATATCACTGGAATAAAATGTGCAACAGTTGCAACTGTTGGTTTTGTCTCATGGTTTCCAGAAGATTTAGTCCATGGTTGATTGTCTCAAAGGCCTGGGCAGTGAAAACCCACTCACTTCATGCCAGCCAACAAGCAGAGAGAGAAGGTAGGAGCCAGGGACAAGAATACCCTCTTCCAGGCAACACCGCAGTGACTCACTTCCTTTTATTCTAGATAGTATTTTAACTTTATTGGTACATATTTGCAGGATATAATGATTTCATTTCTCAATGAGCCATCTCAATTAAGCAGGAACCACCTCCTATCAATTCATGCAGCTATGAACTCATCAGTCCCCATAATCTAATCACATTCCAAGAACTACACCTCTGAACATAAGACTTTTGGAGTATATTTTAGAGGGAAACTAACATTCTAGCCCTGATCCTCAAAAGAGTTATGTCCATCTAATCATGAAAAATGCATTTAATATGTCTTTCTGAGTCATCAAAGGTTTTTTTTTTAATTTTTTAAAATTTATTTATTTATTTATTTACTTACTTACTTACTTACTTACTTGGTACAGGGTCTTGCTACAAAGTCCAGACTTGTAAGGATTGATCCTACTGTCTCAGCCTCCCCAATTCTGGGATTACAGGCTAGCACCACCACGCCCAGTTTTGGTGGCTGGCTCAGCATAGAACTGGCACAGCATGCAGTACTGGGGATTGAACCCAGGTCCTTGTATTTGCCAGGCAGGCGCTTAGACTGCTGAGTTATCTCCCCAGCCCCAAAGTTTTCATAATTCTAGCACTGCTGAAAAGTCCAAGTCCAAAGTCTCCCCTGAGACACAAGTCAAAGTATTAGCTGTAAGCTCTTTAAAAACTCAAAAAGAAAATTAAATATTTCAATATACCATGGGAGAGAGTAAACAGTCCTTCCCAAGTAGAGATCTAGAGAATTGCAAGGAATCAAACCAAAGGAAAATCAGGGCTGGCCAAATAGCTCAGTGGACTAAAGCACCTGCAAGCAGGTGCAGGGCCTAGGGGTTCCATCCCTGGGCCTGCTATGCAGCAGCACCCCCCGCCCCCGGGCATGCTGAGATGGAGATTGAGACTGGGAGTGGTGACGGTCACCTGCAATCCCAGCATTTGGGAGGCTATAAACAGGAGAATTACTATGAATCCGATCTAGTAGTGAGTGTGGCATTGGTGGTATTGTGGTGAGCATAGCTGCCTTCCAACCTAGTAGAGAGACCCAGAACACCCTGTAGATCCTTCCTTAAAATTCAGAAAAGGAAAAAAAAAAAAAAAAAAAAGGAAAATCAAAACCTACCAAGGCAAACATTCAACCTTCTAGGTGAATGTTGAGTACTCAGGGCAGATTGTGGCCAGGCATAAACCCCAATGGTCTCGGACAGCCCTGCTCCAAAGGCTCTGTAGGCTGCAGACAACATAGCTGCTCCCTTGCTCCCTGCCTGCAGCTTTCCTCAGTAGATTTTCCACATTCCTAGCAGCTTGTCTTAAATACTTTTCTCATTGCTGAAAGAAAGTAACTGACACCCAAAGTTAAAGGGGCAAAGTTTTATTTGGCTCACAGTTCATAGAATTTTTACAACATAAGCAGCTGGCCCCAAGTAGGGGTGTGTGTTTGACAGTCTTTGCAAAGGAGAAACATTCATGATATGCAAACTATAGCAAACCAGCAAGGGACATTAATAGCATCTTTCTGCCCCTTTTAACTTATCCAGACTATTTGTGATATGTAACACTCACACTCTTAATTCTAGTGCCCTTAATCCTAGCATTGTACTACGAATGAAGTCCAGGATCACATACTTTAGATCCAGCCATCTCTGGAAAAACCCACTTATGATTGTATGAGGCTTTTTTGGGGACACCTAGACACAAACCATAGCACATCTCCTACTTCCTGGGTTTCCACTGCACCTTCAGTTTCACTCTCACCCCTCAATACATCATTCTCTCAAAGATACATTACATGGAGTTCCAGGCTTTCCTTTGATGTCTGAATGGAAGCCACCCTAACCCAACATCTCTTGTATTCTTCATGTTGGTAAGACCTGCATCATGTGAATAAAACTGATGCCTATCACCAGCATGGTCAGTAGCTAGGCCTCTTTCGGCCAAGGCTGTAGCAGGCTCTTCATGGTTGAAAGCCTGGATAGTTGAAAATGGTGAAATGAATCTTGGGGAACAAAACCATTAGGTAGTCCTTCCTGAGCAGGAGACCCAGGAACTCTTTTCTCAAATAAAAGGTTCATACTCTTGCACCTTTGAGCCTAGGAGCTTGTCAATTCCTGAGATACACTTAGGCATCTTTCTTTTTGTCCCTCTAAAGCACTTTGTTCCTTTTAAATGGCACTGATCTCTTGAACAGTGAAGGTTCTTTTGGCCCCCAGCTTTACATGTAGTTCCTTTAGGGGCAAAATTCAACTTTTTCCAATTTTTCTGCTTTGTCTTATGCCCTCTATTCTCACTATAAGGTTAAAACTAGACTCATGTCTATCACCATGCACAAAACTACAGTCAAAATGGATCCAAATTTAAATATTAAAACAGAAACATTAAATCTTCTGGAGGAAAATGTAGGTAGAAATATTAAAGACATAGGTGTAAGTAGATTTCATGAACAAAAAACACACTGCACTGGAAATGCTTCAAAGAATGGACAACTGGGATCTCATCTTTTTTAAAAGTTTCTGTAATTTAAAGCAAATCTCCAACAGAGTAAAAAGGAAACCCACAAACTGGGAAAAAATTATAGCCAACTATCCCTCTTAAAAAAAAAAAAGGCCCCCAAATTCAAAAACCCAATCCAAAAATGGGCATCTGAGATGAATGTACACTTCTCAGTTGAAGAAACACAAATGGCAAGCAAATAATGAAAAAAATGTTCAACTTCATTGGTCATTCTAGAAATGCAAATTAAAACAACACTGTGTTTTCACCTCACACCAGAAAGAATGGCTAACATCAAGAAGTCAGCCAATAACCAATCCTGGAGAGGCTGTGGAGATAAAGGAACCCTTCTGTACTGTTGATGGGAGTGGAGACTGGTACAATTTCTATGGAAATCAGCGTGGAGATTCCTTCAAAAGCTAGGATTGGAGATCCCATTCAAGCCAGCTATTCCTCTCCTGGTATTTTTCAAGAACTGAAAATCTCATACCACAGCAATATATTTGCACCCATGTTTGTAGCAGCACAATTTGTCATAGCTAAATCCTGGAAACAACCAAATGTTTATCAACTGAAAATGGATAAAGAAATGTGGTATTTTTACACAATGAAGTATTATTCAGCTTTAAAGCAGGATAAATTTGAGTCTTTTGTCGGTAAGTGTATGCAACTAGAGCACATACTCTTAAGTGAAATAAGCCAAACCCACATGTGCAAACATCATATTGTCTCCTTCTTTTGGAGAAAAGACAAAAAGAAAAATGAAATCTGAAGGATACAATAGATAATGGAAAAGGGAATGAACTTATTCAAAAGGAAAGAGTTACTGAGCTGTGGAGGACTGGAGAGGGATTGGGGGAAAGAGATTTACCTATGTATATAAGCAGGATGAATAGGACAACTGTACTGTGTGTTTCTGCTGGTATATGGAAAGAAGTAGTTAATGCTTTAATTTGTTTGTCTCTTTCAATTTTTTGTACTTTTTCTCTGCTTAACTTCTTTTTTTTCTTAATTTCTTATACATTTCTTTCTTCTTCCACTTGTACAATATATATGGTAATATGAATAGCTGGTTGGAAGACAACACTATGTATTACAATAAATACTGTGAAATTCATATTATTTGTTAAGTGAAATTCTATATCACCTTTAATTTTTCTGTTTTAATTCTAATTTGTACTTTCTTTTAAAAATTAAAAAGGAGTATTGGGAAAATTGAAATGAGACCCCTATCTCTCATTTTGTACAAAAATCAATTCAACATTGATCAAAGATCAAAGTATAAAACCTAAACTTTGTAATTGCTCCAAGAAAACAGGAGAAACACTTGAAATAACAGCACAGATGAAGACTTCACAAATAAGGTCCCAGTAACACAATAACTAATAGCAAAAATCAACGAAAGGGACTGCATCCAATTAAAAAGTCTCTTCCAGGAAAGCAGAGTGTAGAGTGAAGAGACAGCCTACAAAATGGGACAAAATCTACTCTTCTCAGAGTGGGTGCATATCTATGGAAAACTCAAAAAACCTAACACTAAGGAAATCAAATAAGGGCTGACAAGATAGCTCAGTGGATTCAGCGCTTGATTAGGCAAGCTCAGGAACCAAGGTTCAATCCCCAGCACCACATGCTGCACCAGCCCCACCTCTGGTGTACCATGCCAGCCACTGAAACAGGGCATGGTGGCACAAGCCTGTAATCCCCACACCATGGAGGCTGAAAACAGGAAGATCACTACAAGTCCAAGCTATGTAGTGAAACCCTGTACCAAATACATAAAAAAAGAAGAATCAAACAGCCCAACCAATAAAGGCACAAATAAATTAAATAGACATTTCTCAAAAAGAAGTACAAATAGTCAATAATCATATGAAAAAATGTTCACAAGCATTAACCATCAGGGAAATGCAAACCAAAACTATACTCAGATTCTACTGCAATCAGAATGGCTATCATCAAGTATACAAAAAAGTCAACTTAACAAGTATGTTGAGGGGAATTAGTACAGCCCCTATGGAAATTAGTACGAAGGTTCCTCAAAAAAATACAAACTGGAACTACCATTTGATCTAGCCATTCCACTCCTTGGTATAAACTCAAAGGCATTAGAGTTGGATACAACAAGGATATTTGTATACCTAGGCTGATTGCAGCACAATTCACAATAGTCAAGACATGCAAACATCTTAATTGCCCATCAACAAATGAGTGGATTTTTAAAATGAGCTCCATATACATAATTGAGTATTAGTCTACCATAAAGAGTATGAGACTTTGTTATTTCAGGAAAATGAATAGAACTGGATATTACCATGTTGCATTGAATAAACCTCTCAGAAACACAAATATCACATGTTCTCCCTGGGAAGTGGAATCTAAAAAAAAATGACATGAAAGTTGAAGGGAGACTAATATTAGATAAGTGTAAAGTAACAAAGAGTAGCTAAGGAGTGTAAAGAGAGATAATGACAGGGTGGAGATGATCAACTACATATATCATGCACAGCAAAACCAAGGGTTTTGTGGAAGTAATGGACACTAACAATAAAAGGGAAAAAAATAGAAAAGACCTTCTATCCCAACTTACAGGTGTTTTAAATAACTGCTGATAACACTTTGTAAAAAGCAAGAGCAATTGCTCGTGCCTCACTCACCCTTCTCCTTGAGGACATGAGCCTTTGAAAGAGGAAATTTCAAACATGGAATGTGTTAGTGAGCCAGGCCTTGCTTATTGTCTAGGGAGCTGGGAGCAGATGTCCTAAACTTGGATGATGGTCTCTCATGGATCATTTCCTCCCCACACCTCTTCCTGACACATCATTACAGCCTTGGGGTCAACCAAGAGCCAGCAGAGGCGGGTTTCCATCAGTTTCAGAAACATTGTGGCTGTTCAGCTGAGGACAACTTGCCCTCAGCTATCCCACAAGGATGAGTCAGCTCTCTGCTCTCTTATCAACTGCCTCATCCAAGGCCACTCCCTGCTGAGGGGCAGATAAGGTCATGGTGAGTGATCCAGGCAGTAGGTAAAATACACAAATTCACGCAGTGCATGGTCTTGCTGTGTGTGTACCTGAAGTGAGGAGGTCCAGGTGGCCCTAAGGTTAAGTCTTCTCTTGGACCATTGTTTAAAGACTTCCATTATGACATTACACTGGTATATTTTTGGCAATACTGTGGATTGAACTCAGGGCCTTCACACTGTGGCATAGGCCCAGCCTGGTTTTTTTGTTTTGTAATTTTGAGATAGGGTCTCTCTAAGTTACTAAATTGCCCAACCTGGGCTCAAACCTGTGATTGACTGCCTCAGTCTCCTAGGGTGCTGGGATTGCAGTCCTCACATTCAATCTTGACTAGTGTTCTCCAAAAATGAACTGGATGCATTATCTCTTCCACTCTACTAAGAACTATAGTATATTCTAAGGACCCAGAACTTATCTTCTTGCTTATAAAAGTTTGTATATTGTGCTCCTTACACATCTGTCCTGATGCTTAACAAACATTCCTCATGCTAAACCTTGCCAAGACCCGGGTAAGGAAACAAGCATAGAAGATTAGTTGCATCAGTAGAAAGGGTCAGAGTTGTATGTCATATCGAAGAAGTTCACCTCTTGGTTGTGAGAAACCTGATTACCTAGTGGTTCTCATACTATAGACCCTGGGCCAACAAAGTGAGCATCACCTAGAACTTGACAATGAAGAAGAGCACCAAGCTTCTTAAATACTACTGAATCAGTAACTAGGTGTTGGTCCAAGAAATTGGTGATTTTTGCAAGCCACTCTGGTGAGGCAGTTGCAACTTTGAGTTTGATGGTTGAATGAGGCTTTTATGATAAGTTCCTTCATGACAGTTTAGGGGAATTCTCAGGCAAATATCAGGAAAAGCTCTCTAGAGTCTTTACCAGATACAAGTTCATAAATAGATTCACTTCTAAAGGTTCTATGCACAGCATCCAGGACTCCAAAACTAGCATACAAATTATGAACATATCAAGAAGAAATGTATTCATTGTGAAAATAATATTTCCTTTGGCCTTAGAAAGGGCTCATGTGGGCCTCATGATTACTCTGATAGAATGCTGACAGAAGTAGCAGAAGTAGGAGAGGGCTGTCTTAGTCACTTTCCCATCTCTGGGACAAAATACCTAGCAGCACTCACAACTGAAAGGAGAGGTTTATTTTGACTCACAATTTGAGAAGTTTCAGTCCACAGTTATCAGTCACAAACACAGAAACAGCATCATGGAAGGGCTTAGCTCAGAGGAAAGCAGCTAACATCACTGTGGTCAGGATGCAGAGAGAGAGAGAGAGGAGGATGCAGGGCAGAAGACACTCCCTTCTCTCACACCCAGTCATGCTGGAGATGGTCCACCTCTATCCAGGCCCCGCCTTCCTAACAGCAAGTCAGCTATGTATTCATTAGTCATGCATGTCTCCTAATAGAATTGGATTCCAAACACTTTAGGCTTTGGGGACACACCAGATCTAAACCATAGCATGAAGCTTCAGACAAGAAGCAGTGGACAGATTAGAAACTTGCTATAGTTTTCTGAGATATAAGCAAGATCCAAATAGGGTAGGAACAGATGAAAAGTGGCTGGCCTGAGACATCAATGTAGGATGTTCTGTGACCCTTCCTGTGTTCATACTATTGCTTATTCGTGCCTTTGTTCCCACATTGGAGTGGTAGACATGGGAAATGTCCATGGGGAAGGCATAATCCAGCTCCCTAGTATTCTCCACCATGTGTCTGGAGCAAAACTTTGTCAAGCAGCCTCACTTGATGAATGACATTGACATCAGTGGTTGTGGAGAAGGTCAGAAATCACTTGGTTTTGGTTTACAATTAAGCTATAGAGTCGAGTCCTCCAAACTAAGAATGTTCTGATTGCATGCATATAATGGGGTCATCTGTGGGATTTAGCCATAGTTCCAAACGCCAAGAAGAATCAAGTGAGCAAGTGGGAGGAACAAGCAGTTCTATTTGCTTGAACAAATTCATGAGATGGCACCTAGATGTCCAGGAGCACTAAGACAGCCCCACCTGGGAAGCTATTTCAGCATCAGTTTTTTCCTAGGAGATAGTCACACTGTCAATGGGCTTCTCAAGGGGCAAAATTCAATGATTTTAGGAGGCAAAATTAATAATATAAACCATGAGTACCATCAGTCACCCTCTTAGAGGTCTGCATTATGCATGCATGTGGGAAGACCACAGGAAATATTTTCTTGAGAATTCTGACCTCTATGACTGAAGCAAGGACTCTACTGTGGTTTGCTTTCAGCCTCTAATGGAGGCATTATTTGCCTTGGCAATAAAGAATGCATAGCTTCATCTTCCTTATAAATTGGGCTACTAGGTTTCTACCAAGTTCTGGGGTCATTTTATACTAATTAGGCCTCTTACACAGACCTGATGGCACACACCTATAATCCCAGCACTTAGAAGGCCAAAACAGGAGAATTGCAGTGAGTTCAAGGCCAGGCTGCAGTATATAGTGAACTCAAAGCCAGCCTGCACTTTAGACCAAGATCCTGTCTCCAAAACAAAGACCTCCTAAATTTGACCTAATTTAGAAATGAGGGAAGTTCTGTGGTAAGAGTCTCATGGTCTGGCCCAGCCTTCTCTTGAATGCATGGTACCATGCCAACCTCAATGCTGCCCTCTTCTCTCTGGCTTAGTTGGAACTGGACCAATGGTAAGTGAGCTGTGCCTCATGAAGTCCTTGGCTTCTCTTTCTTCTCCCCTCTCTGCTCTTCTTTCTCCACTCCTCAGCTCTTTTCTTTCTTTTCCTTCTGTCACTCTTCTCTTCTCTGAATTTTACTTGGTTTCCAGCTTTTAAACCATCTTTACAAAAGCTGTCCCCTGAGTCAAAGCAATGAGATTGTTTCCCAGCCTTTCTCTGGTAGCAGGCTGCCATCTCAAGGGCGTTGGAGACATTTCACAGGCTCTGCCTTCCAGAAGTGACTTCTGGGTCCTAACTGCAGATCAGCATCAGCCCAAACGAGCACCCATCTTCCCCAGGCAATAGCAATTCGAGTAAGCTATGAAATATTAACAGTAACTCTTATAGTTTTATTTTGTATTTGTAATGTGATTGGAATGAGCTATTATCTTATGATCTTAAAGGAGTCAAAGAGCAAACCATTCAATGTTTGGATGAAATGATGTTTTCTAAGAACTTTATTAATTTAAAATATACAGTTCTGCTTAATTCACTACAGTTAGAGTAAGATCATCTCACTGAGTTCCCACCAGTGGAAAATGAGTGAAAATTGTGCATTTCCAGAGCATTTAAAACATCTCTAATAGGTTTTTCTTACTCTATATAATTATATATTTATTAATATTCCAGAGTTTGTCATTGCAAAAATACACCCAGATTTATACAATAGAAAACTACAACAGGAACAATCTAGTGAAATTTGTAAAAAGTAACACAAAATAAATCTTCATGACCTTTGATTTGACAATGAATTCTTAAATATGACATCAAAAGTACCAGAAACCGAGACCCAGTCCTAGCCCAGGTCCGGTGAGTGTGCGGAGAGTTTCCTGCTACCCTGCGCCAGCGGGACCAGTCCCAGCCCAGGCGCAGTATGGTCCAGACCCTCTCCCAGGCCCTTGGGCCACCCCCCACCACTCTGCAGTGCCTCCCCAACCCCGCCCGCCGAGTAGGATTTTCTGCCAAGTTCCGGGAGCCCGCAGACCCAGTCCTAGCCCAGGTCCGGTGAGTGTGCAGAGAGCTTCCTGCTACCCTGTGCCAGTGGGACCAGGCCCAGCCCAGGCACAGCGTGGGCCGGACCTTCTCCCAGCCCATTGGGCCACCCCCCACCACTCCGCAGTGCCTCCCCCACCCCGCCCGATGAGTAGGAATTGTTGCCCCGTCCCGGAGCCCCCAGACCCAGTCCTAGCCCAGCTCCCGCGAGTGTGTGGGAGAGCTTCCTCTTCCACCTACTTCACCTTGCCCCCTCCAGGCACAGCTCAGGCCTGGCATACACGCCTGAGGTGTAATCCTGCAGCTGCAATACCTGCAGAGAGTGTAGAGGATAGATCTACCCAGCTAGTCCAGGAGCAGAACATCTC
>NW_004524768.1:626142-642412 GCF_000260255.1 Octodon degus | reverse complement strand
AAAAAAAAGTACCAGAAACCAAATTAAAAATAAATAAAGTAGATTTTATCATGAATAAAAACTTTTGTGTATCAAGGTACATCATACAGAAATTATCCAAAAACAGAGACAAAGAGATCTCCATAAGCCAGTCATCACTGTGGTACTATGGACAGTAGCTAGGATAGAATCAACCCAGGTGTCCACCAGCAGTGAATAGATAAGCAATATGTAATCTGCACATATAGTAGGACAGCATGTAGCCAAAAAGGGAAGAAATTTAGATATATCTAATATATCACAACTGCAATATTTTGAAGTACATTCAAACCTTAAAGACATAGGTGAAATAAACCAGAAAATGACCAATACCATATGATCTCATTTATTGGAATATCTAGAGTAGGCAACTCACAAAGATAGAAAATTGGTGATAGGTTACCAAAGGCTATAGGGAATGGGGAAATGACAAATTTATTACTCAATAAGTGCAAAGTCTGTTTGGGATAATGAAGAGTTTCTAAATGGATAGTAGTGATGGCCATGTAAGATCAAAAATGTAATTGATGCTACTAGTTAAACACCTAAAATATTTTAAATGGAATATAGTATTCTATATAGGTTTACCACTCTTAAAAGTAGGAAAAGAGTCAAGTATGGTGGTGCACACCTGGAATCCCAGCTATCTGTGAGGGTAAGACAGGAGGATCACAAATTCAAGACCATTCTGGACAATGTAGCTTTTATTTTTATAAAAGGGGAAAGAGATATAGCTTAATGAAAAGGCCTTCAGTTCAATTTTCAGAAGAGATAGAGAAAGGAGAAGGAAAGAGAGTGCAGAAGGGTCAGGAGGGGAAAGGATGCGATGGGGAGGACGAAGGATGAGAAGAGAGACGCTTCCGTCTTGAATTTAAAGTTGGAGTGGTAGTATGGATACATATTGTATATATCTTTACATTTTATTATTTTGTTTCTTATCTTTGGCTACTGAAAAGTCCAAATAATAAAAATCAACCCAGCAGCAGTGAACACTCCCTAACACCTGAACTGTTCCTAAATACTAATTCCCAAAAATGACCAAGAGTCTGAAATAAACTGCCACCTTGAGGTCTGGGCTAGCAGTGTGTAGGATGAGCCCCTGACATCTTACAGAATGCAGGAGGCCTCTCACAGGACCAAATGAGCCCAAGAGGTCGCTGTTAACCTCCCATTCAACAAAACTGGGAAAGTTCAAGCATTGCAATGAATGACTGCAACAGTTTGAAGTACATTCTATATGTTTATTCACATGAGTTCATAATATTTTTTAAAACCCTTTGTAAGATACCAGCTCATTTATGGTAAAAATGGGCAAATTCAGATAGTCAAACTTAAAAATGTCAAAGTACTGAATAACAAAATGTTGGGAAGGGAAGTTTCCCTTTTAGAGTTGTTCAACTGTTAATATAAAGTCCAGAGGCAGGAGAGGCCAGACAAAGGTGGGACACGCTAAGATGAGCAGCGGGCGAGGGCAGGAGGGAGTTCTGTTTCAGGCTGTGCTAGTCAGCAGCACCACAGACAGAAAGGTAGCAAAGACTTAGAACAAGCCCCGAGACTTCTACCCTGGCATGGTCCCGTTTTCTAAGGTTGGGGTATCATCTTCCAGCCTAACAAGAGGCTCCCAGTAGCAATCATAAGGACAAGCAGGCCCCAGTGGGGGGTGAGAAGGTTTCTCAGAGAGGATCTGGCCCATGAGGAGAGGGGAGGGTGGGCAGTGTCCTGGCAAATGAAGGTCTGCAGAGGAACAGGAAGTTGGGGAACTGAGGGAGACCAAGACCCAGAGGGAGGCAGAGCCAGTGAAGGACACCTGGGTGAGCTCGGTGAGCAAGGCTTGAGTTCCTGGATGCCCAGTAGGCAGAGGCCTATGTAGACTGGCTGTTTAAAGTTACATTTAGTGCTGCTTACCATATAAGCCTGCTACATACTCCAAGTTCTATGCACCCACTGCTATGCCAAAGTTTCCTCATGGCAACCAGCAAGTGGATCTCAACCTGGCTGAGATGTAGTTGTTTTTGTATATAAAACCTGCTAGACAAAGAGTCCCCTTGGCAAAGCTTTTCAGGTCCCCTTTCCAATTCTCATTTGCCTGGGACCTTCTCTCTCTCTCTCTCTCTCTCTCTCTCTCTCTCTCTCTCTCTCTCTGTCCTACCAAGGATCAGGATCAGATGTAGGACCTTGAGCTTGCCAGGCAGGCATTTATGATGCTGAGCTATCTCCCTAGCCCTGCCTGGGAGCACTTTTGCTTCTGCTTTACAGTGATGCTGCTGTCTGCTTTTGCTCTGCAATAAAGACTTTGCTCAGTCCTCTTCTCACTCTACCTTGCGGTTCTTTTTGAGTCAAGAAAAGAACCAGGGCTGGAGATGTAGCTAAGTGTTAGAGTGCTTGTGCAGTATGCACAAGGCTCTGGATTCAAGTCCCAGTACACCAAAAAACAAACAAACAAAAAAAGCCCTCTCTAAATCATTAAATCGACCTTTTAAATGGATTCATTTAATACAGTTATGTTTTACATAGTCTTGCATAACTACCGTTTTCAGAGCTCTATATTCTTTATCCAGGACCATAGAGCCACTTCTCTTGCCTTCTGGATTATGGCCTTTGTTATTTTCTATATTGTACATCTGGGAGCATTAGAACACTTTGTATAACTGGAAAATATTTTACTTTTAGTTTTCAAAGTTATGTTTGCTAAGTATAAAATCCAATGAAGTAAAAAATTCAATAAAATTCAGCTCTTTTTTTCTTTCTTTTTGTTTTTTAGCTGAAGTTTTTTATTAACTCATAATTACTTGTTTCCTGGTTTTTTGAAGCAGAAAGTCAGACAACACTTGCCACAATAGTGTCTGTCGAAGTGGCCAGCCCTAGACACTCCCGCACCACATTCCTCTGAAGGACATTCTCGACGAAGACAACTAATGTTGCCATTTTCATCCACCTTATAGTATTTTAGGACAGCCGACTTAACGTTCTTTCTCTCATGCTTATTCTTCTTGGGAGTGGTGTAAGACTTCTTCCTTTTCTGAGCACACCACGGAGTCTCAACACAAGATGAAGGGTAGACTCCTTTTGAATGTGGTAATCAGACAAGGTCCGTCCATCTTCCAGTGGCTTACAGCAAAGATCAGCCTTTGCTGATCAGGAGGAATTCCTTCCTCATCCTGGACTGTGGCCTTTACGTTCTCTATAGTGTGTGAGGGTTCAAGCTCAAGCATGATGGTCTTTCCCGTGAGGGTTTTCACAACTATCTGCATCTTGGCGGGGGTTCCACCACAGATGGCAGATCTGAAAGGAAGCTCTTTTTTTCTTTTTCTTTTTTTTTTATTTTTTTTAAAGTTTTTTTTAATTTATTTTTTTTGACATCAGTTATTTTATTTTATTTTATTTTATTTATTAGACAGTTTCAAATGAAATCGGAAGTACAGTTTCAACAAATAATACACTGCATATATTCTTCTTAGTGGTTAATTGCTGTACAAGATGCGGACTCGTGATCCTATTTACAAACACCATTAGAACAAATCATTCTATTCATTAAGAGAATGCAACTATATATCTATCCCAACCTCTTTGAATACACAGATACAAAATGGACATTCATTGGTATACCCCATTTTATCTAAGTTCCGTTATTGAATATTATAGGTGTGTAAACTCAGCAAAATATTCTAAAAGAGTCCAGTAGCCCATAATAGCATTGGGTCTTCTGTTTAACTGGCAATGTCAGAAATTATTGACCTGAGTCCCCCACAGCTCAACTTAACAGCATGGCTTTATTTCTTATATTTCGTCTTCATGCTTTTCTACTGGATGGTTAAGACCAAGGTAAAGCAGGACCTATGCAACAAGATTTGTAGCTTTTTGGTCTGAGAAGGTCAGTGAAATACCCTCAGGATTTATCCTGAGATCCTGTACCTCAGATTGTAGAACCTTTATCAGTGCAGCCATGTGGATGAGTCACGGCCATTGCTTGGCCAATGTGCTCTCTGTGAAAGCCTGAGAGAGTGTCTTCTCCCCATGTGACTCTCCTTAGGCCCATTCTATGTCATCGATCACTTTCCTCTTTGGCCCCATAATCTTCTTGATCAGAAAATTTGGGACACTACTGAGGTACATGACGTTACAGTACAAGTTCTCATATGTACTGAGTCTTAATTGACCTCAGAAGACTAGGGCCAAAATGTTGGCTTTCCTTCTAGCCCTCCTTTCTCTCTAATTTTGGTCTGCAAACTTAGGTTGTTAACCATCCAGAAGAAAAGCTTATTGTTATTATCAAACGATTTGGGCTCTCAATCTTAACCTCACTATCTCACTGCATTTAGGAAGCTCTTTTTTTCTTTTTCAGTCCTTTGAATAAATAAGTCTAGTTTCTGAGAGAGAGAGAGAGAGAGAGAGAGAGAAAGAGAGAGAGAGAGAGAACGCACAAACCTGATAATAGCAACCACCAAGACAAAGAACCAATGGGCTGTGGCAGCAGCAAAAAAAATTGTTTTTAGTTCTGGAGGCTAGAAACACAGGGGCAAGGTGTCCATAGGGCTGGCTTCTCTCCTGTGGCTGTGGATGGCACCTCTTCCCTGCGTCCTCACACAGCCGTTACTCGGTGCGTGTCTCTGTCCTAATCTCCCTTCTTACCATCACATGTCCTGACCTCTGAGGCACTTCCGCTGTGTTCCTGCACAACTGCAGCAGTTACAGCTCAGCCTGCATGAAACATCAGAGGGGCCCTTTTCAAGGATATGCACCCAAATAACTAAGCGCTATTCACATATGAGTCGAGATCATGAAAGACTACAAGAAGACCAAGGAACCATCCCAGGCCAAGAGAACAGCAAGGTGACAGGTCACCTAAGCACAGCATGGGGTCCAGGTATGAGGAAGGACATTACCAGGACACTCACCACAGGGTCCTCATTCCTCCAGGCTGACACTCAAAGACACCTGATGTCAAACCCGACCTCACCTTGTGCCGTGCTGATGCAAGACTCAAGTCTACTTGGTCTCCCAGCTCCATGTCACCTCCCTGACTGAAGTCTGCCAAGGCCCAGCTACAGGAGTCACCTAACTCACTCCTCAACCCAGAGGACACCCGGGGACACAGGCAATGCGACCCTTGGAGTCAGAGATTTCAGCCCATCGACGTGCTCCTGATGGGTGCCCTGCACTCCTGAAGACTCTGATTTAGGGGGCTGGAAATCAGCAGCAGAGTGCTTGCCTCACATGTGGCAACCAAGGCCCTAGTTCAACCCCAGTACTATGTGCATGCATGTACACACACACAAAACTATAATTTAAAACCCAATTTTGTTTAAATATCATATATATAATATATACCATATATTCATGCATATATGTTTATAATATATTGGAAGGACACATACTAAAATGTTGTTTAGATGGTAGTAGGCTTACACATGGTTTTTAAAATGTCCTAGGTTATCTGATTATGCAACATTTAAAATCAAGAAAGACATGAAATAAACAAAGTACATAGTTTTAATAAAAATCATGTTGCCTTTTAAAAATTCATTTGAAGGAAAACACTGACCTTAATGTCATTTTCATTCCATGAAAGCTCAATGAAAGAATAATGATCACAAGAGCAGTGGCAATGTCCAAGTACTGTCTTCCTGGCTGGTGTCCCAAGCTGGTACTTTTCCAAAATAGTTCTGAAAACTGGGCCAGAACTTGAAGGAAAAAAAAGTTGATCCTTTAGAGGGCTCTGATTCTAAACAAAGGCTTTGGTTAGAAATATGCTCTGTTGAAATGTCTAAAGTCAAACATGCATTTAGTACACAACCTACCAAGCATCACAACTTGGCCACCCTTATCTGAAAACCATGTTCAGAATAGTCACATTCGCCTAAAGTTGGGCAAAAGCATCTCATACAAAGCCTATTTTATTATGAAGTACTGAATATCCATTTAATTTTTTAAATGTTGTTAGCTTTCTCACTCTGTAACAAATACCTAAGAAAAAAAGCTAAACATCTAAGGAACAAAAGGTTAATTTATCTCACAGTTTTAGAGGTGTCAGCCTACGGTCACTGGCCCAGGGCTTTGCTGGCTGCAGTGGAATGAGCCAATAGCAGTCTGGAGTCTTGTGTACCACGAGGAAAGAACTCCCAAGTGTTCACCCAGTGTTAAGTAGCAGACCACCACATTGTATTGCACATCACAGGAAGTTGTGCTCATGGCAAGTCTAGGCCAACCAAAGGTATAGCACAGACCAAGAAAGGTGCCAGGGTGACCAGAAAACACTGCACACAGGTCAGATACACAAAAAAGTAGCAACTACAATGGAAAGGGGTGAATAAATCAGACTTTCAGACTGTAAAGACTAATACCTCTGCTTTAAGTGCTTCCCACTAAGTTTCTAGATGTGGTTGGCAAGAATGATTGACAGGGTGCTGAGTCACATTAGGAGCTCTCAACACACATGCCTGTCCCAGAATTTTAATTATATTTATGAGATGCAGCACATATTTATGAGCTTGTAGTGAGTTGAACATAGGGTAAAAATTACCAGGAGGTCAGGCCAAGAGAGGCAATCTGTCTGTGCTCTCACCTAGAGCCTCAGAGATCTCTGAAACTTTGTTATTTTCTTCTCCACCTCTCTTAGGACAGTGGAAGCAGGGAGAACCATAGGGTACTGTTTAGAATTAAGTGACTCACTCAGCTCCCCTGTCTCTAACTGTGCTAGTGGTACAGTATGACCAGAGCACGTGGAGTAACAAAACTCACCTCCTGGCTGGAAGATGAAAGGAAGAGGACCTCAACAGTTAAGTTCCACCATTCTCTTGAAGGGCTCACCTCCAATGACTTGAAGACCTCCCATCAGGCCCCACTTCCAAATGGTCTACTATCTCCCAGTGACACCATGCTGGGGACCAACTTCCGTGTTTTGGATATAAGTTATAGCAAATGTTTTACTGAATGTGAAAACAAGAATTATTGGATGAGTTCAGGAGACACCGATGAGAATGCTGTAGACATGGCTGGCTGCGAAAGAAAACAGAGTGTCTAACCATCATGAGCAACACAGCACACTGTAGCCCACCAGTTGCTGCACCTTGTATGTCATGGCTGACTAGAAACTACCTTTTGCTGACATCTCCAGCATCACAAGAGATGATCCTGCTACCCAGCCCTAGCCCAGGAAAAGCTCAACATTCAGAGTATGAAGCATGACTTCTCCTGAGTGCAAATCACTTTTATACCACTGTAAAGACAAAAGTAAGAATTCAAATCATCATAAATCAAGGACAGTGTGTATTAGCTTGATCAGTTGTTTGCTTCTACATTTGTATTTTCTGGGAGAAAAGACTTTTGCTTTGCAATCAATTTGAAAAGAAATACAGGCTGCAGAAGTACCTCAGTAATAGAGCACATGTGTAAGGTACTGGGTTCAATCTCCAGCACCTAAAAAATACAAACCTGCTTGAAAATAAAATGAAAAGTAAGCCACATGAAAACCTCAAAATAAACAGGAAAATGGTTCAATGATTTTATTTTACACTCTCCTAGGAGCGCTGAAAATATCCACAATGAGCTCACTCCCCTGACCCAGGAACTCTTAGATCACTGTGTGCAACTTCAGGAAATCCATAGAAACAGACTGCAAAGTAGAGAAGGACCTTTTTGTTGGTGACAGCTTCTGTAACCCAAGGGTGTGCTTCTGTTTCAGCAAGTAGGTATGCTGGATCTGAAGACAAAACCTGGCTTGGGGACATTTTCTCCTTCTTCTTTCTCCCTGTGCCTGTTCATTTTGTTGTTGCTGTTTTTTTGTTTTTGTTTTTGTTTTTATGTATTTAATACAGGGTCTACAGGGTCTCACTATGTTGATCAGACTTGTATTGATCCTCGTGTTTTCAGCCTTCCAAGCACTTGGATTATAGGCACACACCACCATGTCCAATGTCAATCACCATCTCAGTGTGCCCCGGGGGCAGGCCAGCACTGCTCACTGGGGAGCAAACCCTAGTCCCTGTGCCTGTGCCTGTTTTTTTCCTAGCTCTCTCTCTCTTATCAGTATCTAAACATCTTTTAAAACTAATAGCTGCATAAACACAATGAAGTAGAATACTGTCAAGAAATTTTGGAATCATATGGAAAAATTACCCAAATTACTTCAATAGTGGAGACATCAGTATGTTGCTTGAAGTTCAAGAATCCAGACCCCTTCTTCGCTTGTGGAGTTCTGCAGTCTTTGTGCTACACTCGCTCCAAGGCTGAGAACACCTACTTCCATATCCTACTTTCCTCCAGTGCTTCAACAAAGCTAGAGAACAATGCATCTTCCCCAGTGCAGTGGCTCTCGGGGTGTGGTCCAGCCAGACTTCAGACTCTTCAACATCTTTTCAAGAAAGGATGAGATGGAATCAAAGTCATTTGCATAGGTTTGATGGTGCACACCTGGAATCTTAGGGAAGTGAGACAGGAGGATTGCAAGTTCAAGTCCAGCTTGGCAGTTTAGCACCTTAGCAAGACCCTACCTCAAAATAAATTAGGGCTGGGGATGTAGCTCAGTGCAAAGTTCCTCAATTCAATTCACAAGACTGGGAGAAAAAAGGAAGAAAAAAAAAACTTTTCTCATGATAATACTAAAATGCTATTTCCCTCTTCCCCTGTGCTCTTATTAATCTGTGATAAATTTTTCCAGAGGCTAAATAATGAGTATTTCACCACACATTAAGCACAGAAGCAGATATGAGAATCCAATTGTCATCTATTAAAATAAGTCGTAAGGGGTGGGGAGATAGCTCAGCAGCATAAGTGCTTGCCTGGCAAGTGCAAGGTCCTGAGTTTGATCCTTAGTACTCCAAATAAAATAAAATAAGCCTTAAATATATTCTGAGAAATGTAAAAGTGTCATTATTATTACTCAATACTTTTGATTGTGAAAAATATTTTATAAAAATATGCTATTTACTTTCATGTGTAATGGCTTGTTACTCTTATTTTTAAATAAATGCAAAGGCTAATATTCTTAGGTTTATTTGTTTTATTTTGATTTCTAAACTGATATCTATCAGTAGCTATAATCAACACAAACAGAAGTCCTTTGGGATTTTTAATCATGTTTAAGACTATAAAAGAGGCCAGAGACAAAAGATTTTTGAATAGTGCTGTTCTAGGACAACTGAAACAAACATTTTTCATGGCCTCACTTTATTTCAGCCTATCTGATACAATCTGTTTGTGGTCAGGCATGGTGGTTGTGTAAGGTGTCTGCGTGGCCGCGCTAACAGCATTCCCCACAAGTCTCTTCCTGTCCATTTCCGGTTGGGGCAGGCTGTGGAAGGTTCCGGCTCAGCGTACAGAGGAGAGAAGGGAAGCAAGCACCGTTGTGTAGCCCACCTGTCCGCTGACACAGCTCCGGGTGAGCCGGCCCTCTGTGACTCTGCCTCTCCCAGAATGTTACTTCCGTTTCTCTGATGTCTGAGCTATTAATGGATGACAAAAGACCCAGCTTCTCCAAGACATGCGAACCATCCAGTTTGGAGACAACAAGAAAGGACCTTGGATCCAACCTGTTCTTCTGGTCTCCACCTTGTACTTGCGAGTTCCAGGTCCTTGTTCTCCCATTTCACGTTTGTCGTCTATCCCAGGTGCCCTCCTGTGAACTGCAAGGTCTAGCACCTGACACAGCTCTCGCCACTGCATGGGTCTAATTCCTGGAATACCACATATTATGCCAGAGCACTGAAAGTGTCAGAGAAAGGAAGTCACTGACACTGTTGCACTGAAGGTGCACGATCCTCCTCACTGTGCATTTACCAAGCCTCCCAACATGCGGGCTTCTGTGGTTATCACCCTGGAAGGCTGCAGTAACTAGCAGCGCATCCACAGGGAGAAACCGACTGATGGTGACATGATTTTGTGGGTATATCTTTACCTGTAGATTCGTCAGGTTGTATACACGAATTTGGTACAGCTTTTTGTGTATAAGTTACACCTGAATAAAGTACTTAAGAGAGAAGCAGAGTGGAGTGATAGAGAAGGCAGAGCTCATTCACAACAACTGCTTAGGTCCTCAGGTCTGAAGCACATTTGTTATCAAGCAATGTGACGTGAAGGAAAGACCTTCAGATTATTCTGGCCATTTGTGCAAGACAGACAGCTTTCATCTGGGGATGGATGGTGTGTGTGCCTTTGCACAGGGTGATCAGAATATCTGGTGAGTGTTTAAACTTAAAAATAACTGTTAGCTGGGCGTGGTAGCACACACCTGTCATCCCAGCACTCGGAAGCCTGAGGCAAGAGCACAACTGCATGTTTGAGATCAGCCTGCACTACAAAGTGAGCTCAAGGTCAGCCTGAGCTGCATAGTGAGGCTCTGTCTCAAAAAGACCAAAAAAAAAAAGTTACAATATATGACATGTTGCCACTAAGCCCCCTCAAAGTTCTCCTCTTTGCTTAGACCATACGTATCCCATCGTTCTTGCCACTTTCTGAGGCACTTCTGAAAGTCCTCTTCTGTGAGTATATGTAGGCAGTGTGAGGAAGATGCGGTGAAGGCTGCTGGGTACCATCCAGGGGAAAGGCACACTCGTACAGGCATGGTGAGTCCTCCAGTTTGTTCCCTGGTTCTGTGACCATGCCACTTCTGGCTCTTTTCCAAGTCAAATGATCATGAAAGGTAAGTGTTTGCAATGGATTCTGGATAGCAAGGCAGCTACACAAACACAACTAAAGGGACTCCTGAAAGGACACTTCCAGAACTGCTTCAGAAAGTAGCAAGAATGATGGAATAAGTATGTCCAAAGAGAGGAGAGATGGGACTAATGGCAATATGTCTTTCACTATAATAAATTTTTACAAATTCACAGTCACCATATTTTTTAAGATTTATTTCTTTGATACAGGCTCTTGCTACATACTTGAGATTCATAGTGTTCCTCCTGGTCAGCCTTCCCAGCATTAGGATTACAGGCAGGTACCACCACACCATTTTGGGGCCCACACAGTGCACCCAGGGTTTTAGGGGTGGCACAGTATGTAGTATCAGGGATGGAACTCAGGTCCTTCCATTTGCCAGACAGGCACTTAGAACGCCAAGCTATTTCCCCAACATAGTCACCATATTTTTCATCATATAATATATCCTGCTTCCTTGTACTTCTTTTACTTTTACTTTTATTTTTCAGATATTAATGCAGCTAAATACCCTGCACAGGAGCAGTACTGGAAGGATTCTATGGGAAAATGCACATAGTTTGGGCCAGTACTCAGGAGGCTGAGTCAAGAGGATTGCAGTGAGTTCAAGGACAGCCTGAAGTACATAGCAAGACCCTGTCTCCAAAACAACAATCACAAAAACAACAAATATATATATTGTTTTCTACCTGGAGATTTCATTAACTATCTATTATTGCATTAAAAGTTACCACAAAATTTAGCAGGTGAAAGCAATGGCATTTATTAGCTCCCAAACCTTCAGCATCAGAAATCCTGGAGTGACTTTACCAAGTCTTTCTAGTCAGGATTTCCTGTGGGGTTCCAATACAGTTTTTTGGTCACTGCTGCGATCATCTGAAGATTTTCAGGAATAGATTTACTTCTGAGATACATGTGACCAAGTTCATGCACATATTATGGGTGGGACGCTTCCATTCCACATCATGCAGGATTCCCATACACTGTCAATGAAGCACATTCTGCTTTTTCTGGAATGAGTGAGGGGTGGAGGAGGCAGCAGTGTCTCTTGGAACCTAATCTCAGAAGCAATATGGCATCACTTCTGCCATCACTGTTCCCACAGAACAGTCTAGAAGGAACTAGATGAAGGCATGAATCCCAGGAGATTGGGAACCACCATGGAGGCTGACTGCCACAAGTTCATCACTGTCTGGGGCCCTGAGAAAAATAGAATAATAAATAGACCACCCTTAAGCAACATGGTTAATTCCTTGTATTTATGTATTCGTTTGATTTTTGTGGGTAAAATTGTGATGTCAACAGGAGAGTTGTTAATATCCCTATTTTGCAAACGAAAAAATAAAGCAAAAGCAGTCTGTCTTGTCCAAAGTCACCAGATAATGGTGAAGCTGAGAGCGGATCCAGGAATCTTATTCTGCAACCAGAGTCCAGAGAAAAGTTACCCATGGAAGGGCATGAAGGACGGCCAGCAGGCTGGGCATGAAAAGAGGGTTTCTGCTATTCAAGAAGGCTTTCTCACCTACACAAACGTTGTCACACTTTCAGATCAGTCATTTTCATATAATGCCCCTTTCTCTACCCTAAAAGATCAAGGGGTCCAGTGCTAAAATTTAATCATGCCAATTTTTAAATCAATTTGTATACACATACAAATACTAGGTAGAATTTTCTCAATTTAAAATTTCTCTCTCTCCTATTTTTCTTAAATTTAGGAGCCTGGTATTAATTATCCAATAAGAGCTAGTAGAAAACAAAACAAAGAAGAAATGACTAATAAAAAAACCCCTAGACACGGTCAATACATTTGCTTAATGCTCCATGGTATTTTGAATGCACATTATTTCAAGCATAAAAATGTATATTCATAGTTGTTCCTACAGTACATGTTTTATTAAATGAGTTGACGTTTCCAACAGTTGCTAAGGAACATTATGATTATCCAGAGTTTGGCTTCCTGAAAAGAATCAATTTAAGAAGACCATTTAAGATGAGATTCACTCTAATTTTCCATCGCTCCTGGCCACCAAAATACTATTCATCGGCTTCCATAAAAATATGTACTAAGAGAAACACAGTTAATGTTCTGCCTCTGGAGATGCAGATTTAGGGAAATGTCTACCTCATAGTGCCTACTCAGCTTAATGCTCTTTTCTAGAGACTTCTGAGGAGTCCTTCCTGCCACTTGGAAATCCTTTCTCTTCCTCTCTCCTATGTTGAATGAAAACCTGTTACTAGCAACCTACAGAAAACAGTGAGTTCCACTGGATAGGAATCCTGCATTTCTAGTCACCAGGGTACCTGGCACAGAACACTTTGGCCTAGAGAACGATAAATAGTTACTTGCTGAGGAAACAACGTGTTCATCAGTTCTGACTCTGTTCCCAAAGTTTTTTCATTATGTTTGCTCAGCCAGAGTTCTACAGGAGGATTAGCCTACAGACAGGACTGCATGAGTATTTTTTCATTTTTACCAAGAATGCTACATACCTGGTACCATTTTAGATGGACGAGAGATTGTATATCATGACTGCTTTGAAGAGTACCATTTTTTCTGTCAAGAACCTGTGTTAATAAGGTCAGCTGAGATTTCTGTGCTGCCTGGCTCATGGCAGAAGTGTCCACAATGTGACATCTGTTGTTATACCTGGGGAAAAACATCCAGCTGCACTTGGTTCCCTCCGTACACAAAGCCTAACCCTGAGGAGCATAGAAAGCAGACAAACGATTTCCAGGGACTGTAGGAAAGGGCTGTAGGATGTGACTGCAGAAAATCAGCCTGCAACAGGCATGTTCTAACATCAGAGTGTGAGAATGAATGACTATTAATACACTAAAAGTCCTTGGTATGTACTTACAATCGTGAGTTATATGATACATACACAAGTTGCACCTTCAAAATGTCATTTAAAATTTTGGTTTACAGGGCCAGCTAAATAGCTCAGTGGATTAAAGCACCTGCAAGCAGGCACAGGGCCTGGGGGGTTGATCCCCAGGTGTGTTGTGCCAGCCCCGTCCCCAGGGTGCACTGAAACAACGATTAAGACTGGGCGTGGTGGTGTGTGCTTGTAATCCCAGTTCTTGGGAGGTTGTAAACAGGCAGATCACTATGAGTCCTACCTAGTAGTGAGACCCTGAACACCCTGAAGAACCTTCCCTAAAATTTAAAAACAAAAAAAAAATTCAATTTACATCTACTGCAGGGCCAACTAGTCAAATAGTCATGAAAGAGCCCACCCTGGAATGACCCACTCGCTGACTTGCAGTCAGCAATATCACCCAACTAAATGAGTTAAAATGAGTATTAAGCAAAGGGTTTTTTCTATTGCTGACTACCTAAGTGTATGGGCACAATGTAGGGATAGCTGAGGACCACATTCATTACAGGGAATTTGTGTCTGTACATGGTATATCTTGATTCCTTTTTTGTTTTTGTCTTTCCTTTCCCATCCTCTCTCTTCAAGCCCCCTTCCCCTCCCTAGTCACAAAGCTTCGTTTTCTTTTTATCCACCTTTTCTCATTTTTTCTTTCCTTCTTTCTTCCTCCACCTCCCTGTTTCCCTTTTCCTTTTGAGTAGTTTCTTCCTATTTCACACTAACTACTGTACATTTATCCTCCTACATACATTTTCAGGTTCTCACAGCAGACATAATGCTATCTTTACTTCACTTGTGATAATGGTCTCAAAGTGTATTCATTTAGCTATGCATATCTCAATTTATCTTTCTTTAGGACCAACTAATACTTACACAATTTTTTTTTAAAAAAAGAACATACCTTTTAATCCATTCATTGGTTGATGGGCATTTGGGCATTCAGGTTGCTTCCAAGATTCAGCTATTATAAACTGTGTCACTGTAAACATAGATGCATGTATTTCACTGTGGTATGATGCTTTTGATTCTAGAAAGATGCCCAGAAAAGAAGTAGTTGGATCAAATGAGAGTGCTAATTCTAATTTTTTGAGGAATCACCACACTGACTTCCACAGCGGTTGCACCATCCTCCACTCCCACCAACAGTGGAAGAGGGTTCCTTTTCCCCCACAGCCCTGTCAGCACTTGTTAGTGGTCTGTTTTTGTAGGGGTTTTTTTTTCATACTATCCATTGTCTCTGGGGTGAGATGAAATCTCAGGGTTTTTTTTAATTTTCATTTCCCAAATGACCAGTGATGTAGAACATTTTTTCATATATTTATTTGCCATTTGTGCTTCTGAGAAAAGTCTGCTCATCTCAGATGCCCATTCTTGGATTGGGTCTTTGAATTTAGGTGGTCTGATTTTTTTCAGTCCTTTATATGTTCTAGATATTAGTCCTTTGTCTGAAGAACAGCTGGCATGATTTTTTCCCACTCTGTGCAAAGACTTTTTAATTTGATGTGATCCCAGTTGTTGATTCTTTATGATAGTATCTTTGTAATCAAGGTTTTGTTCATAAAGTCTTTGTCCATACCCATGTTTTCCAGAGTTCTACCTATCCAATCTTCCAGCAGATTTAGTGTTTCTGTCTTTCTTACTTTTCTTTTTTTTTTTTTTGTCAGAACTGGGGATTGAACTCAGACCCTTGTGCTTGCCAGGCAAGCACTTATTCTACTGAGCCATCTCCCCACCGCTGATTTAGTGTTTCTGTTTTAATTGTTAGAATTTTGATCCATTTTGACTTTTGTTTAGTGCATGGTAATAAACATGGATCTAGTTTTAATCTATGGCACATAGAATGCCAGTTTTTCCAGCACCATTTATTAAAGAGGCTATCTTTTTTCATATGTTTGGCCCTTTTGTCAAAGATCATGTGGCAGAGTACATGGAGTTGTCTTTGTATGTTCCACTCTGTTCCATTAATCCTCAAGTCTGTTTCTTTGCCTCTGCCATGCTATTTTTATCACAGTAAATTTATAATACAACATCAAGTCAGGGATTGAGATGCACCCTGCCTTGTCTTTGTTGCCCAGAATTGTTTTCTCTATTCTAGATCTCTTTTGGTTTCAAATGAATTTTAGGAATGTTCTCTCTAGTTCTGTGAAATATGCTGTTGGTATTTTGATTGGGATCACATTAAATTGGTACAGCAGCTTTGGGACTATGGCCATTTTCACTATATTCATTCTTCCTTTCCATAAGCAAGGACTTTCTTTCCATTTCCTGATATCCTCTTTGATCTTCTTTTTCAGAGTACTGTAATTTTTAATATAAAGGTTTTTTGATTCCTTTAGGCAAAGGTTTTAAAATCTTTCCTCTTTGGTGCTTTCTTTCCTACCTCCTACGAACATGTTCAATTTAAAGCTTCCTCAAACACACATGTGCTCTGGATTCTGCAAGTCTGCTCCCCACAACTAAGCTTCTTGAAGATTAATTTAAATTCTTGTCGTGTGCATATCGATGGTAGCCTTGCTTTGAAAACATGTAAATCTCTAAGTGGTTTTTCATGCTCTTGTTAATATTTTGTAAGCTAATAAACTTTTGATTAAAGGAAAAAAATAAAAAATAAAAAAATAAAAATAAAAATAAAACTTCAAATTTTTCTGAGAAGAGTCACGATCACATAACATTTCTCTGGACCACCTGTCTTGGAGAAGATGAGCTCTCTTTGGGATTAGAGA
>NW_004524768.1:615387-626042 GCF_000260255.1 Octodon degus | reverse complement strand
TAAAATAAAATAAAATAAAATAATAAATTCTTGTCGCATTTTCTCTCCTTTCTCCTCTTCCTTCCTTGTTTCCCTTTTCCTCTTGAATAGTTTCTTCCTATTTCACAATATCTATTGTAAGTTTAACTGTGAATGGTATAGCTCAGCGGACTAAGTGCTTGCTTAGGTAAGCGCAGGGGCCAGGGTTCAATACCTGGCTCCGCCTGCTGCGCCGACCCCGCCTTTGGATGCGCTGAGCCAGCGATGGAGTCCAGGCACAGTGGCGCGCGCCTGTAATCCCAGCACTTGGGAGGCAGAAATCAAGAGGATCGCTACTAATGTGGGCTATGTAGTGAGACCTTGAACAAAAAAAAAGAAAAAAGAAAAAAAGAAAAGAAAAGAAAAAAGAAGAAGAAGAAAATCTAATTTCAATTTCTACTGACTAATACATTCTTTCATGCAAAACATACTTAACAATCCAGGTATGGTGGTGCATGCCTCCCCAGCATGGAGTGAGGGAAGCTGAGGTAGTTCAAGTCCCACCTGAACAGCTTAGAGAGATTCTGTCTCAAATACCAAAAATGAAAAGAGCTGATGAAACAGCTTAGTCCAAAAGTCCAGGGTTCAATCCCCACTAGCACACAACCACACACCACACACACTTTCACGTAATTGACAGTTCTTTCAGCACATGCATATGTAAAACAGGACTTATGCTCTCTTAAGAAATCCACTCTTGAGTAACAATAGCAAAAGGGCAGAGTAAAAACCTCCAAAAGTCTGTCTCTCCATAAAAGTAAATGAAAGAAAGACAGAATAAACTTTTTCAAAACTCCGACAGACTACTTCAACCTTGCCACTGGCAAGTGTAAGGTCCTGAGTTCAATCCATGATACCGCAAAAAAAAAAAAAAAAAAAAAAAAAAAAACCTCTTGTATCTCAGTGTTAAGCATGACTGCCTTGCCTTAGCCCATTCCATCAGCTGTAACCAGCTGAGTGGGAGCCCCAAAGGTACCAATGGGAAGTGTTGACATAAATACCGGAGGGACAAGACTGAACCTCACCTGCAAAGAGTTACCATTCTGTCTGCCTGGTGGTTGTCTGGAAGACATGCACAAAAGTGGCTTGAATTTATTTCACCTAACTCAGAAATAAATTTTGACCCAGTGCTAGAGGTGTGACCTGAAAGTCACTTGTCAAATGTCTCTCCATGTAAATATTTTAGTCACCGTCATATTAGGCAGTAAATAACAGCATACAACACACTAAGCAAGTAGCTTGGGAAGAAAGACCAGACAATGAGGAGTTATGGGGTTGGGGGACTTCAAAGGCGCCCACATTGTTCTGAGAATCTTTACAGCCACGTGAATGTCTATGGATGTCTTGCTCTGTGCTCAAGGAAGAGGTGGATGTGTGTAACTCTTGCTCTTGGCTGACCTTGAGGCTCTGCACAAGGAGAAAGTGAAGGATAAGTCAGTTTTAAACTGCCTACTTGAGTACTTAGTGTGTATCAACACACACACACACGAGTGTACGTGCATGCACACGCACACACACACACACACACACACACACCTGTGTACAAATATACACATGGAGTTGGAGGAGAAAAGCAGAAATTAATAGACTGTCACTAGAGGCTTTGGAGACAGTAAAACTATTCTGTATGATATTGTAGTGCTGGATATATACCATTATACATTTGTCAAAACTCATACACTAGGGCTGGGGAGGTAGCTCAGTAGAATAAGTGCTTGCCTGGCAAGCACAAGGGCCTGAGTTCAATCCCCAGTTCTACAAAAAAAAAAAAAAAAAAAAAAAAAAAAACCACCTGATACTCTATACACAAAGAATAAATCTAACCATAAATTACAGATTTTAGTTAATAACACTGGGTTTGCAGTTCTAACCAATGCCCGACCTTTAAATAAACCCTTTCTGGAGTCTCCCAGACTGCTGATCACAACTGCAACCCTCTTCAGCTGTAAGTAGCCAGATTGATCTTTGACTCTTGCCCCCTCATAGTAGTTAGGGATACTTCTTCCAAGGGGAATATCATAGATAGCTAAATTAGGTAGAAATATTGTAGGCAGTCAGACAGAGCTGGGTCCTCAAGAGGTCAATGCAGAAGACAATTATGGCTCTGGGTGTATTCACTGAAGGACAGACTTCAAGAAAAAGAACCACTCACCTATATGCTTCCCCTCACGATGAACAGCAATGATTGATTTTCTAAGTAGGAATCAATCACCTTGAGATGGAGGACCAAACTTCCTAATCCAGCACTTCCAGGTGAGTCCTTGTCTGCCCACATGTGCTTGCTACCTGGCTCATTTCCCCATATGAGGCCCATTTAATCAATATTACCCTAGCAAGCATACTTGTTGTGTACTTACTAATTGACCATAGTTTCAGCTAACCTCACACCCATCCTATGATTTGCCATTGAATCAATATTACCTAAGCAACTATACATGCAGTCTTATTGATTAGTGATAGTTCCGTTCCACCTTAGGCCCACCTCACCTTGTGGCTTTGCTCAATAATACTCTGAGATCACCTGGGTTATCAAAATCTTCAAAATCTCACTATAAGATAGCACAGTATCTGAAGAAAACGTATGTGCACCTTCCTGTGTGCTCGAAAACATCTCCAGTTTACTTACAAAGCCTAACTCAGTGTATGTGTCATGTCAACAGATGTTGTATTGTTTCTAAAACAATGACAAGGTAAAAGACTGTATATGTTTAGTACAGATGCAGTGTTTTCCAAATATCTTTTAAAGAGAAAATTATACAAATAAAAGAGACTTTTGAAATAAGATAACAAGAGAGTAACAATAATTAGTACATTATGGATTGTTTTCTTCACAGTAGTTACTCACAGTTCAAGATATTTTCATCAGCAGTTGGCTGCATTCATATGCTGTGAATCCCTGGGATACAAAGAACCAACTGTATTAGCGAGCTGAATCCAGGAGCACAATAAAAGGATTATAGGCTCTAACAAAGTGAGATTAATCTCAAGTATGCAAGAATGAGTCAACAGATAAAAATCAATCAAATTGACACACTGTATCAGCAGACGAAAGCAAGACACTCGCTCACTCATCTGTGTGTTGCATCCAGTGTTCAGTGTTTCCCACCCTACCCGTAAACTTCTCCAAGACCAGCAGTTACGTGTTCATTACAGAGTTTAAGAGCAATAGTCTTTGCATTGCAACAGCAAGCAGAAACACTGAAGTGACACCCAGGACTTGGGAGCAAATTTGTTTCTGTCGACAGGCACTGAAGGGGATCTTTCGCAGATCCTGACCTCTGACCTCTGGTGGTCTAGGCCTAGACTAGATAAGCACGCAAGAAGTACACGCGCAGAATGGCTTTTCAGTTGGGGATGGGTTTGTACAACGTGCACCGCAGTGACTAAGAGACCAGAAGCAACTGAAACTAGAATGGGAACTATTATCTGGGCAACTAACAAATTGAAGTGCACTGGATGGGGGGAACGTTTTCCGCTACACCATGAGGCCCATTGATGACACGCTTCTCATACCGCTATTCCTCTCTAAGCCTCTCTTTTCATTCTCCTTCATGCCCCTGCATGAACATATTCCTTTATCTTTAGGTTTCACTGCCACCTATACATGTTTCTGTCCCAGGATTCTCCTTTCCTTTTCAGAATTATGTATGTCTATGCACTGGACAATGTAAATGAATGCTTCTGGGTGTTTGAAGTTCAATGTAGTTAAAATAAAATTGCAGGCCGGCCTGATAGCTCAGTGGACTAAAGTGCCCACTTAAGCAGAGCTCAGCAACTGGGAGTTCAATCCCCGGGCCTGCGGTGCTGGCCCCATTCCCAAAGCAAACTTAGACTGCAATTGAGATGGGGCATGGAGGTGCGCGTCTGTAATCCCAGCACTTGAGAGGCTGAAAACAGGAGAATCACTATGAGTCTGATCTACATAGTGAGACTGTGTAGACCCTGTAGACCCTGTCCTAAATACAGAAAGGAAAAAAAAAAATAAAATAAAATAAAATAAAATAAAGCCCCACCCCTGGGATGCACTGAGACAGTGATTGAGACTGGGTGTGGTGGCACATGCCTGTAATCCCAGCACTTGGGAGGCTGTAAACAGACCACTACAAGTCCGATCTAGTAGTGAAACCCTGAACACCCTGTAGACCATTCCCTAAAATACAGAATAATAATAATAATAATAATAATAATAATAAATTAAATAAAATTACTCATCTTTTATCTCAAGCCTTCTACTCTGCCTGGGTATGCTTAACAGAATAACTAAGCACCTAATATTAAACAGCCCAAGCCAGTCATCTAAAGCCCAACTTTGGAAGTCACTACTGATCTCTTTCCCTAACAGTCCCTAAGCCCTGTGGGTTTTCCTTCTCTCACAGCTATGCTCAGGTATTGCTGCTTTGAAAACCATTACTGTGATGTCCTAAGTGAATTTTCCTTTTTCTGTCCACCCTCACTTCAATTCATTCTCCACATTGCAATGAAAGTGATCTTTCCAAAAGAATAATGTCATCTTATTTGGCACATGCCTGTAAGTCACACACGTAGGAGGCTGAGAAAGAAGGGTCACTGCAAGTTCAATGCCGGCCGGGACTATGTAGTAAGTTCAAGGTAAGCCTGAACTACATGATGATTTTTCTGTCTCAGTAAACCAAGGAAAGAAAAAGAAAAAAAAAAAAAGAAAAAGACACATAAACATGGACAAGTATATGTGCATACACACAAATAATAGTCAAAGCATTGTTTCAATGTTCAAATATTGCTGAGTACTAAAATACTTAAAATCAATTGCTCACATGTTTCAGAAAGTTCTTAGATCCAGCTAAAACATCATGCTTCTCATAAAAACATCCGTTAAAATTATTTTTAAACTGCATAGGTGTAACACCTTCTTGTGCCCCAACTGTTCACACCAATACATACACACACACACACACACACACACACACACACCATACTTTATACTCTTCTATGATCCATTTAGAACCCACATGTCCTACATGACTTAAGGTCCTTGAGGGATGGACTGTTGTATATGGGACAGTTTTCTTTTACTATAACCAAATACCTGAAGACAGGTACTTATTAAAGAAGTGTTTATTTTGCTTTTGGAGGCTGAAAGTCTAAACAGCATAGTAGCAACTCTGGTGAAAAACACGTCAACTACATCAGCTTATAGCAGATGGCACCACAGTGGCAGGAGTGCACATGACATGGACACATCATGGGGAGACAGGGAGACAGAAAGCCCGAGCCAGGGGCAGAGCCTTGCTTCCTCAGTGAGAACACACTCTGGAGCAACCTCCACTGACCTCAGGACCTCTTAAGGTCCACTTCTTAAGGTCCATCTGCCTTCTCCCTGGACACACTGGGGACCAAGCTTCCATCACATGAACTCTAAAAAGATGACTCCAACCAAATCAGAGCAACCATCCTGTCTATGTTCTGCATATCCATCTATTATGGTTTGTGTCTAGTTGGGCCCCAAAATCCTCATGCAGTCATGGGGCAGGGACTTCTAGAGTTTGAGATTAACTCATGATCCACTGGGATTATGGGTAATCCAAGGCTGGAATTGTGAGTTTTAGTTTACTGCTGGGATTATGGGTGTGTGTACTCTGCCTGGGGCAGAGAGCCTGAATGTAACATAAGAGAGACAGAGAAACAGACTCTAAGGATAAACTCTCCCCAGTTGCCATTGTTGTTCCACTGCCAGGAACTGGATGCTTTCTGCCCTGTGCCACTCTGCCTTGGAGCCAGCCAAGTAGGGACTGAAACCGCCAGTAACTGTGAGCTAAATAAACCTTCATTTTTGGTGTCAGGTATTTGTCCCAGCAACTAGAGAAGAGTAACAGAGACACCTTCACTGCTTGACATATCACACACCAAAGGCTGGAGGGATTTTTGTATATTTACCGAGTGGTCATGAATTACAGTACAGTCCAAAACAGTATGAGGTACTACTTTTCTGAGACCAGCCCAGAACACCATCACTTCACCTGCATGATGAGAAAGAAGAGAGAGTATAAAGAAAGTATCTGAAGTTTGGAAAATCCTACTTATTGGGAAAGGCAAAAAAAAAAAAAAAAAAAATCTCAAATTGACAGATGGAGGCTGAGGGAAGGATTTGAGTACGCCTTCACACAACATCATTGTGGTGAACAAAAAATGCTTTTCTGGTGCACAGGAGCAGGCCTCCCCCCTGTCCTACCTGTTGTGGAAATTCAGACTTTCTGGTCCCAAGCTTCTGTTCTTATTCATTCCAAGGCTGGGCTTGAAGAGCTCCTCCCCTCAGCACTAGGGCTCTGTGATTCTAAAGCTGTGCATCTAAAAGAAAAAAAGAAAAGGAGAATACATAAATACCAGCAAAGGGACTCTGTTAGACCCACAGCTGAACTGGTGAGGGCTGAGGGACTCAGGGCTTATGGGGAAGTCACTGCTGTCCACCGGGGACGTTTCCCATCATCTTAGGGGTTTGTGTTCTAGGAGGCAGTCAGGCTTGAGCCCCTCTGACATGTTGGCAAACTTTGTCTGAGAAAGGCTCTCTTTCTAGGAAGACTCGCCCATGCCTCTGAGTGTGTAGAGAAACGTCAGTGAGATGCACCATCAAGAATGTTCCCTGTCACTGAAATCATCATACCACTGTGATGTATGTGCACGCAGTTTATAGCAAAGGAATTTGTCATAGCTAAATCTTGGAAACAACCCAAATGCCCATCAACCGAGGAATGGATTTTAAAAAAAAAAAAAAAAGATATGGTTTTTGTACACAATTGAGTATTATTCAGCTATAAAAAAAAAGATAAATTTCAGGCTTTTGTAGATAAATGAATGCAGCTAGAGACTGTATTGGTAAGTGAAATAAATCAGACCCACATGGGCAAACATCGTATTGCCTCGCTGGTAGGAGAACAGTAATTAAAATCTGAAAGGTACCATAGGTACTGTGAAAGAGAAGGGATTTGTTCAATGGGAAGGAAAAACTGGGATGAGAAAAAAGACAAAAGAAAGAAGGGAAAAAGATATATTTATGTATATGTGCAGGATAATTTGGATAATTATACTGCTGATTTCTGCTGGTTTTTTGAAAGGAGCAGTTTTGCTTAAATTTTTTTGTTTTCTTCTTTTTCTTCTTTTTAATTTCCTGTAACTTTTTTGTTGTTTTGACCAATTTTGCATGTTTATGTCTGGTAAGCTAAACAACTAATTTGAAGATAACTTCATGCGATACAGCAACCATTGTTGGATTCCTATTACTTTGCTTAGTGAAATTTTCTCATTTCTAATGCTGTTTTTCATTACTATTTTCTTATTCTTTTTTTTTTTTCCGGAACCGGGGATTGAACTCAGGCCCTTGCGCTTGCCAAGGAAGTGCTTATTCCATTGAGCCATCTCCCCGGCCCCTTTTTTTTTTTTTTTAAAAAAAAAAAAAAAAAAAAAAAAAAGATCCCGGTTTTTAGACTCAAACTTGAGTGAATCCTCCAAAGGGTGGGATGTCACAAGGTATAGAAGTGGGGGTTTCTTGTAAAATGATAGTAGAATCTTGTTCAAAAACCCTAGAAATTCAATTATAAATATCCTTTCCCAGCAGTTTGAGCTTCCCTCCAGGAGTCAGCAAGCGCTGACCTCTCTGCTTGATCTTAGGAAAACAGCACTCAGGGAAGAATTCACTGCTGTCTGAAAAAGACACAGAGAAATCCAGATGGCAGCTCGTGGTCTCTATGGATGCTCTGCCTCGCCTCCTCTCCAAGTCTATATTTAGCATGATCTGATTGAGCAAGATCACATGCTCAGAGTAAACTCAGCCCAGAACATCAGCTATGATTTACTTCCAGAGGCAGCAATAAATCTCTCAGCTGGAATTTTATTCTGTTGCTACTGGTGAGGCACTTTGTCCATTTATATTATGCCTCAAAGCTATAAAGATGTAGAATTGGAATGGACAAGAGATGTCTATATTTATATATGTATCTATAATTATATCTATCTGCTTCCATTGATTGCATGCTGCAAAATAAGATTAGTCCATTTAAAGTATTATTAATTGTGGTCATTTGTTCAGGACTCACACAATGAGAGGGGAAAGGCAGATTCCAGTAACATTCTTACCTCACTGTGGATTTTCCACTGAGCAAAATAAATTCTGAATTTTTCTCAGCTACTGAACATGGCAATTCCAGCACAGCAGATGAAAAATGACCTTAGTAGGTAAAGATTTGAGCTGTTAGAACTTGGGAACATAATGACCTGGACTTCAAATGAAGCCAAGGGAATTAGATCTCTGTCCATTTATGGAAATTAAGATTGAGCTGGCGTAGGGACCCATGGGCACATCATGGAAGAGATTCATTTAACATCTCCACTGCACTGGCCAGAACCTGACCTATTCCAGCATGTGTGTGTATGGATGCCCTTCCCCAACAACTCTGGGTCTTGTGCTGGTCTTGATTAGTGTTCCCCAGTAGCTCAGGAAGGGCTGAATAAGCAAGGGACATAGGGAGCCCAGATAATCCAAGCCATTTTTCCTGGCCCATGGAGTGAGGGTTTGAGCCCACTCCGATGCAGCCATGTATGCCTTCCTAGGTAGAGCAGAAGCCCCCACATCTACCTGTTCAGTGAGGGAAAACTCAGCTGAGCCATTTCAACAATGATCCTCAATAGAATTCACCCCTTATGGTAGCCACTATGCTCCTCTCTTATTCAACCATAATAGCACTAGCTACAGCTCTCTGGGGAAACTGGAAAATTAGTCACTAAAATGAGATCAACTATCTGTAAGGAACCCCGGCTGAGAAGTCTATAATTGGAAACCATTAGCAACAGGATCAAGACTTCTAAGACTTCTGAACTAGATCATGCACTCTAATCTAGAACGTAAGTGTAGGAATGAAGGCCCAGACCTTGCCACACGTGGGCTCTGCCAAGATTTCACAGCAATGGTCTACTCTGCCCCCTAGTTGGATGTGGGCCGATTACCATATTACTGATGCTGCTTAGGGTAACTATTCATATTGAGGAGACATGATATTGATTCATCTTGGTTTCTATCCTATACAGAAAAACTCAGAGTGATTTTTCTATTTCGTTTCACTTTTGTGGCACTGAGGATTGAAACTGGGGCCTTCTCACTGAGCTATGCTTTTTTTTTTTTTTCAGACAGTGTCCAATTGAGACAATAAATTACCCAGGTTAGACTTGAACAATCCTGATTCAGCATCCTAGAATGATGGCATTTCAGGCATGTGTCACACACCTTGCTCAGAGTGAGTTATTCAGTAGCATAGGTAGACAAAATCCTGGCCAATATCTAGTGCTTACAGAGATGTGTTTACAGTATTTCTCTTTCTGTAAAAAAAAAATATGCACTCTTGTTGATTTATGACATAGTCTTGCCTCTGTTTCAGGAGATAATTAACTAGACCAAATGTTACTATGGCTGTAACTAACATATCTTAAAAAGATTCAAAAGCATCCAAATATTGTTATGTCCAAGGTTAAAACTACATCCTTGAAAGAGATAGGAGTGATGCTGGTATCACTCTTTGTTATAAAAGCTGTGTGTTCTTGATCAAGGTACTTAGCCTCTCTGTACTGGACATGGGCAGCTGTGTTGGTGACTGTCCTCTCATTGCTGGGACAAAATACCCAACACCAAAAATTAAGGAAAGAAAGGTTTATTTGGCTCCAGTTTGGGGAAGTTTCAGTCCATAATTAGTTGACTCCAAGGCAGGATGGTGTGGTAGAGGGCAACATTTCATGGTGGAGGAAAACAGCAAAGGTAACAAAAGCAAAAGGGGAGAAGAGAGAGAGAGGACACCTTCTGTCCCTTAAATTGTTTGTGGGCTATCTGCCCTTTGATGGGTATAGCACTCATACCCATAATCCCAGCACTAGACAGTGAAACAATCACAAATTCTAGATTCAGCTGCCCCCATCACTGCATGAAACTTTTAAAGAACACCTAGACACAAGCCATAATGTGAAGGGCAGAAATCCTGACAAATGGAAAACAAGTGAGATGAGCCCTCAGTTGCCCCCAACTACAAACATGAATGTTCTCAGGATATTGACCACAGAAGAACTCAGGTAGGACTCAAGGATGCCCTGAGCTGGGAACACAGAGGTGAGGGTTCAGAGAGATGCACAGCTGGACTCACAAGCCAGGGGCCCAGAGGAGAGGCACGTGGAGAAACGGGGGCATCCGCAGAGGGTCACCCCTGATAACTCTGCACAGTGCCTGCCATCATGCAGAAGAACTCTACTCCTGCTCAAGGCCAACTAGAGAATTAGAGGACTGGGAAGAACTGTGCCCATCCTCACACAGAGCCAGGACCACAATACATTTCCACTAGCAAAAGCACAGAATCTCATAAGTCTCCAATTTAGAGAAGTCTTGCCTCTGTTTCAGGAAATAATTAACTAGACCAAATGTTACTGTGGCTGTAAGTAACTGATCTTAAAACCACTCAAAAGCATCCAAACATTGTTGTGTCCAAGAACTAAGATCAAGCATATTTATAGGAATACCAAAATATCCAACAAAGTTAAACTCACAATGTCTTGCATCCAATCAAAGAACACCAAGTCTGTGAAAAAGCTTGAAAAATAACCCAGAGTGAAGAAAAAACCCAATTGGGCTG
>NW_004524768.1:586210-587147 GCF_000260255.1 Octodon degus | reverse complement strand
AATCAAAGGCAATAACATATTGAAAGGGATAAGAAAGCATAATCAAGTTGAGAGATAACCAAGAATGTTAGGTTGGTGTAACATTTGAAAAGCAATACAGACTCCCTTGGGACCCCCAGATCCAGCCCAGCCCAGGCCTGGTGAGTGTGTGGAAGAGCTTCCAGCTCCCCTGTGCCCACGGGAACCCTCCAGACCAAAACTCAGGCACCCAAGTGAATGAGACCCTCTACAGTGCCATCGGGACCCCTACAACCCTCTGGAGCCCCCGCCCCCAAACCTGCCAAGTGAGTGAGAACTTCTGTGACTCTCTAGGGACCCCCAGATCCAGCCCAAGCCCAGACCAAGCCCAGACTTAGCTAGGGTATGGGAAAGCTTCTGCACTTCCCTGTGCTCCCTGGGCCAGGGACACAACAGAGTGGCACCACAGATTCACTGTTGTGCCAGAGGGGCACAACAGGTTCACTTCCAAGGGCTGCAGCAGGAAGGAGCAGAACACAACAGATAAACCCAGGCCAGGTACAACTGGATAAACTCAAACTTAATAGATTTGCACCTGAATTTCAGTAGGTGCTAAGGTTATAACTGCACCAAAGCTCTACACCAAAAGTCAGAGGTCAGTGCTATACAAAACAATAAAGTCAAGGAGCAAAATGCAATCCCAGGCTTCAAGCCCACCTATAACAAGTGCAGAGAACACTAGCTCTGCTGAAATGAATGAATTAACAGTGTCGGATGTAAAAAAAACAACAGCAGAAAGTTATAGAGGAACTCAGAGCAGAATTAATTCCTGAAATCTCTGAATTCATAGAATCTGAAATAAAGAATCTAATACAGAAATATATGGGGAAACCCAATGCCCACCCAGAACAAGTGCAGAAGACACTAGATCAGCTGAAATGTATGAATTAATAGTGTCGCAAGTAAAGAAACAACAGCA
>NW_004524768.1:536100-585099 GCF_000260255.1 Octodon degus | reverse complement strand
AAAAAAAAAAAAAACTCTTAAAATTAGGACCAGAAAGTTCACAATCTGATCAAGGTTATCGCTAAGGTCTAAGAGGGCTTTGGGTCCTGAAGGTGGAGCCCTCCTGAATAGGGTCTGGATCCTAATGAAAGGCACTCAACGAGTCCCTCAACCCTTCCACCACTGAGCACTTAGCCAAAAGGCAGTTGCCTAGGAAGCGGCCATCACCACATGCTGAATTGGGGGAGGAGGCAACTTGATCTTGGGCATTCAGCCTCTAGGACTGTGAGAAATGAATGCTTGTTGTCTATAAGCTTCCCAGTCTGTGGTACTTAGCTACAGTAGACCAAATAGACTGAGACAGACATGTGCTCAGCAACGAAAGATGGAATGAATTTTTCCCAGGGGTCAGAAGAGGATTAGGTCACCTGCTCTGTGATTTCTCCATTGTCAGGAAGTATGACCAATGTAAGTAGTCAAGAAAAAGAGACTAAAGATGCCCTGGCCTGGAAACAAAGAAGTAAAATTGCATTAGTCACAAATGACACTAACATTCATGTCCAAAAATTAGTAAAAATCTGCCCAAAATATCTGGTGGAATTAATAAATGGGTTTAGGAAATGTCCAGGATTTGATGTTAATGTACAATTTTTCAACTCTACTTCTACATACTAGCAGTGAACAACTGGAAACTAAATTTTTCAAGATGCTACTATTTACAATAGCATCAAAAATACAAAATCCTTGGGGATAAATTTAACAAAAATGTGAAAGATTTTTGTATTCTGAAAAACTACAAAATACTGATGAGAGAAATCAAAGAAAGCCTAAATAATGGAGACACACATTTTGTTCTTTTGTCAGAATACTATTTGTCAATATTATTAGCACATCACTTCTATCCCATTTGATCTATAGATTCAATGCAGCTGCAATAAAACTATCAACAAAATTTTTGTTTTAGAAATTTGCAAGCTGATTCTAATTGTTTTTCTTTTTTCTAATTGTTTTTGGTACGGTTAGGGTTTCATTTTATTGTGAAAAAGACAATCACGTAGATGTCATAAAATGTATACATTCTAGAGCAAAGACAACTGAAAAAGAGATGCGATGGGATTAAAAACTAAACAATTTCAAAACTAAAAACTAGTTTACCACACAGGAGAAGTTTTAGAATATGTGCTCGTTTCTAGAATTGTACGAATATAGTCACATAGGTAAGCTGGTAATAGTAATGATTAATAGATTATTTCAAGATTATGAGTACAGTTGTTCTCGAAATAAATTAGGTGATACATGAATGCAAATCCTAAGTAATAACAGCCTTTGAAATAGTAAGTTTTTATTTGCTTTTTTGAGACAGGGTCTCACCATGTAGCTCAGAGTGGCCTCAAACTCATGGTGCTCCTCCTGCCTCAGCCTCCTGGATGCTGGGATTACAGGTGGAAGGCTTTGCGCTCAGCTTGGAATAGTAATTCACTTCTAAGAATTATACTAACTAGTGATATGCATAATACACATACAAAATCATGTCTGTTTAACTATTGTCTGTAGCAGCAAAAATCGATAGTTAGGAAAAATCGGCGTGTAGAGCGTGGGGTTAGTTCTCAATTCCGTAGTACTTGGGAAGCATAGCTCCAGCACCATACCCTCCTCCAGGGTATGATTCTGCTTCATTCCCAGTACTCGGCTGTTGTTTGTGAAAACTGTGCCATGCCGCAGTATGCACCAGCTCAGCCTCCTGCCCGGGCAGTAGGTTACCACAGCCAGGTTGCAGGGGCAAAGTTAACATCCCATCTGAAGACACATCGAGAGAAACCAAATTTCATCATCAAGACCCCAAAGGGCACTAGGGATCTTAGTCCCCAGCACATGGTTGTAGGGGGGAAATTCTTGATATAGTTATCAGTTGCTTTAAACGTCATGGAGCAAAGGGATTGGATACACCAGCATTTGAGCTTAAGGAAATACTCACTGAGAAGTATAATGAGCAATATGGACTCATTTATGATCTGGAGGATCAAGGTGGAGAGCTGTTGTCCCTTCGTTATGACCTTACTGTTCCTTTTGCTCGTTATCTGGCCATGAATAAACTGAAGAAGATGAAACGATACCAAGTTGGAAAGGTGTGGAGAAGGGAAAGTCCAACTATAGTCCAAGGCCACTATCGGGAGTTCTACCAGTGTGATTTTGATATTGCTGGTCAGTTTGACCCTATGATCCCTGATGCAGAATGTTTGAAGATCATGTGTGAAATCCTAAGTGGGTTGCAACTGGGAGACTTTCTCATTAAGGTCAATGATCGGCAGATTGTGGATGGGATCTTTGCTGTCTGTGGTGTTCCTGAAAGCAAGTTCCGTACTATCTGTGCTTCGATGGACAAATTAGACAAGATATCTTGGAGAGATGTGAGACATGAAATGGTGGCAAAGAAAGGCCTGGCTCCTGAGGTGGCTGATCGAATTGGGGACTATGTCCAACATCATGGTGGTATATCTTTGGTAGAGCAGATGCTGCAGGATCCCAGACTATCCCAGAACAAGCAGGCTTTGGAGGGGTTAGAGTCCCTGAAGCTTCTTTTTGAATACTTGACTTTATTTGGAATCACTGAGAAGATCTCCTTTGACCTGAGTCTTTCTCGAGGCCTGGACTACTATACAGGAGTGATCTATGAAGCAGTTTTGCTACAAACCCCAGCTCAGGCTGGAGAGGAGCCCCTGAATGTGGGCAGTGTGGCTGCTGGAGGGCGCTATGATTAGTTGGTGGCCACATTTGACCCTAAGGGCCATAAGGTGCCATGTGTGGGGCTGAGCATTGGAGTAGAGCGAATCTTCCACATTGTGGAACAGAGGATAAAGACTTCTGATGAGAAAGTACGGACCACAGAGACTCAGGTGTTCGTGGCCACACCTCAAAAGAATTTTCTCCAAGAACGGTTAAAGCTAATTGCAGAGCTTTGGGATGCTGGGATCAAGGCAGAGATGCTATGTAAGAATAACCCCAAACTGTTAAGCCAGCTACACTACTGTGAGAATACAGGCATTCCCTTGGTGGTGATTATTGGTGAGCAAGAACAGAAGGAAGGGGTCATCAAGCTCCGGTCAGTGGCTACCAGAGAGGAGGAGGCCATTAAACGGGAACATCTTGTGGCTGAAATTCAGAGGCGACTGTCTCAGTCTTGATCCTTGCCTGATTGTCATCTGGTGCTCTTGGTACAAAGCTTTCATCTAACATTGAGTTCCTGATGCACTTCACAACAGCTGGCCAGCATGGGTGACAAGTGCCTTCAGCCTCCTTTCTCCTTGAATAGAGAAGAATGTGGAGACTCCTGGACTCATGTAAAAAGCTAGTCTGCATAGAGGCATATGTCATATGTGAAAGAGACATGCTATAGCAGAAGGTGGAGATTTGAAGTGCTAATGATGCTACCTTGAGGTGCTAAGATTGTTGCTGTGAGCAAGGCTCTTGAAGAGTCCTCTCCAGGTTGAAGATACTGAACCACTGCAATCAGAAGTGATACTTAGGGGGGCCAGGGAGATGGCTCAGCGGAATAAGTGCTTCCCTGGCAAGCACAAGGGCCTGATTTCAATTCCTAGTTCCACCAAAAAAAACAAAACAAAACAACAGAAGTGATACTTAGCTTTCCACTGAGCATCGGAACAAGATTTTGGGAAATTTGTCTATATCCAGCCTATGGCTTATCTAAGTTCTGGGAATTCAGCAAAGATGGACAGTGACATTTTTCTGTCTTGACAGAAATAATGTATTTCTGTCAAAGGGCATGGCAGTGCCTGTATTAATTTGGCATATTTTTAGCCTATCCTCTGTGAACAGTAGCAGGGTACGGCTGCTATTTAACCATCTGGAACATTGAACTTAACAGCTGATTTGGAACAATGGAGATCTGGGATTTTAAAGACCATTTCCTGTTCTAGAATTACTGTTCTGACTTACCATACCTTGCCATAAAGGCTGTTCTGGAAGTGGCTGGATAATATGTTAAATAAAATGTTAGTTATAGTAAAAAAAAAAAATCGATAGTCACATAACACACATTACAAGACTAGCTGTGTGATGAGTTCACTGGCTTATATTCTCAAAATGTAGCTAAGAATTTGAGAAAATTCTGAAGACAGAATAAAAAGTAAGATATCAGATATTTACAATGTTATTGTCACACCTATATTTTAACAAGAAAAAATATTTAAATATTTTCAATCTCTCTGTGTCTTCTCTCATTAAGAATGGTCCCTTCCCTAGGGGCCTGGGAGATAGCTCAGTGGAATAAGTTCTTGCCTGGCAAGCACAGGATCCTAAGTTCAATCACTTGTACCACCAAAAAATAAAAAACAATGGTCACTTCCCTGTAATATAATTATAACTTGTCTATGATTAGCCTTATGCCTTTTTATTGTTACTTATTATAGCTTTTGCTACTATGGCTTTAATGTAATATTTTTTAAATGTACATAGAAATGCAAAGTGCCTAGAAAGATCAGAACAACTTTGAAAGAGTTGAGAGATTAACGCTACTTGATTTCAAGTTTCTTACAATATTACAACAACCTGACATCAAAAAACAGTACAGAATTGATTTCAAGATTAAAACAGCTCACTGAATGCAGTAGAGAACCCAGAAATAGACCCACACATTTCAGAACAGCTGATCTTTACAAAGCTTCCCAGGCAACCAGTGGGAGAAAGTCTTTCCACAAATCATGCTGAGGGAAAGCCAAGTGTGGGGGGCACACCTGCCATCCCAGCCATACATGAGGCTGACACAGGAGGATCATTCAAGCCCAGGAGTTCAAGACCATCCTGAGCAACATAGTGAGACCCTGTCTCAAAAAATAAGACACTAGAATAATTGGGTATTAATATGTAAAAACATAAACTTCGATCTATACCTCATATCATATACAAAAATCAACTAAGAAAACCACAGAACCTAAGGCAGATGTATTTATAAAGCAGCAACAGGGATGCAGATGTTGGAGATGAGGTGCTTCAACAGCCATTGGTACCTCTTGAGCAGTGTCCAGGGTCCTCCGCAGACTCACCATCATGACCCAGCAGGCTGTTTTATAGCTGCCAGATTGCGGGTCAAGTAAATAATGCATGTGGAACTTCTGTCTTTCCTAATTTTCAAAAAAGAAAAAACAAAAGAAGAAAGAAGATGAGGTGAAGAAGAGGGAGAAGGAGGAGAGAAAAAGAGATGGAGGAGGGACAACAACAACAATCACAACCCAGAAGTAAAGAAAACCATTGAAAAATTAAGAAACTGACAGCTTACTGCCATATATATTTTCTCTAAAGCATAAAACCTACAAATAGTGTTCTTTCTGGCAGCACATATACTAAAAACCTAAAGATATATCTGAAGAATTTAAGCCAAGCTTTTCCATCCTGTAGCCCCAAGAAACTTGAGCAATAAGTAAATAAACAATTCCCATCATTCCACATGTCTGACTTTTAGAAAATCTAGTGTTTGCCTTGAAAGTCCAAGCTTCTATAACAGAGATATGCATGAGCTTTGCGTTTCATTTAAATACTAAGCACAGACTGGCCAGGTAGCTCAGCAGATTAAGGTGCCTTCCTTCTTAGGTGGATGCAGGGACTGGGGCTCGATCCCTGGCTTGCCGTGCTGGCCCCACCCCTGGGGGTGCACTGAGGTGGCAAATGAGACTGAGCATGGTGGCATGCACCTATAATCCCAGTGCTTGGGAGAATGAAAACAGGAGGATCACTACAAGTTCAATCTGTGTAGTAAATACATAAATAAATAAATACATACATACATACATACATACATACATACATACTAAGCACAATCTGATCCCCAGAAGTCAGCCAAAGCCCATGCTCAAAATGCCTTTTCACTCAACTCTACTGAGAGGTGCCCAGGGCATCCTCACCTATCTCTTCTTTCTTGCCCATCTTGCTGTGTGTATTTGGTTCTAACAGGAGAAATTTCCCAGCAATGAGCCGCCTGTTGAACTGGATTCCCCAAGGACAACAGGCTTCCAAACATATGAGCTAAAATTACATCTTTTCTGTGTTCCCCCATGTCAACAGCTCAGTGCTGATGTGGTGTCTACAGTTTCCAACAAAATTTTCAAATTGCTCAGTAGTGTTTGGGGGAGATAATAAACTTTCAAAATATGATCATGCATCCAACAAGGACAACTGTCAGCAGGCCACAGACAGATGGTGGTCGTGTAAGGCTCTACCCTCTAGCAATGCCACAGCCTTCTAAGGTTGCCTGAGTGTACCACACAACATGAGCATGATGAGGAGTTGCCTCAGTATCCTGTGGCTAAGCAATCCATGTCTGTACCAACTGCATCTTTTTTTATGTTTTTGGTGCTAGATTTTCAACCCAGGGCCTTCACCTTGAGCTCCACCTCCAGCCCTTCCATATTTTTATTTATACTAGAGTCTCCTTCAGTCACTGCATGGAATGGGCTCCAACTTGTGATCCTCCTGCCTCATCCTCCAGCTGTATCAGTTTCTGTGACTGACAGCAAGTGGGAACGTAGGGAACCTACCTTCATCCTGGCAGGAGACACAGGCAGCTGCAGCAGGGAGCTGCCCACCCTGCCCACCATGCAGCTCTGGGGCACCTCCCTACAGCTCAGGCATTCCTGCAGTGGGAGTCTCCCACATCTTTAAGAATACCTCATTTTGGGACTGGAGGATCACTGTGAGTTCCAGGTCACTCTGAGCAACACTGTCAGTAAAAGACTAGCCTGAACTAGCGTAGAAAGACCTTGTCCCAAAAAGAAAACAGAAAAGTGCCTCTCTCAGTTCTTAACAATTCATAAGAAAAAGTATTGAAACCTAAAGTTCTAAGTTGAGGAATGAATCACAAGAACTGTATTTTAAATTAGAACAAGTTTAGGAAATTTGTACACCAGTTTGTTCCATCTCTATTTTACAATCATTTTATTGTTTTAGCGTTATTTTTTGTTAGTATATATTTGTCATATATACTGACCACATTCATCATAGGGAATTTGTATCTGTACATCATACATCTTGATTCTTCTTTTTATCCTATTTCACTCCCGTCCCTTCAAGCCTTCCTCCCTTCCTCCACTTACAAAAGCTTTGTCCCCATTTTTTCTTTGTAATCTTTTTTTTTTTCTTTTCCCTTCCTTCCATTCCCCATGCCTCCTCCGTTGCTGACCTTCCCATTTGAACATGCTCTTCCTACATCCCAATATCGGTCATCCATTTTACTCTGTACTTACCCTTTGTTTTTCTCACACAAGAAAAACAATACCATATTTAAACTTCCTTGTCCAATTTATTTCATTTAAAATTATGGCATTGAGGTAGATAATTTTAGGAGAATGGCTGGCTCAGCTTCCCAAGGAGCCAGTCCATGGTCACATGACTTCTCTCCACCAATCACATGCAGCCATATGGGCCTCTCCTGCAGGAGCCAGTGAGACCCAGCCAAGACTCCTGATGGTTGTCTTCTGTCATCTGTAATAACACCAAGCTCATCAAGAGCAGGGTGGGACTGCTCAGCTGCTCCAGTGGAAGAGCTGAAAGATGCCCGATCCACATGGGAGCCCAGCACACTGGGACTAACGAGAAAATGTGTGACATTGGGCTGTGCTCTCTGAATGAAACACTGTGTGAAGGCTGGGTTCCTGATTTTACTGGTCATGCTGTGGTTACATAGGAAATTATCCTTCATTCTTAGGAAATACAAACCTAAATATATTGAGATAGAAGATTATTGGGTCTGTATCTTATGTTCAGTGCTTTGTAAAAAGTATGTTCATTTGCCTCATATATGTGTATGCAGGACAGACATTTGATCTGATGGCTTTGAGACAGACAAGAAGCACCTGCCTTTCCCATTTTTGCTGCTCTAGCGAGAGGGTTTATGGCTGGACTGGCAACTGTCATGCATCCCCCTCACTTTCCTTCCTCCTTTTTGCCCCTCCAAGACTGGGGCAATTTGCCTCATTCTTATGTTTATGTCTAGTTGTCCCCCAAAGCCTCATGCAGTCATAATGGGGCTTTTCAAAAGTGGTTCAATTGACAGTGAGTGATTATGGCACTAAAAGTGTGATGCTGGGATTGATTGAGGGTGGGATGCTGGGATGAAGGGTGCATCACCCTAGATGTGAGTACTACCATAAGAGCAGGCAGCCTGGGGAGAATATAAGGGACAGAAAGAGGGCTGCTCCTGTCACTTGCTGCTTGCTACTTTACTGCATGGTTGCTTTCTGCCCACCCTGGACTATTTCACCTCTACCATGCCACCCTGCATTGGGGTCAGCCAACTATGAACTGAAACCTCTATAAACTATGAGTTTCAATAAGCCTTCCCTCCTTTAACTTTGGGTGCCAGGTACTACTTTGTCTTAGCAATGAAGAAACTAAGGCTCTAGGTGTCCTCTCTGGGTAAATAGCAGCTACAGTACTCTCCTCCAGACCCCTCCAGCATGACTGCAGCTCCACTGCTAGCACAAAGCCCCTCTCCTACTCCTGCCACTTGAGACGCTGCTGCAGCTTTAGAGAATGGTGGCCCTCTAACCTAGCTAAAATCAGAGACAAATGGATCTGGGCCCATTATTGACACTCCTAACCTTTCCAAACTTCAATTAGCTTTGATGTACACAGCTGGATTTCCTGAAGAGTCCCTGGATTCAGGCTCATCATTTTCCCCAGAGATGTGACAGCTGCTGATCAAACAGCTTGCATGTCGCCCCTTCCTCACTGGATGACCCATGACAACTGAGTATGTCCTGGAGCCCTGCACTCACTTGGACCAATCTCAAGCCTAGGTTTAGGCCCATCAGGAGGCCCAAACTTGAACGAGTACTGGGCCTGCAATTGCTATATAGGCAGCGGTCCCCACACACTCCTCATATTAGTCTAGGCAGGCTTCCTCAGCACACTGATGCCATTGTACTACAGCACGGGTCCTACTAAAGCAGTCGCTTTGGCAATCCTATAAATCCGCTTGTGGTTTATTTCTCAGATAGTGGAGGCTCTAAATATCCTGTAATTATCCTGAGTAGTGTGAAGCAAGTGGTCTTCCCAAAAGAAATCAATAAACACTAGGAGCTGTTAGCCCCACAGAGTTTCACAGACCAGCAGCCAAAGAAAACCAGTATCAGAGACCCACACTCAGCAGAGCTCACCTGCAGCGCCCAGCCAAGTCAGCAGCAGCTGGCAATGGCTGACAGTGGCAACAGCGAGCAGCTCTCAGTTTCAGCTGTTGGCAGCCAGCATTATCCAGTGTCAGCGCTGTTCAGAGCTCCTGTCACTTGCTTCTTACTACTTCACTGCTTTATGTCACTGGACTATTTTGCTTCTGCTATGCCACCCTGTGCTGGAGCCAGTCAACTATGAACTGAAACCTCTACAAACAAACTGTGCGTTTCAATTAGCCTTTCCTGGTGACATCAGGACAATTAACAGAGACATGCTTTGCCAATCCATGATTTCCATGTAAATTGAGAAAAAGAATCCTCAGCTGATTGGCAACTGTTTCTAGTTCTAAATTCCTTTCAATGGGGGTTGGAGAGATGGCTCAGTGGAATAAGCGCTTCCCTGGCAAGTGCAAAGGCCTGAGTTCAATCCCCGGCTCCACCAATAAATAAATAAATAAATTCCTTTTAATTTCATGAGCAAAAGAAGTGATAGACACATTTTCTTCTGATAAGATGACTCTTAGTTGAGCCCCTAAGTAGCTTCAGGCAGGGAGGGGAGTGAAAAACCCAACCTTCATTAAAAGGCTGTAACTTTTAGCCCTACCAGCAACCTCCTGGGGTAAGAGAGGCTGGAGGTGGAGTTGATCACACATGACTGATTATTTAATCAGTTGTGTCTCCATAAAAATACCTAAGTGATAGTTCAGCAAACTTCTGAGTTACACAGGAGGGTCCTGGGAGGGAGATACCGGGAAGGGCAAGGAAGTCCTAGCTCTTCCTCTTTGCCTGGACCCATGGACCTAGATATTCCTGAGTTGTAGCCTCTTTTTAAATCAAAAAAAAAAAAAGTAAGTGAAGTGCTTTTCTGAGTTTGGTCATCCTAGCAAATTATTAAACCTGACAGAGGGGGACCCCCAACTTTGTAGCTATGTGGTACCGAAACGCAAGTGATCTGAGGACCTGCTTCTTCCAACTGGCATCTGAAATAAGGTTGTCTTGGGGGACTGAGCCTTTATTGATATCTTACTGTGCAAATTCTGGATATATTCAGAATAGGATAAAAGTGTTAGACACAAACTTGGTGTTCAGAGAGGTGGGGAACTGGTTGTAGGTGCGGAGAAGAAAACCGACACACTTATTGTCCAAAATGTTGCCCACAAGGTCATATGTGTGAGAGCACATTGGCCAAGCAATGGCCGGGACTCATCCAACGGCTGACACTGACAAAGGTTCTACAATCTGAGGTACAGGATCTCAGGATAAATCCTGAGGGGATTTCACTGACCTTCTCAGACCCAAAAGCTGCAACTCTTATTACATAGGTCCTGCTTTACCTTGGTCTTAACCATCCAGCAGAAAAGTATTAAAATGAAATATAAGAAGTAAAGCCATGCTGTTATGTTGAGCTGTAAGGGACTCAGGTCAACAATTTCTGACATTGCCAGTCAAGCGGAAGACCCAATACTATTATGGGCTACTGGACTCTTTTAGAATATTTTGCTGTGTTTACACACCTATAATATTCAAATAACGGAACTTAACAAAAAAGGGTATACAGATGAGTGTCCATTTTGTATCTGTGTATTCAAAGTGGTTAGGATAGATATATAGTTACATTCTCTTAATGAATAGAGGGATTTGTTCTAATAGTATTTGTAAATAGGATATCATGTCCACATTTTGTACAGCAATTAACCACTAGGAAGATTGTATGCAATGTGTTAATTATTGAAACTGTCCTACCAATTTGGTTTGAAACTATCTCATTGCTATTTGTTTCTCAATAAAATTATGGGAAAAAAAGATCATATGTCTGTGTGTTTGTAATTGTATTTACATTTGTATTAATTGTAATTGTATTTATATTAAGAAATAATGATAAGACTGTGCTCATCAGCTTCCCATCATTGTGACAAAATACCTGAGAAAAACAACTTACACGGAATAGGTTTTTTTGGCTCATGGGTTCAGGTTTCAGCCCTGTTCCATTGGCAATGTAGAGCATTATAGTAGGGAGATGCTGGTGGAGCAACACTGTTCACCTCATGGCAGCTGGGAAGCAGAAAGAGAGATGGAGAAGACGAAGGATAGAGACATGGGCATGGCAGCAGGGATGGGGACAAAAACATACTCTTCAGGGGCACACTTCTGATTACCTGTCAACCCCAGTTCGGCCCCTCCTAGTGTTTCCACCTCCTCCCAAGCATCCATCGAGTCACAGTGCCATCCATGGACCCTTCCACTGATGCAGTCAGAGCCCGCAGGAGCCAATCATCCCTCCAGAGGCCTCACCACTCAACACTGCTGCACTGGGGGCCAAGCCTTCAACACACAAGCTTTGGGAGACATTTCTGATCCAACCCATAGCACAGCAAATATGGTAAAATGTGAAAAACTGAGGAATCAAGATGAAAAATATACAGTAGTAAGAATTTTCAAAGCAGAGTAACAAAGTATTGCACATTTAGCTCATCACTCTCATAGGGTGAGTTCTTTGCTCAAAGTCTCACAAGTCTGAAACCAAAATGGTCACCAAGCTGATTCCTCATCCAGAGGCTCTGGAGAAAGAATTGCTTCCCAGCTCATTTTTTTTTTCCGGAACTGGGGATTGAACTCAGGCCCTTGTGCTTGCCAGGGAAGCGCTTATTCTACTGAGCTATCTCCCTGGCCCGGCCCTCCAGCTCATTATTGTTAGAATGTGGCCATGGCTCTGAGATATGGATCTCCTCAGAGGCTGACTCTCTCCTCTCCTCCACATCCTGCTTCTATCCAGTTTGGTTCAGCAAGAGGCTGGTGCTCTAAACTGAGCCCACAGACAGCCTCTCTTTCTCAAGGTCACTTGTGCCCCATAATGTTACTTAATCATGTGAGGAGAATATGTCACTCATAGTCCCAGAAAGCAAACTCTGTGGATGTCTCTTAATTCTGTCTACCACAGCAGTTCCCTAGACAAGAGCTAACATATTTTAAAATCATCAACCAAAATATGATGGACTTGTCAATGCATTCTGCTAAGAAAATTACTGCCCTCATTGGGGAAAAAAATAAGTCTAGGAGACTTCCAGTAAGATAGTGGAGTGGTAAGCAGCAACCAATCAGCCTCTCCAAGATTTGGAATTCAGACACTGGAAAATAATAGCTTAGGGAAGAAAAGGATGGGGTGCTTCCCTGGAATCTAAAAGAGAACTGAAGGAAAAGTTGGATCCTACACAGACCACAAAAAAAGGAAGTGGAAATCCGTATTTTCTCCCTGGCTCTAGTTTCATGGCTTATGAAAAAAGAAAGATCAGATCTACAGGACAGTGTGGAAGTGGTCAACTCCAAGAACTTCAGGGAAAAAGGCACAGTGTAACAAAGCAGTGGCTGCTGAGCACTATAACAGCTGGTGGCTCCATTCCAATTATCTGCCATAGCCCCCGGAGACAGTGCTTGATAAGGTTCCATCCTAGGGAGCAGCCAACTGAACCTGGGACTCAAAGAAGCCATGGGTTGGCTTCATCTCAGGGCCTTCATTATCAAACTCCCACAGTGGTTGGGTGAGGGACAACCATAGGAGACATCCATGGTCAGGGAGCTGTGGTCAGGCCATCAAGAGACACGCAGAGCGTCATAAGCTACACCACACAGGCTTCACCTCCATGGTCAGAGGCCATGTTCATCCTGAGTTTCCATGGATTTGAAAGTCGAAAAATCCCTGTTCTGATCCTCCTGTCAGTTTGCTGGTGATAACTCAGCACAGATCTGGACTTTGATTGCTTCCCTTGTGCACCAGTGGGGACAAACTCGTATTTGGCTGGACACTGCCACAAAACTGTAGACCCCAGAAGATCACCACAGGCTGGAAATCAGGGAGAAGTTCTTTCTTTCTTTCTTTCTTTCTTTCTTTCTTTCTTTCTTTCTTTGCCATTTATTTATTTTTTTTGTTGATCATTTCATTGTTTTTGTTTTTGAGTGTGAACATTGTTTTTAGGGTTTTGGGTTTGTTTTGTTCTTGTTTTTATTTTTTCCTTCTTTCCTTCCCTTCTGTCTTCCTTACTCATTTCCTGGGCCTTGGGTAACCTTCATTTGTCCTTTAGCTTTTTTTCTAATCTCTTTTACCTCTTTCATTTCTCTGTTTTTTCTTCTCCTACCTTTTAAGTGTTCTCCTCTTAGGGCAAAATAGCTCTACTGAGTGGATATTTAGTGCACTTAATCTTTTTCTTTGTCTTAGATTGTTATATTATCTCAAATTCTGTTCCTAGAGAAAGTGACAGCTGTGTTGCAGTTTGTCATTTTCTAGTGTGTGCTTAATGCCATTTTATTACTGATTGCATCACGTTAGCCAAGATGACATAGTTGCTGTGATCAATTTATCTTCCTTGCATGCCAATACCTAGAGATATGGGTAGTCATAAACAATACTACAGTCAAGTACCAAAGAACTGGGTGCTAGGCCAAATAACCTGCCACCTTTCATCCCTAATAAATAGAACAGGCAAGATCCTGGATCAGACTCAAAGGTCAAATTCAGTAACATCTAGAAGACATCTCTGAAAGGTCATCATACTCTAGAGTAATCTCTTTTTTAAAATCATTTATGTATGTATATATGTATTTATATATTTGGTACAGGGTTTTGCTGTGCAGCTCGGACTCCTAGTGACCCTTCTGTCTCAGCTTCCCCAGTGCTGGGGTTACAAGCATGTGTCACCATGCCCAGTTTTAGTGGCCAGCATGGCATGCCCTGGGTTCCAGGGCTGGCATGGCATGTGGTACTAGGGACTGAACCCAGATCTTTGTGTTTTCCAGGCAGGTGCTTAGATTGCCAAGCCAAGTTCCCTAAAGTGGTCCTGATACTGGAAATAAAGCTACCTATCAAAAACAATTTATAGGTCTTAACACAGAAAACATAAACAAAAAAATATAAAATGAGAAAACATGAAAGCAGGATGAAACCAAATGCCCCAGCTCATCAATGGCAAAGTCAGAAGGCATTGAGGTGGAGGCATTCAAAGCCACCCAGCTCAATTTTCTGAAATGGTAGCAGTGTGGAAGCAACAAAGCAAATAAATCCCTTGACAAAGCCAAAACAGAAATAATCACACAGATAATTAAAGGAGATGTTAGCTGTATGAAGGAACTAATTGGTGAATCTAGAGTAGACATAGATAAAAAATAAAATAAATAAAGACACTTAGGAAAAACATGGAAACTGTGAATGCCCACCACAGGAAAAAAAATTGGCATCCATAAAACAGACTCAGATAGAAATCCAGGAGATTAAAATTTCTATTGAAAGTATACACAGCAGAGTCGACCAATGTGAAGATAGAATATCAGATCTAGAAGACAGGGTTGTGATTGGTGACCATCAAATGAAAACTTAAAAATCCCAAGGGAAACTGGGCATGGCGGAACCTGCCTGTAATTTCAGCACTCAAGAGACTGAAGCAAGAAGCTTGCTGCAAGTCTGAAGCCAGCCTGGACTACATAGTGGAGTTAAGGCCAGCATAAACTATATAGTGAGAACTTGTCTCAAAACAATAATGGTAAAAGGCAACACAAAGTCTAAAAGGCAACACCAGCTACTAGATGGTGCAGTGAAGACCAATATGGGATTAACTGGAATCAATGAGAAATCAAACACTGGCACAAGGGCATAAAAATCTTTTTCACAGAACTAATTGCAGAAAGCTTTTCAAGCATGGAAAAAGAATTTGAAATACAGATGAATGACTTATATAGAACTCCAAATAGCCATTATCAGAAAGAAAAAAAAAATCTACAAAAAGGCATATAATAGTCAAGATTTCAGAAATTCAACACAAAAACAGATCATTAAAAGCTGTTAGAGGGGACGGGGAGATGGCTCAGTAGAATAAGTGCTTGCCTGGCAAGCACAAGGGCCTGAGTTCAATCCCTGGTTCCACAAAAAAAAAAAAAAAAATATAGAAAGAAAGAAAGAAAGAAAGAAAGAAAGAGGAAAAAAAATCACCTATAAAGTAAAACTCATCAAAGTCCCAACAGAATTCTCAACACAAACTTTTAAGTCAAGATGACCCTCAAGTGTGGTATTTCAAGTCCTGCAAGCCATATTGATGTACCCCAGAAATGTATCTTTCAAAATGAATGGAAAAATAAGATACCTCTGTGATTTAAAAGAAAAAAAAAATGAAGAGGGCTGGGGCAATAGTTCAGCGGCATACACACCTGCCTGGCAAGTACAAGGTCCCAAGTTTGATCCTTGGAACCACACATACACACACACAGAACTAAAAACATGTGAAGAAATTCATGGTCACAAAACCAGTACTACAAAAACTGAGGAATACTCTAGAAAAAGACAATGATTCCAAAAGTACTAAGAGATTGAATCTGCCCAGGAAGGTAAGCAATTAAATAACAGGGAAAGAAAAGGAACCAGCAACAGGAAAATAATATGTTGACAAGGACAAGTCAAAACCTACCAGCTATAACTATGAATTGTGAAGGGTCACAATTTACCAATTAAAAGAAATAGATTGGCAGAATGGATCAAGAAACAAGATCCAATGTTCATTTTGTATCTGTGTATTCAAAATGGTCAGGATAGATATATAGTTACATTCTCTTAATGAATAGAGGGATTTGTTCTAAGAGTGTTTGTAAATAGGATATCATGTCTGGATCTTATATAGCAAATAACCACTAGGAAGAGAGTATGCAATGTATTAACTATTGGAACTGGCCTACCAATTTGATTTTAAACTGTCTCATTGCTATTTGTTTCTCAATAAAATTATGGGAAAAAAATTTTTAAAAAGAAACCTTAAAAAAAAAGAAAGAAAGAAAGAAAGAAAGAAAGAAAGAAAGAAAGAAAGAAGATCCAACAACATCCTGCATACAAGAAACACATTTGGGCTTGGGATATAGCTTGGTGATATACGCACCTGCCTGAAAAGCACAAGTCTTGAGTCTGACTCCCAGTACCAAAAAAACCCCACACATTTAACTCAAAAAGAAAAAGGCTGAAAATCAAAGAAGGGAAAGCCATGCTTCATCAAACAGGTAACCAGAAAAAGCAAGGGGTAGCTCTTCTACTTGCACACAAGGAGGATTTCAAGCCAAGACTGGTAAGAAGAAATAAGGTCAGTACATACTTGTTAAGGGAACAATCCAAGGGGAATAAATATCATAAATATATGTGTGCCAAGTACCAGTGCAACAAACTGTATAAAAGAAACACTAATGGATATGAAAAATTAGACAGGCACAAATACAGTTATAACAGAGGAGCTCAGTACTCCACTGTCCTAAATAGACAGACAAACTAGACAACAACAACAAAAAAAAAATCAAAAAAGAAATATCAGTGCTGAACCAAACCTTTGAACAAATAGACTTTGTAGATGTCTACAGAGTGTCACACCCAAAAGCAACAAAATACACGTTTTTCCTAACTGCACATGGACTCTTCTCCAGAATAGGCCACATACTAGCTCACTGAACATTTTTAAGTAAATGCAAAGGAAGTGAAATTATCCCAAGCATCTTCTAAGATCATAATGCAATGAATTTGGAAATTGATAGCAAAAGAAACCACAAGAACTACATAAACACACAGAAAGTTAGTAATACCTTCTGAATAACCAACGAGTCACAGATGAAATTAAATAATAAAATAGACCACTTCTGTAATTAAATGATAGAATCAACAGGACATGCCAGAACTTATTAGACACAATGAAAGCAGCCCTGTGAGGGAAATTCAGAATTTTTTTTTTTTTTTTTTTTTTTTTTGACTGTCTCATGATGCCTTCAGGGTAGATCTGGTTTGGCTTGAGGATCTGGGGATTGAACCACAGCCTGCTGAGCCTGACTGCTTTGTTTGAGCAGGCCTTAAACAACTGAGCTGAAGGGCAGGCCCCCGAAAATGGCAGAAGGATTTTTTTTTTTTTTTTTTGGCTGTCTCAGAATGCCTGCAGGGCAGGTTTAGTTGGCATGCGTTCTGGGCATTGAAGCAGAGCATCCTGAGCCTGACTGCTTTGTTTAAGCAGGCACTTAAACAACTGAGCTAATGGGCAGGCCCCCGATGAGGGAAATTTATAGAAGTTAAAAACAAAGCATGGCCAGGGATAGAGCAAAAATGTGTTCATAAAAAATAAAAGAAAACAGTTCAGAGCCTAACTTCTTGGTATTTAGTAAAGTAACTATTCAGTGGATTAGACAATTAAGTATAAAACTGACATCATAAGCATATTCATTTTAATTTTATTTCCTTAGTATATGTGTGCAGTGCACAATGCTTACATCCTGTGTACAGAGCTGGTACGTGCCCTTACTGCATCCCAATTTCCCCTCCATAGCTTGATCCCTTCCTGCTTTGAGAAAGATCCATCATATTATTTCCTATTATTTATCCTTTATTTTGTTTTTTATTTATGCTTTAGGTTTTTCAAATAAACGAAATCATATGAATTTTCTTTCTTTTTTTTTTTTTTTTTTTTTTTGAGACAGGGTTTCTCCATGTAGCCCAGACTAGCCTTGAACTCACAGTGATCCTCCTGCCTCAGCCTCCTGAGCGCTGGGATTACAGGCGTGCATCACCACACCTGGCTAACCATGCTATAGATAAGCTTGTGTGTCTGAACGTGCATCTATTTTTGTACAGATATTGCTTAACGGTGCATATTTACACTCCCTTTACATGGGGCAGTATATGCAGATTCTAACCCATTTCACACAGGGGACTTGTGCACCCAAGGATCTGGAGGCCCACATGGGTCACCAATGCCCCACCCTCAATGGCACCCAGGGACAACTGTGTTTCAAGCATTCACAAATTAGATGAGAGAAATCTGACTGAAAAATAAACAAGAGGGCGGGGGAGGTAGCTCAATGGCATGAGCACCTACCTTGGAAATGCAAGGTCCCCAGCTCAATCCCTGGTACCACCAAATAAATAAATAAATAAATATAAATAAGAGACAGAAACTTCAAAGGAAGAAGAAGCATACATGTGCATCTACATGTGTGTGTGAATGTTTGACATCAGTCACTGGAATGGCATTCTTATCTTCCAAAATGTGAAAACTGAAGGTGCCGAGACTTTAGGCCCATAAGGGTACAACAGGAAGTGCACGTGTGCTCCTACACACCCATTCACACACTCTGCTGCTGCTGGAGAAATCATAAATTGGAGGTGAATGTTTGAAAGTGTGAATATAACAACATATTTAATGCATTAAAATTATTTAAACCTTCTAAGAAAATAATTCCACTTTGAAGAATATATACAAAGGAAAATAGGCGAAAAAAGAGATAGAACTATATCCATATTACAAGAATGTTTCATCTGGCCAGCTGTAGTGGTCCATGCCTGTAATTCCAGCACTCGGGAGACTGAGGCAGGAGGATTGACGTGAGTCTGAGACCAGCCTGGGCTACAGAGAGTTCAAGACCTTCTTAAACTGCATAGAGAGACCTTGCTAAGAATAAAAGAAAAGTTCCATCCAAGAGTCAAACATTAGGAAGGGCCAAGCTGTCCGGTAGTAAATCACCATTCAACAATGGAGTATTATGCAGCCATTAAAGCAACGTGGGGAAAAGCTGCCACCAGAAAACGCTTTGCAAGCATACATTCTTTTTTTTTTTTTTATTTGTGTGTGGCCCGCTCAGCCCACCAGGGGGCAGGGCTGGCTGGCATGTGGTGCTGGGGGATTGAACCGTGGTCCCTGTGCTTTGCTAAGCTAAGCTTGTTCTGAGTAGGTGCTTTAGACCACTGAGCCATCTCGCAAGCATACATTCTTGATAACACCTAAAGAGAAAGAGCAAAATGTTCGCAGTGGCAGCTGTGGGAATAAGGTTTGGTTCTACTTCCAGCTTTTTGTGGAATTTCCTCCTGGGACAGTAACCTGGAGTAATGGGCCCCCTAGTGGTGGAGTAGTCTCTAAAACCCTCAAAAAAACGAGGAACTAGCCTGTGGGTGCACAGTTCTCCCACTAGAGAACAAATTCCTGGAGGGATGAAATCAGATTCTTCCATCTTGGCCCTGAGTCTCTTGTCTTTTTCTATTTCTTTCTTTTCTTTTCTTTCTTTTTTTTTTTCTGAGAGAGACCAAGGAGTATTTTTCTGTTCAAGACAGCCCACCCCTCACAGAAGCAAAAGATAGTATGCAGTGCCCTCGCCTCCCTGGAGGCCACCAGCCTGGAGCCGGCCTGGAGCAGGCCTGGAAGTGGGGCCTGGTTCCTCTGATTCTGGTGTTGGTGCTGCCGGTCCTGCTTCTGTTTTTTTCTCAGAAGGGGAGGATTTCCTGGTGTGGTCCCTTGAATGGGCTGAAGGAGAGGTGGGAAGTACGTGGGGGCACCCACGTACACACGTACCTGCGTCCCCAGGAGGATTCCTTCAGGGTTCTGAGTCCACAAATCCTCTGCCCTTCTTGCTTCAAGGAATCACAAGAACGAAAAGTGAACTATCTCGGTCTCCTTATCAATTGCCCAGAAGGCGGAAGCCACCTTGAGGGCAGCAGTGAGCACAGGAGCATCAGAGAGGCTGCCAGGAGCGAACAGCCCCAGGGCCATTTTGATCAAGGTTTGGGATCTTGTGGTCATAGCCTTATGCACCTGAGTCTTAATAAATGTGTATTCCATTCTGGGAAGTTATGAGACAGGCTGGAAGGATCTCTCTGCCTCCAGGGTCACAGCTCCTCTAATGCCCCAGTAAAGCTCATGCCTTTCCCAAAGGCTGAAGCGATGTTGTAAGTTCCCCATTAAACAGGACTCTAGCGTGAACTGGCCCAGCTCTGTGCAGGCCCAGAATAAACGACAGGGCTGGGAGCAATCATGGCATGGAGCTCTGTCTGAGACCAGCCTTCCTGGGCCTTAGAGGGGAATGCACATCATCAAAAATATAAACTGTGCAGTTGCTGTGTAAATGTCCCCAAGCACTGGGTAGATAGCTCAGTGGTCTAAGCGCCTGCCAGGCAAGCACAAGAACCCAGGTTCAATCCCCAGTGCCACATTCCATGCCAGCCCTGGAACCCCAGGAGCCTTGTGCTGGCCACCAAGTCCAGGAGCAGTGGTGCCCTGGGAAGGCTGGGACAGGAGGACCATTACAAGTCCAAGCTTCACAGTATGACCCTGTACCAAATACATAAAAAATAAATAAATAAATAAATAAATAATTTTAAAAAATAAAATGTCCCCAAGGCTTCACTGTGTGGAAATGTTTGGTTGCTAAAGGGCTTCACGGAAGTCATCAGATCAGCTATAATCCAGTTACCTGTCAGGCAGAGCAGGAGGGTCAAAAGTTAAAAGTTCAAGGCCAATCTGGGCAATTTAGTGAAACCTTATCTCAGGAAGAGATAAAGTAAATGGGCTGCTGATCCAGTTCAATGGTAGAACACTGCCTAGCTTGCACATGCCCTGGGTTCAGTCCCCATCATAAAAAACAAAGACTAATCAAGAAATATTAACAGCTGAGCTTGATAGCTCACATCTGTAATCCCAGTGCTCAAAAGGCTGAGGCAGAAAAATCACCATGAGTTCCAGGCCAGCCTGGGCTACATAGTGCAACCCCAAGGAAGGAAGGAAGGAAGGGAGGGAGGGAGGGAGGGAGGGAGGGAGGAAGGAAGGAAGGAAGGAAGGAAGGAAGGAAGGAAGGAAGGAAGGAAGGAAGGAAAGAAAGAAAAAAAGAAAGAAAGAAAGAAAGAAAGAAAGAAAGAAAGAAAGAAAAGAGGAAGAAAGAGACTGTGTGTTCTTTCTTTCTTTCTTTCTTTCTTTCTTTCTTTCTTTCTTTCTTTCTTTCTGTTATGGACACATCTGCTGCTACACAGAGTCTTTGTCTTCCCACATGTGTTGCCCTTGCCAAGAACCCAGAAGCAGCTTTGATTACAGAATTCCACCCACTGTGTGCAGCTCAAGCTGGCCTCAAACTTGTGGGTTCGATAGATCTTCCCGCCTCAGCCTCCAGCAGCTGGGACTGTAGGTGCTGGGCTGAAGACACTGGGCTACAGGCAATGGGCCACGACTCAGAATTCCTTTTCCTAATGGAGCCTTACACACTGCCAATTCCAGCATCCCCTGTCCTATGTGCCACCCTATGTCCCTTCCTACACATGTGCAGAATCAAAAACTTTCTTGATCAAAGAAAAACATAGCACTGCTCCAGAAAGCCACACTTGTAAGAACCGCCATTTGGCAGGAATGCAGTATGGCACATTTCTGACCTGGGGCCACATCACCGCAAACTCCCATTTCCCTTCCTCCCACCCACTCACAGTCTGTACTCTAGGAGTCGCAGGTGGGAGGTGGGCTGAGCGCCTGCCTGTTCCGGGCCTCTGCGGGGTACGATGTGGATGCAGGGCTGCACCAGCTGCCTCCTCAGTCACCTCCCAGGCTCCACCTCCTAAGACCAACACCATGGCGCTAAGGGTCTAGCATACAGTGTTCAAGGGGCTCACTCCAGCCTACGCGGTACCTTCCCTGTGGTCAGTGCACTGACCAACTCATGGGGTCCCCAAACTCATCTCACTCCACAACAGAACACTGATGCTGTCCCACAAGGAGGGTGTGTGTGTGTGTGTGTGTGTGTGTGTGTGTGTGTGTGTTTGGGGATTTGAACCCAGAGGCTTACACATGTTGAGCAAGTGCTCTACCACTGTGCTGCATTCCCAGGCCCAAATGTCACTTTTTTCACAAAGCAAAGCCTCTCTGGATATAAGATACACACAGGTTCAGGCAGACCCTAAAATTTACAGAACGGCTGTGCCACAGCACTGGACAGCAGCTCACTGCTGAGGGACCAGTGAATGGGTGTAGGACGAAGGGATCCGGGAACACCCAGGAGCCTTAAATTCACACCAAGGGCTTCCCTGGGCGCCTTGTGATCGTGAAGAGGGTTTATTGTTTTGTGGCTCCCCAAACACACTGACACTTTAAAAATTCTGGGAGAAAATTATTTTCAATCTGGCATTTTAAGCTAAGCAAAGCAATTATATATAAAGACAGACTAAAGACATTCTCATATATGTAAGTATTCATAAAATTTATTTTCCTTGCCTCTTACATAAGTACCTACTGGAAATAATCTCCAGCAAGACTGGCAAGAGAGCAAGAAACAGTGAGCCTAACCCAGGAGAACAAAAGGGAAGCGGGGGTGGGGTGGGGGGGCACTGCACAAGCCCAGAGGGTAAGCAGGCTGAATCAGACAGAAGTACTGAGGTATCCAGAAGAGAAAGTGCTAGGGAAAAGAGAAAGACTCAAAAAATAAGCTATTAGAATTGAACATTTGGAGACAGTATTTAAAAGTGCTAGCACTCAGGAGGCCAAGGTAGGAGGATCTCTGTGAGTTAGAGGCCAGCCTGAGCTATAAAGTGAGTTCAAGGCCAGCCTGAACTGCATAGTGAAACCTTGTCTCAAAAAACAAAAAAAGTGTGGCTAGTAATTATACAAGTGAAAAAAATGAGACAAATAAGAAGAAACTGCAGGAGAAATAAAAGACTCCATGAGACAGGAAATATGTACAAATAGCATATATAAAACACCTCCACCTCTTAGAACAATACTTATATTGCTATCTTAATGATATCAATATTGACTATCCGTAAACTGTATTAGAAGCTGTAATGGAAGACATGAAGGCATGAGGTAAGAAAATCCGTCATTACAGAGAGTGGTTTCCTGCTTTGCAGTGTGTCCTCAGTGTGGTTAAGAGAAGCAGACAGCGTGCTCTGAGATCTCGCTTTCTAAGCACACAGTCTAGACAAAGGCATGCCTTATGGCCCCTAGCCCTTGGTTACCTCCCAAAGGGCCCTTCTCCAGAGAGGCACCAGAGACTGGGCCTTCAGCGTGTGAATTCAGTCTGTGGCAGTGATCAAGCCACTAGCAAAGCCCACCACCACCACCAAAGCCCAGCTTCCATCCTGAGAGCAGCCCCATCTCAGCACACCCCATGTGTGATGCCTAAAAAGTGGGGCTGACCCGGGTCTTCAGCTCCAAAGCCCCAAGCAGCTGCCAAAAATCTTCCCAGTCACACAAGTGCACAGGCCAAGCTGCTGCTGCTGCTTTTTTTTTTTTTTTTTTTTTTTCCAGTGTATTTTGTACAGGGTCTCTGTACAGCTCAGACTCATAGTGATCCTCCTATCTCAAGCCGTCCCAGTGCTGGGATTACAGGTGTGCACCACCATACCTGGACACAGCGTGCCTGGGGGCAGGGCCAGTGCTGCATGTAATACCTGGGACTGAACCCCTGCCCTGATGCTTGCCTAAGCAGATGCTTAGTCCACTGAGCTACCTTGCAAGCCCACCCTGGGCACCCTGAGCCTGCCAATGAATATGGGTGTGTAAGTGAACCTGTAATCCTAGGGCGGGGGAGGTTGAAAACAGGAGAATCACTATATGTCTGAGCTGCATAGTGAGACCCTATAACAAATACATATAAATAAATAAATGCCATTAGAGGAGACACCTGCAGAAACTACCTTAAGTAGGTGACCCTGGTGAGCATCAACAACCTGCCGCACTGCGGTAGACACAATGTCACTTCTGTGATAGTCTTGCCAAAAGTACATGAGCCTAGGTGAATCATGGGAAAACATCAGACAAACCCAAACTGAGCATTGAAGACAAAAATAAACCAACAAACAAACCCAGAATAAGTATTCTAGACTAAGACACCAAGAGTAAGGGCTAGCCATATAGCTCAGCGGACTAAAGCACCTGCTTAGGCAAAGCACAGAAGCTGGGGTTCAATCCCCAGCATGCCATGCTGGCTCCAGCCCTGGGGTGCACTGAGACAGCAACTGGGACTGGGCGTGGTGGCATGCGCCTATAATCTTTGCTACAAGCCAGCACTTAGAGGGCTGAAAACAGGAGAATCACTGAGTCCAATCTGTGTAGTGAGACCCTATAGACCCTGTAAACCCTGTCCTAAGTACAGAGAGAGAGAGAGAGAGACAGAGACAGAGACAGAGACAGAGACAGAGACAGAGAGAGACAGACAGAGACAGAGAGACAGAGAGAGAGAGACCAAGAGTCTTCAATGACAAGATGCAAAATTGGGCCCAGGCCCAGGAAAACCTAGCAGGATGTGGATGATGAGGAGGATCCCTGGATTTGTAAACAGTGCTGCACTCACACGAGCCCCCTGGGTTTAGACATCGTAATGTCACTATGTGGGGGACCTATGTCGGGTGCTCTGTTTTGCACCCTTAATGCCAGTTATTTTAAGAGAGAGAAAAAAATATATTTTTTTCCCCACAATTTAATCAGAGGACTGGGAATATAGCTCAGAGGTACGCTACTTGCCCAACAAGCATGAGGTCTTAGGTTCAGCCCCTGATACCTAAAGACAAAAGGGGTGGAACAAAAAAATGTGACTAGAAAAAAGGAGAAAGAAGGAATAGACTGAAACACGCCACCAGTGCTTGCTCAGAGTCATGCCTCTGACAGTCTTGATTGACATGATTGGCTCAGGAGCAGCCTAGGGATGAGCACGCACACTCCCAGGAGTGCCAGGTGGGCCCTGGAGGCCTCACCTTGGAATCTGACTGTCTCTGGCCCTCGTGTCTCTGATGCTGTTCCCTTGCTCTGCTCCTCAGGATCACAAAACAGCAGCTTTGCTCTACTGTGCCCTTCTGCCATGATGTCCCTGCCTTGGAGTCAGCCAATTCTACACCAAAATCTCTCAAACTGTGAGCCAGATCATCTTAGCTACTTTTCTCTTGTCACTGGGACAAAATGTCCGATACCCTAAGTCAAAGGAGGAAAGGCTTATTGATCTCACAGTTTGTGGAGGTTTCAGTCTATAATCAGCTGGCTCCAAGGCAGGATGGCACAGGGCACAGGACAACAGTTCACAGCAGCTGAAGATATAAAAACAACAAGAGCAAAGGGGGAGGAGGAGCGTGAGCAAGGCTCTTTCTGTCTCTCCTATGGTACGCTGTCTACCTACCCTAGGGCAGGGAGAGCACTCAGACCCATGATTCCAGTATTGGACCATGAATCAACCACCAACTCTAGAAGCCCATGCCACAACTGCATGAGGCGTTAGGGAACATGGAGACACAACCATAACACAGACTTAGTCTCTCCTCCTTTAAATTCCAAGTCCTGGGACTGATGGAAGAATAAAGCTAGCTTTCTTCACACCAAGGTCCCAGAGTCCTGGTGCTGGATCAATCCCACACTCACTCGCCTCTCCTTGAGTAACTTCCCCTGAGAGTTGGGGCATGAGAAGGAATGCTCTCCTTGTGAGGAGACACAGGGGAGGGGAGAGATGCCACTCTAGCCCTCAGACTTAACTTCAGGGAGAACGAATGTGTCACATCAGCCATTGCACCCACATTGATACTGCGAGAATTCGTCCACTTAATTAACAGGAAACCAAGTATTTGCTACAAGCTCTTGCCTCTGTCCTGCTTTCCTAGTCCCAAGGTCCCTAGATGTAGACAGAGCTACCTACCTGCTGCCCAGGACCTGGGAGGCCCTCAGCGGGGTCCTGTGCTGTCCCACAGCTTCTGAGTACTGGTCCCCTCTGTCCAATGTGTAGCTTCCTGAGAAAGGACCCACAGGAAGTCCCAAGGCCTTCTTCTCCCTGCAGTCAGCTTCCTGTGTGGACCCCATGTTGGCCAGAAAGGCATGTGAGTGACTGAGCCCAAGTGAAGGCGGAGCTCCCTGATTGCAATCACAGGAAGGAATTCTAGCCCAAAGGTCAGCCCAAGGCTTCAGGGGCTGCCCGGAGGATGACCACAAGGGGACAGCAAGCCTCTCTGACCAGCCCTGGGGCCTACCCAGGGGACAGGAGACCACAGCCAGCTGGCCCGCAGTAGCCAGCCCTGAGTGGTAGGGATGCAGATTATTTTTATGGCCTTTCTGTTCTCTTATGTATTTTCTCAATTTTTATAACTTATTACCAAATAAGTTTTATTACTAAGAGGAAAGAAGCAGGTCAGCAGATTCCTGTTGCTCTGCACTAAACCTGTGCCCATATTTTTCAGTACAATCCTCCACATACAAAGATCAGGGAAAGGGGTCAGGAACCCCTCCAGGGAACACCTGGGCTAGGGGCTTTACACCCCACGGAGCCACAGTACCTGCCCCTGTCTGCAGTGCAAGGGGAACGGGAGCCCGCGCCCTGGGTGATGTTCCAGTTGCCCAGCAGTCGGGGCCCTCTTCTGTAGTAATGTGGAAGTACCTGCCCGTGGCCCTCTTGAACACACCTGCGGGGGCTCTCTGCCATTCCACCCTTTCTTCTCAGCCATTGCTCCCGAGAGGCTCAGCCCTTCCAGCTGCTTTACCTCCCCCTGGACGGTGAGAACAAGCCTGAGCAGAGGGTAGCGCAGGTGGAACGTGTGCCCGGGACAGGCTACCCACAGCAGTCCTTCTCAGATGTCCAGCGCATCCTGAGGAAAGGGCCTTCAGAGTCAGTGACCGTCGCCACAGAAGGCAGTTCTCAGCAGAACCAGCCCCGCGGTCTCCCACGCCAGCTTGCGGAGCAATGAGACACACACATCTGTCCCAGCAGTCCCGGGGCAGAGACCAGCAGTGTCCTTGCGGCGCAGTCCATGTCCTACCCAAGGACAGACCATCCGTACCTGCCGCCCGGCATCCTCCCCGGGGCTCCCAGCGCTGAGGATGAGCAGAAGGTTCACCTGCCCTCTGCCATCCGGGCTGAGCGCTCCACAAAACCGACCCCCAGAATGACACAGAGCCAGACCTTTCCACAAATGGAGAAGTAAACCAAAGGGAAAGGAACTGAGACGTTAATTCTGCTTGTGAGGTCAGGAACTGATTGGAAATCCACATCTTGGGATCAGATCGAGCCCGTTGCGGGGGGGGGGGGGGGGGGGCTGTTAGCGCTCCAGCCCGGATCACAGCTGGCTGCACACCTGGATGCATTCTGTGCGGCTTTCTCCTCCTCCCAGGGCCTCCCCTCCCTGACCACCCTCTGGCAGGAGCATCCCTCTCCCTCTGTCCAGAGGACTTGGCACCCACCCTGGCTGAGCTTAGGAAGCAGCTGCCCGCAGCAGGCCACACACTGCTCTACCTGCCCGCTCCCCCCCCCCCACCCAACCAGTCCTCAGCAGCTGAGCGTTTCCCTTGCCCTATAGGATGGTCACCCAAAAGCCTATCTGGAGGAAACAGACAGGGCACAGGACCATTTCACACCTCTGCTCAGCAAGACACAGAGACAGAGTGAGCCACAGGAACAGGGGGAAATGGAGCCACAGTGCCTGGGGGAGGGGACCCAGAACCCCACGACACTGGTCAAGGGTGCCAGCTAGATGGGCTTCATCCCCAGATTGACCCGCCCCTCTTCCATATCTTTCCCCCACCTAATTAACACAAATATAGGAAAGGACTTAATGACTGTTATAATCTGACCAAAGTGCCACCATCCTGTTTTGTATGCACCGTTTTAGAAAACCATGTCAACTGCTGTAGAATGTGTGCCTATCTCACAGAGCTTCTGTTTCTGCAAGCCCCCTCCACCCTTGAATTCCAAGAACCCCTCCAGACCTATAACCATATCTAACCTCAACAGCTGCCGTACCTCCTTGAACTCCCCGAGTTGTACCCCGCCTGCTTTGCCGTTTTAAGCTTTATAAACCCACGCTCAACACCCCCCGCCCCCCACCCCCACCCCCACCCAGCGCACACTTAGGTACTTTGTGCTGAGTGTCACCGCTGGATATCAGCTAAAATAAAGCACTTTTTAACTTTTGAGCCTGCCTCATTTTTTAGTTACAACAATGACTATCTCCTGATAACATATTTATGCTTAAATAAGTAATCGCTCAGTAGAACAAGTGCCTGCCTGGCAAGCACAAGGTCCTGAATTCAATCCCCAGATTGAATGCATAAATAAAATAAAATCATTTAAGGAACCCTACAAGAAAGGGAAGGTGAGAGAGGGTGATACGAGGGATGGATATGATCAAAATATGCTATAGGCGTCTATGGAAATACTGCATTGAGCTGGACATGGCAGTGTGTGACTAATCCCAGCAGTAGTCTACGAAGCTGAGACCAGCATGGACAGCTTAGCAATTTAGTAAGACCCTGTCCCAAAATAAAAGAGGGGGGAGATATGGCTCAATGCAAAGGCCCTGGGTTAAATCCCCAGCAAAGAGGTAGGGGGTATTATTTTGAAACAATTAATTTGTAAAATTAACATGTGTTAATAAAATATATTTTAAGGGCTGGGGAGATGGCTTAGTAGAATAAGTGCTTCCCTGGCAAGCGCAAGGGCCTGAGTTCAATCCCCGGTTCTGCCAAAATAAATAAATAAATAAAATATATTTTAAAATAACTTTTAACAGTACTGGGGATTAAACTAAGGGCCTTCTTATTAAAGTGCACCCAACCCCTTTATTTATTTATTTATTGCAGTACTGGGGACTGAACTCAGGACCTTGTGCTTGACAGGCAGGCACTTATTCTACTGAGCTATCTCCCCAGCCCTTGTTTTTTTTTTTTTTTTCAATTTTGAAACAGGCTCTAAGTCAGTAAGCTGCCCAGGTCGAGCTTGACTAAAAAGATTCTTTCAAAAAATTCCACAAGAATTTACTTAAAATTAGCTATCTGAGCTGGGCAATCTGACAAGTACCTGTAATCTCAGCATGCTGGGAGGCTGAGACAGATGCTTGGAAAGTTTGAGCCCAGCCTAGCAACGGAGTGACTTAGTGAGACCCTGACTCAAAATTTATTTTTTTTCAAAGTTTTATTGATAAACATATAGCAATGAGACAGTTTCAAATCAAATCGAAAGTACAGTTTCAACAAATAATACACTGCATATATTCTTCTTAGTGGTTAATTGCTGTACAAGATGCAGACTTGTGATCCTACTTACAAACACCATTAGAAAAAATCATTCTATTCATTAAGAGAATGCAACTATATATCTATCACAACCACTTTCAATACACAGATACAAAATGGACATTCATAGTTATACCCCAATTTTTTTTTAAGTTCCGTTGTTGAATATTATAGGTGTGTAAACTCAGCAAAATATTCTAAAAGAGTACAGAAGCCCATAATAGCATTGGGTCTTCTGTTTAATTGGCAATAGTGACTCAAAATTTAAAAATAAAAAATAAAATTAAAGGGCCAGGCATGTCAGTGTGAAGGTCCTAGGTTCAATCTCCAGAACTGTAAAAAAATTAAGACTGGGCATGGTGCCATGTGCCTATAATTCCAGCTCTTGGGAGGCTGCAAACAGATGGATCACTAGGAGTCTGATCCAGTAGTGAGACCCTGAACACCCTGTAGACCCTCCCTTAAAATATAAAAAAATCAATAAATTTAAAAATCAAAATAACATAAAATAAGCTATCTGATGCACAATCTCCGTGTTTGGGGGCTATAGGATTCCACCCCTCCCACCCCAAGATCTCACCTTCCCCACGAGGTCATGGTGCTCTGGTCCTGAGAGCACAGGCGCCTGGGGACAGCCTCCTCCAGTGATTGCAGTGGAGCAGATGGCTCTAAGCCCAAGGGCAGCCCAGTGAACTCAGGAAAGATCCCCATACCATTAAAATGTGAAATTGGGATGACCTATTCAGGGACAAACTAACAAAGAGGGACCGGTAGTGTCAGGAGGTGAGGCTGGGCCAAGGGATGGAGAGCCACATGCTGGGCCCCTCACCTTCTCCATTCCTGGGGGGACCACGGGCCCCCTGCAGTCTGTAGAGGAGAAGCAGCCACAGCCTGGATGGCTGGGATTAAGAGTTAGAAGCTCCCTGAGAGAGAGTGCTAACCATTCCTATAGGACATCTTCAGCCCCTGACCTGAGTGCCTGCTGTGCTGGTGAGGTTGATTTTCTCTGAATTCAAAGATATTTGGGAGCCAGATTCTGAGGAAGCCTGGCCTGTAGCCCTGGCCTTGCCCAGTAAGATGGCCTCAGGCACCCTAAGCCTCTGGCCTGGACAGGGCAGCTTCTCTTCATGAGTCACCAGTGACAGGCCGAGAGAATGGCAGCCCTTGCTTTGGGATCATAGCACCACAGTCTCCGACTACCACACACCTCACGGAAGTCAACAGCCCAAACTGTGGGAAGAAAGAAAATAAAGTTGGGCACAGTGGAGAACACCTTTCATCCACAGCTCTCTGAGAGGCTAAGGCAAGAGGATCACAAGTTCAAGATCAGCCTGGGCACACTTAGCATTTTAGCCAGACCCTGTCTCAAAGTAAAGTAGGGGGCTTGCGGGTTAGCTCAGTTGATTAAGCACCTGCCAGGGCAAACCCAGTCAGGTGCAGGGGTCTGCAGTTTGATCCTCTGCTCCCCATGCCTTACCAGACCTGCCCTTAAGGCAGCCTGAGCCAGAACCCCCCCCCAAAAAAAAATCAAAGTAAAATAATTGTAAAAGGCCTGGAGATGTAGCCTAGTGTGCAGGCCCTGGTTCATCAGTCCCCAGTTCTAAACCTATCAACAAGCTTCAAGATTGTTAAGGTCTTCAAGATTTTTCCCATCCCAATCCTAAGTTCTGGCCTATGCAGAGGAGGCCTTCCTGAGGCTCTGAGGCTCTCAGCTATGACTGTGCGCATCTAGATAGTGCCGTATTCTTCCAGGGAAGCCCAGCATTTTCTGAAGCTGACAGAACTGGCATGAATCGTAGCAACAGCAAACATTTGCACAGTGTTTATTGTGTTTATCCTGCAAAGCTCCTTAAGAGGCCCACGAGGGCCAGCAGTCTGTCTGCCCTCCAACAGCAGGGGGAGACGGGCTCAGTTGCCCCCTCTGTGCACAAATGAAGAACCTAAGGTGCAGCGAGCACATTCACAGCCCTGAGGTTAGTTACATCCGAATACAGGACACAAACCTGCTCTGGCTCCATACTGTGCACCAGAAGGAAAAGCAATCTTGGAAGATTTCAAAACAAACAAAACCAACTGCTCTCTGGGGGAAGCTGCCAAGGGCAGTGCCCACTGCGGTGCCCAGTGGCTGGAGCCCCAGGTAGGCATGGATGTCCACAGACAGGGGGCAGCAAAAGCAGCTGGGCCTGGGCTGGGAGTGGAAAGGCCTGGGTACAAAAATGCTGCAACACAGCACCAGGAGGAGGAGCTCCTGAAGCTCATTGAAATAATGAAAAACCATGGCCACACAGAATTTATCAGCTACTTCACAGCCTTAGCAATGAAAGGGGAATTCAAATTAGAGACCTATTAATATAATTCGCCATATTAGTAAGTCAAAGAAGAAAAATCATATAACAAATATCCACACAGAAGCTAAAAATGGCATTTCAAAAACTCAGCATTCCTGACAAAATTCTAAGAAGTTAATAACAATACATGGAGCTCCTTGTTATGATAAAAGATACATCTTAAGCCAAATTTGAGTATTAAACTAAATACTAAAATACCAGATACAATCTCATTATGTCTCTGTCTTTTTTTTTTTTTTTTTTTTTAAGGGGTATTGGGAATTGAACTCAGGGCCTCACACTTGCCAGACAGGTGCTGGCCCTGCTGTAATTAAATATTAGTTTAAGGCCAAGGGAAAACCCAAGAAATAGAAAATCAGAAGGAAGAAAAAGCTGAAAGACGGAACGCCATGTGCTTGAGAAATCCAGCTAAAGTGAAACCCTAAGACCTGTGGGGTGGCTACCAGTGAGGTCACACGTTAGAAAGAGCTGCTTATCCAGACACAAACATAGACCTGCTTGACAGAGGAAAGTAAGAAAGCACAAAAGCAAATAAAGGAAGGGAGGGGGATTTTCTTTACAATGGCCACAGAAACAATATAAGGTATCTGAAAAACAACAAGATAAGCAGGCATGGTGGTGCACAGCTGTAAACCCAGCAGCACCCAGGAGGCTGAGGAAGGAGGATCCCCGTGAGTCTGAGCCACCCTGGGATGCATAGTGAGTTCAAGGCTAGTCTAAGCTACCCAGCAAGACCCTGCCTCAAGAAAGACAGGCAGGCAGGCAAGGAGACAGACAAGAGGAGGGAGAGGAGGGAAGAGAGGGACAGGAGAAGGGGCAAAGGAGAGAGAGGGGAGACACACAGGACTTGGACAGAGAAACTTCCAAATGCTAGCAGCAGCTGGCCACAGTGGCACCCACCGGGAAGCCCAAGTATTCCAGAAGCTGAGGAAGGAGGATTTGAGGACAGCCTAGATGGTTCAGTGAGACCCTTGCCTCAAAAAATAAATATAATAAAAAATAAAAAAAACTTCTACTAAGAGCAATAAAACAAGACATGAATAAAAGACAAAGTAGGTCTTAACCTTTGATTGTAAGCCTCCATAATATAACTAAGCCGGTTCTCATCAACCCATACGTAAATTTTGTGAATTAAGTGTGGACTCCTATAAAAACAACATGATTCTTTCCTGAACTAGATACTGATACTTGGTTTACTGCAGGAAAACTAAACATAGGAGCATACACAAGCAAATGATAAAAACGCAGGCAAGAAAAGATTACCTCTACCAGATGTTAAAGCATATTATAATGACATGGGATTAAAATAATTTGCTGTGACAAATCAAGTAACGGAGCATATAGGGAGACCAAATGAGAGCTCTGTGCTTGCGTAGATGTACACTCATGCACACACACACATGTGTGTAATGATAATACAAGATGAAGGTGACCTTCAGGTGCAAGGCTAAGGGCCTCACTGCTGACCTCCGGTCCTGGGCCGGGTGTCCACTCATCTTTTCAGTAGCAGCCCAGGTCTGCTCCCTCCCCCAGTGTGGAGCTCAGCACAGGCCATCCCCCTGGGGATGAGATCCCTAGGCACCATCACACTCAGATGCAGCCAAGCCACCAAGTCTCACTGGGAGGAGGAAGCGCAGGCTCTGACTGCAGAGTTCCAGGGCCAGCCCACTGCAGCCAGCAGCCACCTGTGCCACTTCCCTGCAGATGTACCTTCACTAAAATTAAACTCCACAAAAAATTCACTTAGTTGCAGCATCCGCATTTCAAGTGCTCAGAGACCTGTGTACCTCATGGTCAGTGTTGTGCGCTGCGGGAGGGGGGGTGCACACACTTGATCATCTCTGTCCCCTGGCTCCACAAATAGCAGCAACTACCTGTGGCTGCACAGCGCAGACACTACCCTAGGACAGGGCTGGGACTGGATAAGGCAAGCCGAATGAAAAGGGTATAAAACCTAATGCAGGCTGGGCTCAAGGCGACATCAGTGAATACCTTCTGAATTCAGTGTATCAGTGCCTCTTTCCCTTGAGGCTGGCATTGTTCTTACAAGAGGGAGTCGGTGACAACCAGAGGGAGAGCCCAGGCCCACCAGGCCTTGGGTGGCCCTTCACTCTGTTGTCAAACAAAGAGAAAGAGTCCAAGGGTGTGAGTCACTGTTCAAAGCCCTTGCTATTTTTGTGGGAGATTAGTGTCTTACCATATTAGCGCCTAATTGTATTAGGGAAACAAAGAGATTATTGCCTAAATAGGGATGGGACACCTGGCACACCCTGATGGTTGAGATCTCAAATGTCCCCTGCAAATCCCCGTATGCGTGGAAAGTGAGGGGATCACATGGAGGTTAACTTTAAGTGTATGCATCCACTGGTGCATTCATAGGCTGACTGCACTGTGAGGAGGTGGCACCTGGCTGGGGTACAATCTTAAAGGGTGTGTCCTTGTCCTCTCTCTCTTTGTCTCTCTCTGTCTCTGTCTGTCTCTGTCTCTGTCTTTCTGTCTCTGTCTCTGTCTCTCTCTGTCTCTCTCTCTGTCTCTCTCTCTGTCTCTCTCTGTCTCTCTCTCCCTCTTCCTCTGCCAAACTGTTGCTGCCTTAGGACCAGCAGTCCATAGTCTGAAACTCCAATTGAAAATGATTATCTCCTCCTTTAATAGCTGTAAGTGAGCCAAGGATATCACTCAGTGGCACAGTGCCTGACTGGCAAACATGAGGTTGTGAGTTCAAGTTCCAGAAAATAAATAAATAAATAAATAAATAAATAAATAAATAAATGCTGTGGATGTCATCCTCTTCCTGAATAGACAGAACTAATAGAATCAAAACTAATATAACTATTTCCAAAACTGATTAACAGACTTAACACCATCCCTGTCAAAATACCAACAGTGAAACTCACAGAACTAGAAAAATCAACACAAAAATCCATGTGGAACAAGAGACTCAGAGTACCAAAAGCAGGAGGCATCATATAAAAGATTGAATCTAGACCTCTCTCGACCTCTCCACATCTCTCAACATGTACTAAACTGAGATCAAAATGGATCATAGATCTAAATGTTTAAACAGAAACACTTAACCTGCTAGAAGATAAAATAAGCAAAACTCTTAAAGACAGAGGCAGAGGCAAGGACTTTCTGAACACAACCCCAGTTGCACAAGAAGTAATCCTAAGAATGAAGAAATAAAAGCATGCAAAATTAAAAAGCTTCTGCACAGCAAGGAAACTACAGAAGTGAAGACAACTACAGAATGGAACAATTTTCCACCAGCCATTTCTCAGAGGACTAATATGTAGAATATATAAAGAACTCTAAAGAATTAGACTTCCCAAAATAAAAAAACCCAATTTAAAAATGGGCAAGTGAGATGAATAGTTCTGAGAAGACTATAAATGGCTAATAAATGTATGAAAAAATATTTAACATAGCTGACCATTAAAGAAATGCAAATTAAAACACGGATTCTTACTCCATAAAGAATGGCCATTATCAAGAAATCAAGGGTTGGGGATTCTGCTCAGTGGTAGAGCTCTGGCTTTGCATGCACAAGGCCCTGGCCTTGATCCTCAGCACATACACACACACACACACACACACACACACACACACACACATTCTAAGCTAGGTGTGGTGGTACATGCCTGTAATCCCAGCACTTGGGAAGCTGAGGCAGGAGGATCACTATGAGTTTGAGGACAGCCCAGACTACAGAGTAAGTTCAAGGCCAGCTTAAAGTGCATAGTGAAATGCTGTCCCAAACACACACACACACACACACACACACACACACACAATCAAATAAACAAGTGGTAAGGCTTTGGGGAAAAAGGACTCATTCCCCATTGTTGGTGGGATTATAAACTAATACAACCATTATGGGAGTCAGGATGGAGATTCCTCCAAAAGCAAAAACTAGAAATTCTATTCAGCCTAACTATTCCTCTTCTAGTTATCTCCTCAACAGAGTTAAAGACATCATATTAATAGTGATCAGTGCATGCCCATGTTTACAGCAGCATAATTTATGATAGCTAAATCTTCAGAGTAGCCTGTCTGTCTAGCAACTGATACAGAGAATGTGGCATTTACTCTGCCATGAAGGATAAGCCTGACTCAACTGCAGAAAAGTGAATACACATTTGTGGAGAACCACCTGCTTGGCTCTCCTTGAAAGAAGAACATTTGTCCCTACTTCCGTGTACTGATGTGTACAGAGCTTGCTAGGATATTTCTTTATCCCCTCAGTTGGCTTTATGGGGGCTGGGGAGATGGCTCAGTGGAATAAGTGCTTCCCTGACAAGCGTAAGGCCTGAGTTCAATCCCCAGTTCCACAAAAAAAAAAAAAAAAAAAAATCAATTGGCTTTATGACAGTGCAAATAAGTTTGGCTGAGGTACTGAGGTGTAGTCTAAAGCAATGGGATAGGTCAGTGATGCCGCACCTGTAGTTCACAGCTAGTATGTGTGAGCTAGGTAGAGTGACACTGTGCTGTTGGTTGGGGTTGAGCCTTGAGAAGGTTCAAGCACAGACCCCTAAATATGAGATATTCAATCTATGATATCTCTCTCTCCCTCTCTCTCTCTCTCTCTGAAGCTGAAGCACAGACCCCTAAATATGAGATACTCAATCTATGATCTCTCTCTCTCTCTCTCTCTCTCTCTCTCTCTCTCTCTCTCTCTCTCTCTATCCCTCCCTCCCTCCCTCCTGTCTCTCCCCCCCACTGCGTACTGCAGAGCTCCTATCAGGCTCCCTACCTAGCCCAGCTATAGCATTCACATACTTCCCACCTTTCTCTCAGTCACTCATCCCCAAGCTACTTCCCTCTTCATGAATTAGTAAAACCTGGGTTCAGCGCTGGGTCTAGGACTTAGTTCCAGTTAACCATCATTCTAGCTGGACTTCGGACCCGTTAGCTCCCCACAATGACATACACACCTTAGAGTCTTCATTCTCGCCATGGATTGCACTGGAGTAGAATTACTTATTGGAATCCCAGTAACTTTTCTCTAGGATTACAAATGTAGACTCCTCCGGACTGTGACAGGGTCCAGAAGGGCTTCCTATATACTTTGAGACCATAATGCTAATAAACAAGACACACAGACAAAATACCCCATGATTTCTCTTATATGAGAATCCCAAAGTGTAAATAAAGAGCAACATAAAAGATAATAAGAAAGGAAGGTGATAGATCTTTTGCAAATGGAAAGACAATCAAGAAATAGGGGTGGGTGCTAGGGATGCAGCTTAGCGGCATAGGAGTCTGCCTGGCAAGCGTAAGGTCCTGAGTCTGATCTCTAGTACCACAAAAAAAGAAACAACAAAAAAAGAAAGAAAGAACGAAAGAAAGGCCAGCCTGAATTGCATAGTGAAATACTGTCCCAAAAAGACACACACCAAAAAAAAAAAAAAAAAAAAAATCAAATAACAAGTGCTGATAAGGTTTTGGGGAAAAAGGACTCATTCCCCACTGTTGGTGGGATTATAAACCAATACAACCATTATGGGAATCAGTATGGAGACTCTTCCCAAAGTGAAAACTAAAAATTCTATTCAACCTAGATATTCCCCTTCTTGTTATCTCCCCAAAGGAGTTAAAGAAAGAAAGAAAAGAAAAGGGGTGGGAAAAGGAGAAGAGGAAAGGGGATGGGAAAGCAATGGAGATGTGTTCTGGCCATGCTCCAACTCCCCACGAGGAATGTAATCAGTGCACACTACAAACATGCAGTAATAACAAAATTGAAATGAAAGAAAAAAGGGCCAGCGAGATAACTCAGCAGACTAAGCTCCTGCTTAGGCAAGTGCAGGAACCAGGAATGGATCCCCACGCCACGTGCCCCACCCCCGGGGAGGATTGAGATGATGACTGAGACTGGGTGTGGTGGTGCATGTCTGTAATACCAGTGCTGGGGAGGCTGAAAACAGGAGGATCACTATGAGTCCAAGCTGCATAGACAGACCCTATACCAAATACATAAAATAAAACTGGAAGAAAAAAAAGTGGCAGGTATTTTGTTTTAATGACAAGAAAGTCGCTAAAACATAGACTATTCAGAAAAATGAAGATGGGTCACTTTTTTACTCTCTTGATAATTTCTTTCCAAATTAAGTGCCCTCCAACAAAACTGGAAGGCACAGGTGCAAGGGTGTTCATTACAGTAACAGGTCTGACACGCAGTGCTTCAACACAGGACTGAACAGAAGAAAATACAACATGACCACACATTTGCATGGTGAGTAAATGTTTAATAAAAGACTTCAATACACCAACAAAGAGTTATAGAGTACCTACTATGTACCACTTCCACGAACCAAACAGACAGTTTCTGATTTTGAGAGATTATATTCTAACCAGAGAAAAAGAGAGTAGGTAGGGCTGGCCAAATAACTCAGCAGATTAAAGGGCCTGCAAGCAGGCACGCGGGTTGGGGGTTAGATCCCTGGGCCTGCCATGCTGGCCCTGCCTCCGGGGCATGCTGAGATGGCAATGGAGACTGGGCGTGGTGATGCATGCCTGTAATCCCAACTTGTGGGAGAATGTAAACAGGTGGATCACTACAAGTCCAATCTAGTAGTGAGACTCTGAACACCCTGTAGACCCTTCCAAAAAAAAAAAAAAAAAAAAAAAGAGAGAGAGAGAGTAGGTACATAAAGATGTAAAGGTAGGTGATATATCATTTACAGTGCATCAGAAAAATAAAATACTTCAAAATAAAATGAAGGAAGTGAAAGTCTTCTAGTAAGGAAAAATTATGTCTCATGCATTCACTGCAAATCCTCCTCCAAAAAGTCATAAAATCTTAATCCTGGCTTTCTATATTTACCTGAAATAACAAGGGGTCTCTTGTGTCCCTAGTCTGTCTTCTCCCTGTCCCACCAAGCCCTGTGAGGACTCTTCCTCCCCGCCCTGAGAAGAGCTCTCCAGATCCCTCCAGTCCTAGCATGAAGACACACAGCATCTAGAGAACAAGTTCAGAAACTTGAACTCAGCCAGAGGGGTAAGCACACCCCACAGCTAGGTGGTCAAGTGGAGACGAGGAGCCATGCTGTGTGGGTGGGGCTCATGTGCCAGGTGGCCAGTGGGAAACACTGGAGGGAAAACTGGGGAGAAGTGTGTTAGGCAGCATTCTGCCATTATGACAAATGCCTAAGACAATCAACCTAAGGGTTTGTTATGGTTCACGGTTTCAGTCCACAGCTGGCTGACTCCATTGCTTTGGGATCTGTGGCAAGGCAGAGCCAAGATTCCAGTGGAAAAAGGCTTCTCCCCCCACAGCAGCAAGGAATCAATGCAGGGCACTCCTTGCTCCTAAGGCTCCCTTCAAGGCACGCCTACTGACCCAGCTTCTTCCACTGGGCCCCACCTCTGTAGTGCCATGGGCTGGCAAACAGGCCCCCAACAGATGGGTTTGGGGGACATTCAAGATCCAAATGATAGCAAGCAGCCAGGAAGATTTTGCCCTCTGCCCTTGAGTAGTGGGGTCTCCTTAGTTACTTTTCAAATGACAAAAGGAACAATTAGAATGTCTTTTTAATTGTTATGGCCACCTGGCTGTTGCTATTTGAAGGTAAAGTTGAGCTCCTAGGACACTGGATGGGTATCTTGTGGACTGCAAAAGAACACCACCGAGGATTTCAGACCCAAGCTTCACAGCCCGCTGCACCCAGAGTAAAGTCACCATAGGTGCTCATCCCGGGCAATCTCACCACCCCTGATGCCTGTGAAGGAAGGTGTCCAGGTTGAGTCAGGATAGTTGCACTCATTCTCCTCCTCCCAAGAGAAGGAGACACTGTAGAAATGACACTGTAACCACAACTGTGGAGACACTAGAGAGGTTAGGAATTCATGTTCAAAGTAGAAAACTAGATTCAGATGGCATTTTGTCAATTTACTAAATTAAGTAAAGATTTAAAAGGGACTCCTCCTTGTGGTGCTGCAGATATAGAATTAACATGCCACAACAATCAGGCAAATAGGCAGCTTGAACACAGGTATTTACTTTCAGTCCATAATGAAGGCATTAAAATAACAGCCATGGGATTTTTAGATGTTGGGGAAAACAAGCAAAAAACCAACAACAAAGACTTGTAAAAGGCAAAAGAAGGGGACCCACAAACGTTGTCTTAGCAGACACTGGGGCATGGTGAGAACCTACATGTTTACACAAGGGGAACTGTGATACCAGATACCCCTTTGAAGGACAGGCATAAGTTAGGATGGTGCAGTCCACTCATAAACGGATTACCTCCCTTCCACGCTCCAAGTGACTTACAGCAATCTTGAGTTGGAAGATGGGTGCACTTTGGTTGGAAGAAATGTAGCTGCAAGTAAGATTACCAAAATGGAATTTAATTTTCATGAAAAGCATGCTCCAGCCAGCTCCAAAAATGCAAACTGACAGCCATCCCTGATGGGAGATGGGGAGATGTTTTCTCATAAATGTGGCCAGCCCAAGAGAAAAACACCAACAGAATGGCCCAGTATGGATCATTCCATAGGAGATGACAATTGCCATCTCCAAACTTGCCAGGCATGGCTGACATCCTATTGGGTATCTCTGAAAATAAAGAAGAGGGAGAGGCAATTCAAGGATATTAGAAATGATACTGGAAGAAGACATTTTAGAGATGGCCTACTTGAAGGGATAGGAGAAAACACTGTTTACATGGAACAGCAATAGAATGTCCTAAGAGAAAAGAAGAATGGAAGGAGAGAAAGGAAGACGTGTGGAGAGAGACAGTCTGACTCATAAAACAACCCTTTAGATTACAACTGTGACAGCACATAAAGCAGCTAGAAAATAAAACTGAAGAAATCGCCCAAAAATAGAACAAACACTAAAAGGAGATGGTTAAGTAGAACAGCAAGATGTAAGGAGGCAGCCTAGGAAATCCAGCATCCACAACAAGCCGGGAATTGCGGAAGGACAAAACCAGAAGGCAGAAGGTAGCAAAGAAGCAAAGTAACTCCAGAAGTAAACTTGAGTGTTTCCAGACTGAGTTGTTCAGAAATACCAGGCATGACAATGAAGATAAAGCCTCAAGAAAGTGCAGAGTTTGGGCAAGGAAAGGACCTGACAGGTTCTTAGAAGAATCAGCCACTTGCAAGGGGCCAGAGGCCACCACACAGTCAGACCTCTCGGCTGTAATGAAGAAAGAAGAAAACTATGCGACAAGACCACCAAATTTTTGAGGAAACACTGCTTCCAACCTAGACCTTCGATACTCAACCAATTATCCATTAAGTATGTGCACAATAAAAGCCAAAAATCATACCTTCCACAGACCTCCTCTCAGAACATTATTAATGAAATAGTCAGTGTGTCTTGTTTTGTTTTGTTTATGTATTTTGTATAGGGTCTTACTACACAGGTTGGAGTTGTAGTGATCCTCCTGTTTTCAGCCTCACCAGAGCTGGGATCACAGGCATGTGCCACCACGCCCAGACTCAGTGGCTGGCTCAGGGTGCCCAGGGGCAGGGCTAGTGCTGCATGTGGTGCCAGGAATTCAACCCCAGCCCCTGAGCTTGCCTAAGCAGGTGCTTAGTCCACTTAGCTATATTGCCGGTCCTTCCAACAAAATAAAAGACTAACCTAAGAAAAAGAAATTCAAGGAGTCCAGTGTAGGAGCAAGGTGTGGGGCTGCCCTGGGATGACTCCAAAGAGCAATGCCAAGGTGGTCTCTGGGCAGCAAATGAGTAATTCACCAACCCCACAGTGAGGTTGGAATCCTCCAGAAGAGATTCCCCCCCAGAAGGTGGACTAAACACCATCTCCTGCTTCTGAATGTCTGAAGAGAAGACTCAGATAACCAGTGGAGGCCTCAGGTCAGGACACTCATACAGACTGCTCAACCCATTCAGTGTGTGATAACAAAATGTCATAGACTGTAGTTTATAACAACAGACATCTATTGCTCACAGTTCTAGAGGGTGAAAGCCAGCAGATTCAGTGTCACATGCGGGCCCTTCCCATGGTCCACAGATGGCGCAGTCTCCTTGTGTCCTCACATGGTGGAAGAACCTCTCGAGCCCTCTGGCACCTCCTAGGTAAGAGCAGTTTCCACTCCTTAGGCTCCACCTTCATGACCTAATTACTTCCCAACGCCCACCTCTTGATGTCATTACTTCCTCAGGGTTAGGGTTCAATGTGTAGATTATGGGTGGTACACAAGCATTCAGACTACAGCAGAAACACAGGAAAAATAAAAAAAAAATTTTAAAAAAACCAGCAACCAACCAAATGAGTTAATTCATAAGCAAAAATACAGAAGAGAAAGAGGAACCCCAGATAATGGCCAAAAATCCTGAGGAGCTTACAAAGTGGAAGCGATCTAACACTGAGGATCTTGTCAACCAGACTGTTCTACCACAGCCCGCTTGCCGGATGGATGTGGAGGCAGAGCCAGAAGGAAGGGGACACCTGCCTTGGCATGCACTGTGTCTGCAGGGTCCCTGGACTCCACACAGCCCACCTGAGCTCTGTGCTCCCGACCGATGGGAGCACAGACTGATCTTCCGTCTTCTTTCCCTTCTTCTGGGGATGTGTATGTTGTGGTTGTGTTTATGCAAATACAGTATATATGTATGATGTGTGTTGTATGCTGTGATGTGGTATATATGTCTGGCATGTGTCCATAGTGTGTATGTGCTGTTATTTATACATATGTGGTACGGTATGTATAGGTTTTATTTGGGGGTTGTGGTATGTGTATGAGGTAGAAAGATGTGATGTGTGTGATGTTATATGTGTGGTATCTGTATATGTACTATGAGGAGGATGGAGGTATGTGGTGTGTAAAGTGTGTGTGTGTGTGTGTGTGTGTGTGTGTGTGTCGTAGGATTTGCATGTGCATAGTGAATATTCCATGGGAGGTTGAGTTGGGCATGGGGGTATGTTTGTGGAGTAGGATGCACATGGACGTGCATAATGGGTAATGTGCTGCGCATGTGGCTGCACGTGTGAGACGTGGTGTGGGTCTCGTGTACGTGCTCCCAGTGGCACAGCAGCCGCTCACAGCATATTCTGCGCCTGCTCTGTCCTGCACTCCTGGCATTTTTACCTCCCCTGCAGGACTCCCCTGCCCAGGCCACACCCAGTACTGTAGCTTAGGAGCAGAAAGGGATGTGTGACACAAAGTACTACCAATAGGGGCTCAGTGGTCTGATGTCAACAAAGCTCACAGACAAGACGCCTGACTAAGGTACAGCCCTGGGCATTAGTGCAGGCAGGGCAGTCTCAGGGTCACCACTCTGTCCCACAGTGGTCCCACCTACTCACCAGAGACAGAAGCAAAGCAAAATGATAAAACTCACCCTGACACACAGAAAAATAGGTGCCTATGTGGAACTCACAGATACACAAGACCCTGTCCACAAATTTTTAAAATCAAAAAAAGGTAAAAGGGTTAGGAGTGCAGCTCAGGGTAAAGGCGGAGGGGGGATCAAAATTCACATAATTAACAAGCCATTTCTTGGTTCTGGACGAAATCTTTATTGCTAGATGATTCACCTAGGGGTAAATGACCCATCAATACTCTTCAGTCAGCCCCCTAGGACCCCCAGGAAGCTGCATCTCAGTTTAATTACTTTTTGCATTACTAAGGATTGAATTCAGGACCTTGTGTTTGCCAGGCAAGAGCTTTTACTCTACTGAGCTATCTCCCCAGCCCTTCAGTTTTCAATGAAGAGAGGCTAACTGGTAGAGAAGGGCTGGGAGGTCAATGTCATAGTCTGACCCCAGGCACATGCAGCAGCCACCACACAAGCACAGCAAAGCTGTTGGGCTCAGGCTATGGGGTTCCTTACCCCACAGACTGGCCTGGTCTGGGCATCCGATTCCCAGCTACAGGACCCAGCAAGCTGTCGTAACCCAAAGACAGGAGTTGGGCCAGCAGAAGGCTTGCAGTACACTCCCAGTTCTGAGCCTTCAGATCAAGATGTACCGGGAGAAGAAGGGCTGCAGAGCTGCAGGCTTCTGAGGAGCGGCAACCCACCCACTGGCAGCTCTCCTGCTGTGGCAGGGTTTCTGCCCGCCTGGATGGACAGCATCCTCTGGGAATGTGGAGACTTGGCAGTAAGAATGTAAATGCCAGTCTGTGTCACATAATGAGGTCACACACTGAGAGGAGCACCATTAGATGCCCTCATGATGAGCAGACACCACAGACACAATAGGCAATAGGCATTTTTTAGCTCTTTTATTATCTTATGGAACCAGTGTGGTGTTATCCCCACTGACTAAAGTGTTATCCTGACAGTATACAGCCTTAAACTGTCATTTCTAGGTTCTTACAGTACTATTACAAGTAAGTTGGGCCCCCCGGCATGCCATGCTGGCCCCAACCTGTGTGCACTGAGACATCGATTGAGACTGGGTGTGCTAAAGCGCTCCTGTAATCCCAGTGCTTGGGAGGCTGAAAACAGAAAGATCACTACAAGTTCAATCTGTGTAATGAGACCCTGTAGGCCCTGTACTAAATACATTTAAAAAAAAAAAAAAAAGTAAGCATGGGGCTGGAGAGACTGCTCAGTGGTCTGAGCACCTGCCTGGCAAGCGCAAGGTCCTAGGTTCTATCCCCAGTACTGCATGCCATGCTGGCCCCAAAAGCCAGGAACTCTGAGTCCGCCATGCTGGCCATGGAAAACAGGTATGGTAGCACATGCCTGTAATCCCTGTGCTGGGGAGGCTGAGATAGGAGGATGGCTATGAGCCCAAGCTGCACAGCGAGACCCTATACCAAATAAATGAATAAATAAATAAATAAATAATAAAGGGCCAGGGAGATAGCTCAGTGAAATAAATGCTTACCTGGCAAGCACAAGGTCCTGAGTTCAATTCCTGGTACCACAAAAAGAAAAATAAATAAATAGTAAAAATTCAAAAAGCAAGCATGAAGCTGGGTGTGGTGATACACACCTATAATCCCAGCACTCTGGAAGCTGAGGATCGCTGTGAATTTGAGGCTAGCCTCGGCTACAAAGCAAAACTGCTCCCAAAAAGAACAGCAAAAAAAAAGTGAAATATGAGAAAACACAGGAGGAAATAATTCCAAGAGAGCACATAATTAAAAACGAAAATAAAACTCATTTTATAAATAAAGCAGTTGAAGCATCACGTTTCCTCCTACTGGCACTTGCTTTAGAATGAGAAAAGAAGAAGGCAGAGCAGCTCAAGGTATAAATCTTCATTTATTAAAGTACACAGTTTACAAACTCGTTTAACAAATGTAGTTGTGAATGCACATCAATAAAATGATATCGATCACGAACATTTATCAATAAACAGATCATTTTACCTGAGCGACATGTACAGATAAGTGATTTGCATAGATTTCCCCATAGCTCAGCAGAGACACGCGAGGGTCAAGATGAATGAAAAGATGCAAAAATAAAAATATCTATAAATGAGCTACGAGGTCAAAACAGGAAAGGCATCTTTTCCTGAATAATATTTGCTTTCTGCCACCTTTTACTACTTCCGCCCTGAAATAAAATGCAACCAAGAGAAACGAAGGCTCAAGGCCTCCCCTCCCTGGGCGCGGGCGCTGTCTTCCCAGGTCTCCCCATTCAACCTGAGAAATTCTGGAAGACGTCGTCAGCCGCCTCCACCCAGTTCTGGAAGCAGGCCAGACCGCGCTCACGAATCTGCTTCCGCCCCTTGTTGGTGATGACTTCCCCGCTTTGCTTCACAATCACAAGCTTGGGGGTGGCCGTGACGCTGTATCTTTTCTTCAATTCACTGCGAAGAGAAGAGGGACGCCAGCTGGTTAGCATTTCTGGCTGGCACATTCATCCGACCAGAAGGGGCCCCGGGACCCCGGCGACCACCCACCGGTGGCCAGCTCCTTTTATGCTGTGACTGCAGTTTCTGAGCCAGTCCTGACCCAGAGACTGTCTATAGCGATGGAGCCATTCTCTGGCTGTCTTGACTGGACTGTGGCCGCCAGCCAGCTGCAGAGAGGCAGTGCACTGAAAAAAGGTAGCCAGTGTGCCCAAGGAACTGAACCGCTTATACTGAATTATTCATTTGTTTCCTTTTGCAGTACTAAAGATGGAACCCAGGGCCTCCAGCATGCTAGGCAAGTGCTCTCTCTACCTCTGTGCCACAGCCCTGCGCTGTTAATTTAAACTTAGGTAGGCTGTGGGGAGGTACTGAACAGTGCAGTTCAAAATGCACAAATAAACTCTGTGGTTGGGTTGGCTTTTTTCTATCAAGAGAAGAAAAATATATAAATATTATGGTATAAGTTAAAGTTGTATGAGTTCTAAATACATTCAAAGGGCTGAGGAGATAGCTCAGCAGCATAAATGCCTGCTTGGCAAGTACAAGGTCCTGAGTTCGATATCCGGTACAATAAATAAATAAATACATCCAAAGCCTTATGAGACTGTCCACCTTAGAGCTGAATGTTGTGCCAGTTGACGTGATTAAGGAGGCATTTCTTAGCTCCATTTTACCATCTTCTATAACCCAGTTTTCTTTTTACAAACTTATCTTAATTCATTTAGAGAAAGATGTACCTGCCCCCTCAACTCAGCTCCCCATCAGCTTCACAGGGATTACCCCTTCAGGAAGGTCAGCCAGGGAAATCCCTTTCCTGTCTATCATGGCCTGGAAACAAGGCCTCATGGTTAACACAATCTGATTTCTTTCATCTGGAGCCCTCAGGACTGGTACCAGAGGGGAAAAAGAAACACCCATGAGACATTCCTACTTCTAAACTTCCTCTGCAGCACCTCCTGGGAGGCCTCCTCAGTGCTTCCCACACCCAAGCCAACAGCAACCCTCCAGAGCCAGGAAAATGGGACAAATTTCCAGCATACAGAGAACACACCAAATTCAGCATCTGTGAGGCCATGATAAAGCCAACCCTATGCACAAAGGCAGTCTTACTAAATTTCAAATGATCAGTAGTATACAGACTACCAACCCAGACTATCATATATTGGAATTAGAAACCAATAAAAAAAAATCATGTGGCCAGTGAGACAGCTCAGCAGACTAAGCACCTACTTAGGCAAGCACAGGACCACGTTTGATCCCCAGGAGCATTATGTCATGCCGGCCCCACCCCTGGCACACTGAGCTGGCCACAGAGTCCCGGTATGGTGGTGCACACCTGTAATCCTAGCCCTGGTGCGGCTGAAAACAGGAGGATCACTATGAGTCTGAGCTGCACAGTGAGACCCTGTACCAAATACATAAATAATAATAATAATCATTATGTTTAAGAAAGGGATTAGGGCCAGGGAAATAGCTGGATGGTCTAAGCACCTGCCTGGCAAATACAAGGACCTGGTTTTGATCCCCAGAATCCCAGGCGCCACTGAAATCAGGCATGGTCGCACACGCGTATAATCCCAGTGCTGAAGAGGCTGAGACAGGAGGATCACTGAGTCCAAGCTGAGCTGCTAGCAAGACCTTGTACCAAATAAATAAATAAATACATCTTTAAAAAAAAAGAATGGGTTTAAACCAGGCATGGTGGTGTATCTATAATCCCAGCATTCCAGAGGCTAAAGCAAGAAGATCACTGTAAATTCAAGGCCAGGCTGGGCTACACAGCAAGTCTCTGTCTGAATAAAAACCAAAGGGTTGGGGGAGAATGGGTTTAAAAACTGTATGGTGTATGTGAAATGTATAGAGTACAAAATGTTTAGCCAGCCATGGTGACACACATCTGTAATCCCAGCATTTGGGAGGCTGAAGCAAGAGCATTACCACGAGTTCAAGGCTGGCCTGAATTACATAGTGAGTTCAAGGGTACCCTCAGCTACAAAGCAACACCCTATCGCAAAAAAAAACAGGTTGGTGAGTTAGCTCAGTGATTAAGCGCCTGTTTTGGCAAGTGCAGGGACGGGTCAATCCCTGGTCCTGCATGCCATGGTGGCCCCCCGCAACAGGGCGCGCTGAGGCTGTGACCAAGTCCAGGCATGGTGGTACATGCCTGTAATCCCAGCTCTGGAGAGGCTGAAAACAGGAGGATCACTACAAGTCCAAGCTGCATGTATGTACCAAATACATAAATGGAAAAAATTAAAATTAAACCATATGAATGGACGATAAACACTTCATATCTGAGAACTCCACATCTATGGATAAAACCAACTGCAAATTGAAATATTCAGAAAAAAATAATGCTTGTACTGAGCATGAAAACTTTTTCTTGCCCTTATTCACTAAATAGCCTAAGAACTATTTATACAATATTTACCTTGTCTTGGTTATCACAAGTAATATGGAGATGATTTAAAGTATATGAGAGAAAAACCAAAAATAAAAATAAAAATAAAGTACATGAGAGGATGTGTGTAGGTTATACACAAACACTACCCTGCTGCAGATAAGGGACCTGGACCCTCTCGGGGTTGACACCTGCAGGCATTCTGGAACAATACCCTGATACCAAGGGACACCTGTACTGAGTCACACTGTCTTTAATCCTCCTCAGAATACCACACACACACACACACACACACACACACACACACATGCACACACACCCCCTTCAAACACCCACCACGCTCGCCACTCTCTAAAGCCTCTCTAAAGCTGCTTGCCACTCTGGAAAGCCGTTCCAGAAGTCCTGTCGCGGCTGCCTTGCTGTCCTGACTCCACCCCATGGTTACTTTTCATCCTGACTTTGGGATGAGCACAAGCGTCGCAGTGCCAGCCACGGCGGGTGGTGAAGTGGATGAAGACACACCGTGGTATCTTCACAAGCCCGCCCTGCCCAGAGGCAGCCCCTGGCGGCAGCAGTTGCCGTAATTGTGTTATTCATCATATTTATCACACTCATGAAAGAGGACTTCAAGAACTGCTTCGGAAAGTGGCAACAAGAATCACATACGTGTGTTTGAATCAGCCAAATTGCCCAGCGGATTAAAGTGCCTGTAAGGCGGGGGATCCCCAGGCCTGACGTGCCAGCCCCATCCCTGGGGCGCGCTGAGACGGCAATTGAGACTGGATGTGGTGGCGCACACCTGTAATCCCAGTTGTAATCCCAGCTCTTGGGAAGCTGTAAACAGGTGGATCCCTAATATACAAAAAGAAATGGGAGTGTCCTGAGGGGGATTGAGGTCGATGCATCTTTTATTGTAATAATTGTTTTATTTAAACACCATAAATGTTAGTCACACCTTGTACAAACTGTAAACTATAGATACACCCTGATACTCTTAGGAGGCTATAACCTTAAATACACATATCCAAAACTCATGCACCCATAGTCTCAGCTCAGGAAAGGCTGAGGCAGGAGGATCACTTGAGCCCATGAGCTCAAGACCAGTTTGGGAAGCACAGCAAGACCCTGTCTTAAAAACAAGTAACAGTAAAAAATAACAACAGTGAAAAAATAGATGAGTTATGTATTTAAGTCAAGAAGCTAATGATGAAACAACTTCAAAGAAAGTAGAAAGAATAATATTTATTATAGTTTATTATAGTTAAAAAAGGAAATGGTGTGGTAGTGCACACCTGTAATCCCTGCACTAGGGAGGCTGAGGCATGGGGACTGCTGTGAGTTTGAGACCAGCCTGGGCTACAAAGTGAGGTCAAGGCCAGCCTGCGCTACATTGCAACATCCTGTCAAAAAAAAAAAAAAAAAAAAAAAAAGCAGTCGCAGCTTCTGTAGCAATACTCAAAGGATGGCTGTGGGCACCTCACAACTTCCAGCACAGCCTGGAAGGATGCTCAAAAGCCCTCCTTGTAGCATC
>NW_004524768.1:528382-535790 GCF_000260255.1 Octodon degus | reverse complement strand
AAAAGGAAGGAGGGAGGGAGCAAGGGAGGGAGGGAAGGGGGAAGAAGGGAAGGAGGGAGGGAGAGAGAGAAGGAGAGAGAAAGGGAGGAGGGGAGGGAGGGAGGGAGGAAGGAAGGAAGGAAGGAAGGAAGGAAGGAAGGAAGGAAGGAAGGAAGGAAATACAAAAGACACAAGCACAAAGGCTACCATGCTAAGACTACACTTGAGAGCTAACAATCCAAAGCCACATACACAGAATGGGTATAATAAGTCCATGTCAAACTACAAGTTTAGGAGAGCTAGGTTCTTTCACCAACATAGCCAATCAAACTAAGGCTGAGAGCACTTAGCTAGGCAGGGCTGACGCAACTCCGGAAATGACACCGTGAAGGTGAAAGGTGTTTCAAAGAAGATGTCACTGCCAAGGTCTCAGAAACCTGTTCAGCATTTACTATGAAATCTGAAATGTCTAGGAAACTGACTTTTCTCAAAGGAAAATGAAAAATAAAAAGGAAAAAAAACAAAGAGCTCTTTACATAATAACCACAGCCAGCAGGTGTGATGGCACCTGCCTGTAACCCAGTACTCACTCGGGAGGCTGAGGCATGAGGATCCTGCAGGTTCAAGTCTAGCCTGGGCTACATAGTGAGTTCAAGGCAGCCTGGATTACATAGCGAGACACTATATCAAAAAATAAACTTTTTAAAAAATGAACACTGTAGCCAAAGTGCAGGGCTTGGGTAGTTTTGGTAAATGGGTCACTGGGTACCTGAGCTTGGCAGAGGACAAGGCAGGATAGTGCAGTGTTTCAGAAAGGGAAGCGGATGGTCCTGCTGAGGTCCCCGGTGACGGGACCTCATCTGCTGGGTCCAGACAGAAGCCATACAGAGCACCTTGGGCCATGAGGACACAGGGAGTCCCAAGCCATCTGGGGCTGAAGCAGCATGTGCATTCCTGACAGGTTCCTGGTGACCCACATGCCATCTGCCACTTCTCAACCTGGGTACCCAGAAAGCAATCTCAGCATGACCAGGGAATGCATAGGAACTGTACCCTTCCTGACCCTCAGAGGGAGCACTAAGATCCAGCTACAAAAGCCCTGGATGTAGTGGGGCATTGTGGTACATACCAGGAAACCTACTACTTTGGGATGCTGAGGCAGGAGGACAACAAATTTGAGCTCAGCAAAGGGTCTGGGTATGTAGCTCAATGCAAGGGACCTGGGCTTAATTCCTAGTATCACGAATGTAAAGAAAAGCCCCAAGTGTCACATGCACATTCAGGTGTGCCCACTTGGAGGCATCCTCCTCGGGTTGTCTGGACCCTCCTCGCACTTGGAGGAGAGAGAAGAAATAGGTGGTGAGGAGCCTGCAGTGGGGCTCTGCACTCCACAGGCAGAAGAGAGCTTTCGGCCCAGCATCCTGACCTTATTCAGAAGCCTTGCCTGTGCACTATGATGTAGACAGGCGCTTAGCCTCCTTGGATCTCCAATTGTTTACCTGCCCCATGGGAATAACAGGACCCCCCCCTCCTGTGTGGTTATCAAGATTAAATGATCAGAGCTGGACATGGTGGCACATGCCTGTGATTCTAGCACTTAGGAGACAGAGGCAAGAGGATCACTGGGTATTTAAGGCCAGTCTGAACTACACAGAGAGGCCTTGTCTAAAAAAAAATAAAATTAAAAATTAAATGATCACTATGTAAGCAGCTTAGAGAAAAATAGGATGTGCCACGTCGTAAGTACTTAATAAGCACTGGCTGCTCCTAGTGGGTGGGAAGCAGCTATCTCCAATACCAGCTGAGCTGCCGGCTCAGTCAATCTAGCCTCAGCCTATGCTAACCAGTACAGGAGTGGGGAGCTAGCAGACCCAGAACTAGCGAGATGCTGTAGAACACCTGCTTACGTGCTGAGAAAAAGAAAGGTACAAGGATATATAGTCAGAGACGCTGCAGCCGTTCTGCCACTGTGAGGAGACTGGGTTTGGGTGCAAAGCAGATGCTGCAGGAGGCGTTACAAAACTGCATTTGTGGGGCCACTAGAGGTTAGAGCCACCCATAACCTGGATTGTGCTAGCTCCTTGGTTGCTGTAGCCATTACTTTCATGACTTCCAGCATTACTCAAATTATGACTCAGCAAGAAGGGAGGCAAGGAAGGCTGTGAGGAGTATGAAGAGACTTGAGCAGGTCACCGCCTGTCCTCGCTTAGCTTCAGAGCTTCCTCATACCCTCACCCTGGAACCCCTGCCTGGGGAACAGAGAACCACCTGCCCCTATAACAAAGTCCCCAAAGAACAGAAAATACTGCCAGCATCCTAACTCGGGTGCATTTTAACCATTTCAGGGGCACCCAAGAGCCTTGTCTGTCCTTGTCCTCAGCGCTTCTGCCACAGGGCTCTCCCTTCACCTAACCTGGTGGCACCCCCTTGCTGAGGCAAAGTGCATGGGTTGCTGTAGCAACTTGACTCCAGTTTGGGTTTGTTTCCGTCTCAGCTGGCAAAACACTGTTGCCAAGCAAATCCCTAGTGTGCTTTCTTTCACTCACTTGCTCCAAGCACCCATCAGGCACACACTCTGTGAGTGCAGAGTGCTAAATCACACCTGGCACTGGCTGTGGGCAACAAGAATCAGGAAACCTGGGGGGCAGGGGGCAGAGCACTGCAGCACCTGAGCTGTCCTGGAATTAAAAACCAATTAGATAGGGACACTTCAACCTGGGAGAGCAGTCACGGGAAGCTTCTAAACAGCCCAGCATCTGACTGGATGTTAATAAGCAGAAAGACAGGAGATCCAGGGCCTGTGGAGTCTGTGGATGTGCTGTGCATGGAAGGCCGCAGAGGACAGCTGGAACACAGAGCTAGTTGAGGCCAAATGGCTTCTCCCAGCTGATGACCCTCCCAGCCACTCTCAGCCCATGACAGGATACTCCAGCCGGTTTGCTTTTCCATTGGATCCAAAGCATGAGCCTGGAAAGTGAGATTCCCCAGTATCCAGCCCCAGCCCAAGATGCAAAGGCCAAGAGGTTGAGGAGGAGGGGAAGGTGCACTGTCAAGGCTGAGTGGACCCAGCATGGTCACATGGTGCAAACAGCAACCTGTGGGAGGAACCACTGCTAGCGAGTTCAGAACCTGCTCCTTCCCTTCAGACATATCGTGAGTATGAGTAAGTTTGACACAAGGAGAAAGAGGATGGGGAAGATGGCACCTCACCCAAGACAAGGCCTGCAGGAACAGTGGCATCTGCCCTTGGTGCAGGGCTCACATTAAGGTGTGAGAAGGCTTGGCCCTCCTCTCTGGCAGCTCCACCAAGCGCCCATACCACTAAGGGTTGGGGCATTAGTAACAAACAGCTGCCTTTCTGGTAAAGGCAATGTGTGCTGCTGTGCTGGGCAGGGGCAGGGACTACAGGAGAAAGCTCTTGTCATAACCCTGAGCACACAGTGAGGGGTCTGAGAGTCTCCTCCCTACAGTGCATCACAGCCGGCATCCACCTCGACCACAGTGGAGATAGCCCATGGACGTCTGAGATGAGTTCTGTGGAAATGACAGAAAATCTCCTTTTCTCTCCTATTCTGATGATTCTCTAGGAACCCAGGGGACGGCAAGTAGTAAGATCACAGCTCTGAGGAAAGGCAGTACAGAGGTCCCTCCCCTACTTGTGGGACACCTATGACATCAGTGTCCTTTCTGTTGCACCAACCACAAAGAACCATGGGTATTGGCGAGATAACTCAGGGGCCGAAGAGATAGCTCTGGGGCTGGTGATGATAGCTCAGTAGAGTAAGTGCTTGCCTGGCAAGCACAAGGTCCTGAGTTCAATTCCCGGTACTGCAAAGAAAAAAAAAAAAGAACTATGTACAGCACACATTGACAACTTCCTCAAATGCATCCCAGGGCTGGGGAGATTGCTCAGTGGAATAAGTGCTTCCCTGGCAAGTGTAAGGGCCTGAGTTCAATCTCCCATTCTGCCAATAAGCCAATAAATAAATAAATAAATCCTCTACTCAAACACATCCTGGACTCTTCATGTATTTTTTGTTTTTCTTGGTGGTTTCTCTTCCCATTTGACTTATGAACTGATTCCATACATCCAGGCCTGGGATAAGCGGAATTTAGGGTGTAGTTCCCCCAATGTCACAGGATATCCCATTAGTTCACAAATAGCAACAACAGAGTTCATGAGGTTCACTCAACCCAGAATGGTGTGAAAACAAAAAGTTAAGTTCACAAGAAGTTATAATATTGCTCCTTGGTGGTCGAAGTTGATCTGTTGTCAGCATCTCTGTGGTTTCTCTTGCCATTTGGCAATGCCAACCAAGTGGTGATGCCTCAGGGCGTGATATCAGAAAAGAATATTTCCTAAAATAATAAGCCATAAAAAACTCTCTTTATTGGAAGTTTCTCCATTCTACCAAAGGCATCTTGCTGAGTTTCACATGTACTTTCTTATTTAATCATTGCAACAGATGTACGAGACTGACTTTGTTTCCCCATTTCTCTGGGCTAAGTGAAGCCCAGAGCTGTCCCCCTGACTAACCAAAGGGCCACAAGGCCAAGCAATGAGGAAGCTGGGATTCAGCTAAGTCTCTAGCCCCTCCACTGGGCACATGAGGGTCGGGTGGTGGTTACATTAGCTGCAGAGCTTAATGCTTTTGAGGCTATCAGTGTCTTGCTTTTCTGCTGTAACAGAATACCTGGGACTGGGGAGAACATAAAAATCAGAAAATTATTTGTGTTCTGTTTGCAGTTCTGGAGGCTGGGAAGTTGAAAGTTGTGGTGTGGGTGTCTGGTGAGTTTCCTTGTTACATCTTCACAGGGTAGAAGGAAGAAAAGTAAGAGAGGATAAATACCACATCCTCATACACAGATAGGCAGAATAGAGCAGATTTCTTCTAGGAGTTTTTAGCGACAGCATTACACCATTTATGGGGCTGTCTGTCTCAGGACCGACATGCCTCTCAACGCTTCTGCACTGGACATCAAGATTCCAACACACAAATTTTGGTATTTACACTCAAACCACAGCAGTGAGTTTTGTGTTTTTCTACATTAGGATATCAGTGGGACCAAACTGACCGGAAGCCTCACCCTGATTTCTCTTCTATCCAACTGTTACCAACATCTGGACTGAAAGGAAGGGCGCTTACACATGAGTAGGCTTGTCTGAGTATGTGCACTCGATACATCGCCTTCCAGGTGACTGGTTCTTGAACTTGTCTGGCAATCATACTCCCCTGGGATGAAGCTTGGGCGTCTGTACCTTTTTAAAGGGAATTGGTGGCTGATCCTGGTGCACGTGGTCTGTGAACTAGACCTTGGGAACTACAGCATAAAACACTCTAGATTTTATGTCTGGATGAGGTTTTATCATTAAGATGTTATACACTGGTGATATCTTGATACCTTTGGAAAAAAATAGCTTTTACCATCATGAACAGCCACTGGCCAAAAATGAAGGAGATTTTAAGATGTGGATCTATATATCTATATATCTATATCTATATCTATATATTCTGCCAAAAAAAATGTATACACACTTCAGCAGTGTGCCATACTAATAAATGTATGGAAACTAAAAAAAAAAAAAAAAAGAAAAAGAAAATTCCCTCTGAGAACAAAGACTAGGGGTCGGGTGAAGCAGCACCACACTGAGAGTGAGAGGCTCATCTGTCCCCAGCTGGGCCACAAACACAGAGGTTCAATTCATCAAGATCTGAAAATGATGCCTTTCCTGAGAAACCTGGAAGCCCCTGGAATATGAGGTTCACTGAGCCCTCAGAGAAATGGCCTGGGGCAAAAAGATGGCCCAAGTCAGAACAGACTGTGCACAGCACCTGCATGTCTCTGAAATGGGACAGAAGATCAGGATGCTGACCCATGGCCTCCCCAAACTTCAAGGAGCCCTTTCAAAACCAGGCCAACCCTCTGGACAAACTACCTGATGGCACAAGATGCCAAACAATTAAACACCTGCCCACCTTCCCCAGGGCATCCCAGGCCCGCCTCTCCCGGGACCTAAGGTGCTGACTAATTACTCAACTACCACGTCTCACCTTCAAAACAAGTGTGCCCTTTCAAAAGCTGCACACAACTGAGTGCCAGAGAACTGAAAAGAATCCTTATGCAAAGTCAATCAGGCACCACTATAGATTCACTGTCAAGAAGCCTTTTCTTCAGGGTTTGAGGCCTCACATTCCTCTCCAGTTAAGCAACATCCCTTCTGAACATAAATTTATATTTTCCTTTTCCAGAAAAAAGTAAAGTCATCTTGCAGTAATTAATATTGGTGGTAACACCATAACAGAATGAACCAGAGGTAGACTTCAAGCAGTACCCATCCACACGAGGAAGGGAGGGGCTAGGTCATGCTTTGGGAGTGTGATTTCAACTCACTTTCCACTCAGGGCACTAGAGCCCCCACACCGGCCCCAGCAACCAACACCCCTGCCACTCCACTCTCAGAACCCCCAGTCCTCCCTGCTTCTCCAAGCTGAGTTCCACAGGGAGAAGTTAACAGCGCTCTGGCACAAGTCCAGCAGAGCTGAGGCTCAACCACAAGGGTCCTCCAGATCCCTTCAGAGAGCAGACTGCTGTCATCTCCGACCTCTCCTACACCTGGGTCTTTCAAAGCATTTACAGTAATGATTTTTACATCTTTACACTTATGAAATTCCATCAGCAAGGATAAAAAACAAAATCCTGAAAGTCATAAGCACCTGTGTCTCTCCAGCCCTGGTGCCCTAACAGCTCAGACCTCCAAGGCAGTAATCCCGCGCCCGCAGCAGAGCTAGGAACCCCAAGGCAGGTGGCCCAGGGCCCACGCCCCAAAAGCCCGGGAAATGCCCTGTGCAGGTCGGGAGAGCTGGGGAAAGTTGGAGCAGAGGCTGTCACCGCCACGGACCTACTGGAAGGGAAAGCGGGGAAGGAGCTGGGGAGGGACGACCGAAAGTGAGCCGGGTGCAGGAGGGGATTCCTGGGGGGCGCGGGCTACGCGGTTGCTTGCGCGCACTCACTGCCGGTAAGGGTCGTGGAAGGGCAGGGCCAGCCAGGCGCCGTGCAGCTCGCGCATGAAGTCCAGCATCTCCTGCGCGCTGCCGTCCACCGACACGAAAACCACCTCGAAGGGCGCTGGCTGCCGCGCCTCGCCCACCAGGGCCGTGTAAAACTCGCGGAGCAGCGGGGTGAAGTCGCGGCTAGGTGCGCACCGGCCCGCTGCGAAGTACAAAGCCACCACCTTGTTCTGCAGCGCCACCTCGGCCTCCACCGTGGCGCCCTCGCGGGTCACCAGGCGCCGCCCGACCAACACGTCCACCATAATACGGGCCGGCGAGCGGCCACCACCGACAGAGACACCAGCGGGAGAACGGTCACCTGGGGCGGGGGACACCTCTGGGAGGAGGTCACTGTCGGGCAGGCGATTGTAAGCTCC
>NW_004524768.1:525753-527722 GCF_000260255.1 Octodon degus | reverse complement strand
GCTCCTGCGAGCCTAGTGTAGTGTGCGCTAGGCCCTGGGCTCCATCCTGATACGGCCAACAAAGAAAGGGCATTAATTAGCTCGCAGAAACTGCGAAGGCCTTGTGGTTTTTGCAGTGAACAAAAGTTTGTGCTCCCTGCGAGGAGGGAGGAGGGAGGAGGGGCTCGTGGGGGCGACCCAGTACCACAGTGAAGTACTGCCACAGTCGTAGAGCACTGTACAAACTCAGAATTAATCCTCCAAGGCGTACTGCGGACAAAATAAAAGAAATTAAGAACAGTGAAGGAAACCAGAACATGCCACCCAGAATGTCCCTTTGACATACGGTTATTTTGACTTGAAAATAAATTAATGCAGGAAGCGGCCTTCTCTGCTCCCCCTGCTGCGTTACATATTACAGAGGAACTGGAGGCCTGGCGGGGGCTCACACCTGTCACCCAAGCACTCCGGAGTGGAGGTCTGGATGATCTGGCGGTTTAGGGAGGCCCTGCTTCAAATTTAAAAATGAGCCACAGGAAAAACATTGAGAATCCCCTCCCCGGGGGGTTGGGACAGAAAATGTCAGAATCTCCTCCCCTAGAGTTTCTACACAAGCCAAGCGGTGCAGACAGCTTGGTCCTGTAAGCACCTGCCTGGCAAGCGCAATGACCCGGCAAACCCCAGTACCGCAGCCAGCACTATTACAGCCCCAACGCGTCATCTGTGCACCCTCAAAAGGGCTTACGATGTACGTGGGTTACATCCTCACCCCTTAGTGAGACCGTGCATAAAATCTCATCACTTTTTTTTGAATATTCACATTTCCCCCTGCGATGTCCCCGTGCAAGTGATGTTAAAAGTTAACACGCCCTTTGCCTGTGAGCCTGCCAGTTGTCAATCTCATGGTAGAAGCAGGGGCCTGTCCTACCCTGTAACTGGGTTCACCCCACGCGGTCTGTGGAAGCCCACGCTCCCCTGCCTTAGGTCCTGAGCACCCCGCCCCAGCTTACTTTCCAGGGCAGAACAAAGTACATAAGAGAGGTGCTCGTTGCATGCCGCGGCGAGCGAGGGCAGAGCGGAGCCCAAGGGCCGGTGGCTCCACTCTTCCGTGGCGCCGGCTCCCTTCAGTCTTACCGCTAAGTGAAACGGAAATAGCCGTAAGTGGCTCCAGGGTTGCGCCTCCGCTCGCGCAGATCCACTTGGCCAGGAAATGGGCGGAGGCTGGTCCAGCGACTAGGGGTGGTGTCTGCGAGGCGCCGCCAGAGCCCCCAAGCCTTGTTCTCGCGCAAGCCCAGAAGAAAAAATGCGCAGAGGTCAGAAGTGAGCCGCAGGGAGCGGCTTCCACCTTACAGGCGGAGTCACTTCCTCTGGTTCAAACTCTGAAACGTGGGGGAGGGAGGGAAGGAAGAAGGTCTGGAGGGTGGGTCGGACGGGAGGAACAGCTTTGATGTCCTACTAGCGTCTAACTGCACAGGAACAAACAAGGTTGACAGCAAGTAAATGGATATTTAAAATACCTCGGATTTTGAATGTTCCTGGCACAAAGAAATTATGTATATGTGTTGAAAGATGTTCTAATTCCCCTGCTGATATACGCAGTCTACATCCACTGAGATGTCACAGTGTGCCCTAGAAAAACCTGCAACTATTATGGGTGAACTAAAACGAAAACTATGCATTCAAACCGGAAGTAATGACATCGCGAGGGGAAAAATAACTCCTAACCCCTTAGAGGTCAGATGTGCCCAAATCTTGCCTCCTGAATACCGAAGAATGGAATTTGAGGGCAGAGGAGAGTAGGACAGGTTTCCTGAGAGAAAAACCTTCAGGAACAGAAGGGGTCCCGCGTGGGTGGTGGAGGAGGCTTTTTCTCCAAGGACATTTTACACTGGGAAATCACAGCGTGGTCAAATTGTAGTCAACCTGCAGGCTTATAAGTGTTATCTCTTAGCTTGCACTCAGCAACGGGGAAGCGAGGCTCGCAGCCAGG
>NW_004524768.1:519384-524593 GCF_000260255.1 Octodon degus | reverse complement strand
TAAGATACATCTTAAGCTGACTACGTTACAGGAGATGGTTGGGGAGGGAGTTTGTGTGAGCTTGCTGCCTTGACAAGAAACAGTTATATATTGTTGAACAGCCTTGAGCTTAAAAGGAAAACATATTTCTTAGAGTAGATAACAGGAAGCACAAGGGGTTTTTATAATTTTCCACAGTTAAGGCATAAAACTCTGTTAACCCTTTATACTAGCTTAAATACACCTCTCTCAATGTGCCCTCCTTCCATTTATAATGCATGTCACGTCTCTGCAGGCCAATATCCCATTCTTGAATTGTTCTACAATCTCTAATAAATCCTTTTTTTTTTTTTTTTTGGCAGTAATGGGGATTGAACTCAGGACCTTACACTTGCAAGGCAAGCACTTAATTCTACTGAGCTTTCTCCCCAGCCCTGTCTAATAAATCCTACTCATGCCTCTTTCTAACCAGTGCTAGAAATTCTTTTTCTTTGATGAGAGTCAACAAGCCTGAAAACTTATTTTAAGAGGATGGGATAGGTAGGTAACTTGTTTCAACCTCAGAGCTTTATTTTATTTTTATGTATTTGGTACAGGATATCACTACACGGCTCAGACTTGTAGTGATCCTTCTGTTTTCAGCCTCCCCAGCACTGGGATTACAGGCATGTGCCATGATGCTGGGTCTCAGTGACCACATAGTACACCCAGGGGCGGGGCTGATGTGGTGTGTGGTGCAGGGGATCAAACCCCCGTCCTTGGGCTTGCCTAAGCAGGCACTTAGTCCGCTGAACTATCTTGCCAGCCCTTAAGTTTTATTTTGATTTTTATTTTATATTTTTTAACCTCAGGGATTTCATAAACCCAACCCAGTGACAACCAGACCAGGTGATGATGCTATTTGCAGTGTAAACTCAAGCTGCTGTCTGTCACAGGCAGGTCTCCCTGTCTAGGCCTGCACCTCTGCAGATTTACCTCCAGCCTCAGTTTTGATGTTTGCTCATCTTCTGCACTAACTCCCTTGAGGGCCCAGGCCCATCCACTGGCTTATTAATTTCTATATAACTTAGCTGTCTACAATAACATGGAGCTAATTCTAAACATCACTCGGACTATATTTTGAATTTTTTCGCCTGTACTTTCTGACCATGACAGTGACCCAAAGTAGAGCACACTCTGTTTAGTTAACAGTGCCACTGACACAAAAAATTCCTGTCACTTGCATGGCTGTGGGAGAGGTGAGTAGGGACCTTTACTACTCAGGGAGGTGCTGAAATAAGGGGGTGCTACAGAGCACTATGGCCCTGTGGTGACAGGTTAACAGCCTTCTTCCTTGCCCTGCTCCTGTTGCCCTTGTGTGAGCAAGCCAGGAATTATGTGACTGGGATTTTCCTGGGCCTGCAAGTGGGGAACTGAAAGTGAGACCAAGCTCGGCAGCTCTGCTTCTTTTGCTGTCTGTTTTAGTGCCTTAAAACTTTGGGGTCAGATCCCTGCTCAGCTCTATGTGTGAATAGCCTTTATCACTTTATCACAAAAATTAGTAGTATTATAAGTTTGATGAACTCTAAATTTACCCATGTCATCCCTCTTCCAGACTGAGGACACTAAGATAAAGGTAAATAAGTCATTCTCAAGATTTACAGGGACGTGCTCACTTCGGCAGCACACATACTAAAATTGGAATGATACAGAGAAGATTAGCATGGCCCCTGCGCAAGGTTGACATGCAAATTCGTGAAGCATTCCATATTTTTGTAGGGTACTCAGGTCAACAATTTCTAACATTGCCAGTCAAGCGGAAGACCCAATACTATTATGGGCTACTGGACTCTTTTGGAATATTTTGCTGAGTTTACACACCTATAATATTCAAATAATGGAACTTAACAAAAAAAGAGTATACAGATGAATGTCCATTTTGTATCTGTGTATTCAAAGTGGTTAGGTTAGATATATAGTTACATTCTCTTAATGAATAGAATGGTTTGTTCTGATGATGTTTGTAGATAGTATATCATGTCCACATCTTGTACAGCAATTAACCACTGGAAAGAATGTATGCAATGTGTTGATTATTGAAACTGTCCTACCAATTTGATTTGAAACTGTCTCATTGCTATTTGTTTATCAATAAAATTATGGGGAAAAAAAGAAAAAAAAAAAAAAAAAAGTAAAGCCATGCTGTTATGTTGAGCTGTAGGGAACTCAGGTCAACAATTTCTGATATTGCCAGTAAAGCGGAAGACCCAATACTATTATGGACTACTTGACTCTTTTAGAATATTTTTCTGAGTTAACACACCTATAATATTCAAATAATGGAACTTAACAAAAAAAAGGGTATACAGATGAATGTCCATTTTGTATCTGTGTATTCAAAATGTTTAGGATCGATATATAGTTACATTCTCTTAATGAATAGAAGGATTTGTTTTAATAGTGTTTGTAAATAGGATATCATGTCTGCATCTTGTACAACAATTAACCACTAGGAAGAATATATGCAATGTGTTAATTATTGAAACTGTCAAAAGAAAAAAAAAAAAAAAAGAAACTGTCCTACCTATTTGGTTTGAAATTGTCTCATTGCTATTTGTTTCTCAATAAAATTATGGGAAAAAAAAAGATTTACAGGGACATTCACTTGCCCTAGTGTGGGTGCACAAAAGCCTCCCATATTGTCCCAAAATCTGCAGTCTCCTCACACCCAGTGAAAGCAGGAACTCAAGACAAACTGTCCTGGTGAGATCCCTTCCCACCCAGAAGCAAACTGCTCCCTGATGGGACCTCAGAGGCAGCCCCTCCCCAGGTGTAAGCAGTCATGTCCTGAGAACCAGACTGTGCCCTCAGCCTTCAGGACCTGAGGGCCACCCTACAGAACCAGTCTTCAGATAGCCATCAACCAGACTGCAATTTTGATATAGGGATGATAGAGGGCCTCTGAATAATCTAAAGAGTATCAAGGGAATATTATAACGCTTAACCTGTTAGATGTCCCATAGGCACCTGTTTGATGTACCCCTAATATCAAAAAAAAATTTTAAGGAACAGTAGAGGCTAAGAGTAAGAAACATTCACTGATGGAAAGGCAGCTTCCATTGAAAAGAGACAGTAGGGGACCCAGAAAGTGGGTTGCTTTGGACTTCACTTACAAGAGAGCAAAATCAGGAGGTTGGTACAAGGTGGGACAAGACTAGGATCAGCCAATAAGATCACAAGTACAGTCATTAGGTAGTATTGATCCAAAGGGGAAGCAGGTTGCCCAGCAAGTGTACATGGAAAGAATGAGACTTTCCTGGAAGGGACAGGTCTCCTTGTCCCCCACGCAGGCAACTGGTGCCTATTTACAATGTCAATCATTATTGTTTACTCCTGCAGAATTATGTGCAGCCATTTTATCTTTGTCTTGAGGCTGGGCCTTCGAAGAATGTGCCTCCAGCCACAGTTGTGAGGTGTTCCTTGCCCTCTGCACTGCCTCCTTCGAGAACTTAGCCCTGTCTGAGTGCCTACAATCTTTCTAAATAAGGTAGCTACCCATTATAACAACAGGAAGATCCCCCTTCATATGTGTGCATGGAAACTTGGGACAGCTTCGCTGATTCATGGAGTTGCAGTTTTCAAGGACAGCTTCAAGGTCATTCTGGACAACTAGCTGTTGAAAGGACACTCCCAGGGTCCTTTGCCACCTCAGTCCACCCCCAACCTCTCAGTTCAAGGCAACAGTATGGTACAGGCCAAGTCAGGTCACACCAAGCTTCCTGGGAAGGTAAAGAGGCAAGGAGTGACATCTGAGACCAGCTTTACATACCTCAGACAGCCACAGGGAATGGTAGCAAGTCCAGTCGACTCCAATGCTGACTGAGCAGCCCAGGGGACAACTCAGTTCTCACCCTGCCACAATTTTTTAAATGTTTTGTGTCATGTATTCCACACCACTATCCCTTCCCCACTATCTTAGTCCATTTTCTGCTGACAACAAAACAATACTACAGACAGGGTAAGTTACAAAAGATGTTCTTTCGGCTCATAATTTTGAAGATGTCACAAGGGGGCTATACCTGGTGATGGCCTTCTTGCTAGTGGAGTCCCAAGGCAGCACAGGGCATCAACAGTGAAAGAGGCAGGCGATGTGGGGGCGGGGGGTGTGCGCATGCATGCTGTGTACCTTCTAGTCTTTCCTTCTCTTCTCACAACGCATAAGAGTGAACTGTGGGGCTCCACCCCCTGATCTTATCTAACCCTAACTGATTCCAACCCTGACTCTGTTCCTTCCCTATAACTCTCCACTGGGTCTTCCTCCATTACAGCAGTATTGACTACAACCCGTGCTTTTTGCCTTGACTAGGCTCCAGCTCTGTTTCTCTTCAGCCATTATCAAAAGCTGTATTTGACTTTTGGCTGTGATGTAGGCCAAATAGCACAAAGTGGCTGACCAGTTAGGTCTTCAAGGCCTGCAGGGAGCACCCCAACCCCAGGATCCTAGCTGTGTCTGCTCTGAGCTGGGGCATCTGCTCTAGAGAAAGGCCAAGGAGTGTCCGGGGTGCTTCAGAGGGGTTCCCTCTGCTGAGTCCTACTGCCCAATGATGCACAGGGAAGTGCTTCCCCAGGGCAGATGAAGGACATGAAGGAAACGTGACCCTTAGCTGCATGACGCACAGTGGACTTTCCTTTCAGCACGAAGATGTGCTGGTGATTAGGGAGAGTCATTTATTTCTAGCACCACTTATGAATATACAAATATAATTATGGAAATTTTTTTGCTCTGATCAGCATAGCAAACAAATTAGACATCCCAGTGTGCACATATAATGCTCTTCATTTCTTGGTTTGAAATATTCATGCTCAAGGGTTTTGGGTTTTTTTTTTCTTTTTTGTATTGATCAATATTTGTTCTTGGGGATTTACATCATGAAGCCTTCATGACTCATTTCCAGAATGAGCTCATCTTAACCAGTTACATCTGCAACAACCTATTTTCTTTCTTTCTTTCTTTCTTTCTTCCTTCCTTCCTTCCTTCCTTCCTTCCTTCCTTCCTTCCTTTCTTTCTAGCAAAGTTTCACTATACAGTTCAGGCTGCTCTTGAGCTCAGCAATTCTCCTGCCTCAGCCTTCAGAGTGCTGGAATTAAAGGTGTGTACCACCACACCTAGATCACAACCTTATTTTCAAATCAGGTCACTTTTGGAGGAGGTTAAGACTTCAGTGTATCTTTTGGGGGGAAGTTACTTCAA
>NW_004524768.1:515978-518586 GCF_000260255.1 Octodon degus | reverse complement strand
TTAAAAATGAGAATGTTTTTCCCCAAAGTTCACTTGTTCAGATATTGTGGCTACCCATTGCTACCCCTGTCATCTCTGCCTCACTCCGTATCGTTAGGGTAATACAAACTCCCTCTCAGAGCCTCTCCTAGGCCTGGCCAGAGGGATATAAATCTCTTGCAGAATACTTTTCTGTCTGATACAAAAGGGGCCTGGCTGGCACTGCTATCCCTCTAGACTTTGAACACTTAGAAGGATGTGATCCTGCAGTTACTGCAATCCTCTTAGGCCCATGAGGAAAACACCCCAGGAAATGCAGTGACCTCCACTTCAACCTCTGGTATTGTTGAACCTCCAGCCCCAAACCAGCAATGACACATCCGCAGATGGCTTACAAGTACAATAAACCCCAACTGTAAACAGTTCTCCAACTGTGTTGTACAGATAGATTTTTCACTGATAACCCCAAATTTAGAAGTGGTTTGTAAGGTCAAATTGTTTTAATGACACAAACATGGCATTTGCCTTGTGCGTCATATTGACAGCCTCCCAAATGCCGAAAGCAACAGCACGTAAACTGCAGGTGCCTTCTGGAGGGAGCTGGTGACTCCAGCTGTACTTCGTAATCACTGAAGGTACAAGTGTGAAACAGTCCCAGTAAACATGAGATGCATCTGCTTTAAAATGTTCCTGAGGACCCTGAGTTATAAATGGCACAAGTAAGTCTAGTAAAGGTTATTAAATCTCAAGCCTAGAGCATGAGTGTTTTTAATATTGTGTGGAACAAAGTAGGAAGTTTGCACGAGGTAGCTCTGCTGCCTACCCAAGTCAAACACGCATAGTTTTCTAACTGGGTGCATTCTTTTTTTTTTTTTTTTTTTTTTCTTTTCAAAGTTTTATTGATAAACATATAGCAATGAGACAGTTTCAAATCAAATCGAAAGTACAGTTTCAACAAATAATACACTGCATATATTCTTCTTAGTGGTTAATTGCTGTACAAGATGCAGACTTGTGATCCTACTTACAAACACCATTAGAAAAAGTCATTCTATTCATTAAGAGAATGCAACTGTATATCTATCCCAACCACTTTGTAACTGGGTGCATTCTGAAAAACGTTTTGTTAGAGTCGCTGTGAACGTCACTGAGCATGCGCGTGCGCACAAGTGACCATCACTGAGCATGCGTGCGTGCACTCGAACCAAGTTGGAAGAACTGATCAAGAAGCACAGTGCGCATCAGAGATGCTGGGGCTGTAACCCAGCACACTGTGTCATAATACACTTTTTAATAAGTAGGAAGAGCTCACTCTAAAATTGCAATGAGGAGTGCAGTCTGTGCACAGACCAGAACACAGTTCCCAAGGTATCATACACTGCACACAATTGTGCATGCTACACTTCTACACAACTGGTGGCACAGCAGGTCTGTCTACACCATCACTGAGGCTATGTCACTGGGCAGTAGGACTTTTCAGCTCTGTCCTAATATTATGTGGCCACTGCCATAGAGGTGGTCTGTCACTGGCTAAAACATTTCCCTGTGGTGCGTGACCTTGTCATGGTTTTGTTGAGGAAATATATTTATGTAGTTGTTGGAGTTGCCAAATGAACTATTTCTTTCATGAGACATTTCTTCTCCAAAGAACAACTGGCAAGTGAACTGTGGATATTTAGATTTGGTTAGTTGGCAGATATTTCCTCAGACATGAATAACGTAGCCAATTAATTCAAGAAAAATGGGCCATGTATGGTGGCACACAGCTATAATCCCAGCACTCTGGGAAGCTGGGGCAGGAGAATCACAAATCTGACCCCAGTCTAGGCAACTTAGCAAGATCCTGCATCTAAATAAAGAAATAAATGTAAAGCAATGCCAAAGGATATAGCTTAGTACAAAGGACTGGATTCATTCCCAAGTACTGGGGGGGGGGGAGAAAATGATATTGTTTGTTGCCCCTGATATGATTCAATCTGTCAAGCAAATATTATCATTTTAGTGTACTTATCACCAGGACATGAACATGTACCTCCTAATGCTTAAAGACTTTTCCTGTGACACAGTGTTGCTATTAATAAATGTGATTTGAGGACTGGGGAGATGGCTCAGTAGAATAAGTGCTTTCCTGGCAAGTGCAAGGGCCTGAGTTCAATCCCTGGTTCTGCCAATAAATAAATAATAAATAAATAAAAGTGATTTGTTTCACATTTTGTGTTGTGTATCAAACCAGCAGAACAGTTAGCCTTCATTTTAGCTTTGATACAGTGAAGCTGGGCTTGATGGCTCCCCATACCATTTCCCTGGCCCATGGAAAGTCGGTGTTCTTGTCCTCTACCCAGGGAGATTCCTGCTATGGAAAGGGGGCTTTGTGAGTGACTATGACTATCTCTATTTCTCAGTGGGAACAGACACAGAAGAAGGGGCTCCCCCAGAGTCTCAGGAGGACTGGATAGGGCCAGGAGCAGGCCTGGGATCTGTGCACACAGCTGGTGCTGGGGCATCTCCATCCCTGGAGCTCAGAGCCTTTCTGTTTATTTGGCTTAGTGCTGTCCTTTGGCCTGGCAAATCTCACCTGTTAAACCTCAGAGTCCACCAATAGCCTGTTTGACTGTCTGTCTGTCTGTCT
>NW_004524768.1:512692-515723 GCF_000260255.1 Octodon degus | reverse complement strand
TCACAGTAATCAACTGCTGCTGGATTTCACAGCTTTAGTTATGTTAGGAAATGTGATCCCACCAAGCAAATAAAGCAGGCATTCACTCATGCTCCCTGCAGTCTCTACACCCCCATTCACTCACTTACTCACACCCACTATGCATTCACACCAATTTGTTCAGTGATGCTCCCATTCAGTCACTCACACCCCCATTCACTCAAGCCCACACTCACGCCCCCATTCATTCATGCTCCCATTCAGTCACTCACGCCTCCATCCACTTACTCATGCTCCCATTCAGTCACTCACACCCCCATTCACTCACACCCCCATTTGCTTAAGCCCACATTCATTCACTCAAGCCCACACTCACTCACGCCCCCATTCATGCACCCATGCCCCCATTCAGTCACTCACACCCCCATTCACTCATGCCCGCACTCACTTGCTCATGCGCCTGTTCACTCATGCCTGCATCTATCCCACAAGGCTTTATAGCGCAGACCCTCACATAGCATCAGCTAACCTGACAGACAGTGACAAGTCAGAGGGCATCTGCTTTCAGGTAGCTCCCACAGCTATTTGGATGCACAAACAACATGGGTACACTGTGAGAAGGTACTGCAGTAGGACTGCGGGTGCTGGTTGCAGGTGCCTCACCCCACTGCTGTGTTGTAGGGTACAGACCCTGAAATCTGGCAAGACAGAGCTGGTATGCTGCTGTGGGGAAGGGAATTTTAAGATGAAATGGCACAAACACAGCAAGGCATGAGAGTACAGCTTGTGGGGGGCAACAGGGCCAAGTAGTCATGGCTACCTGATGACACAGGACATGTAGGGCCCGTGAGAAAGCGCATGGAAGAAACCATGACTATTCACTCTACAAACTCAATTCATCACACTAAAATCCCCTTCAGAAAACCAGAAGACCCTATAGAAACACTCACAGGGCAGCCAGGAGGGGCTGCTTGCTTCACACAGAGCATGTTCAGTGGAGACCACATCTAAGTACTTCACTGGACACCCAGGGCCTTTGCTTTTGGGCGTGCTGTGTTTTTGCTGCATTTTCTAGCAACATCCCCTACACCCCTACACTTGGTTGACAGTCACCCCCACACCTCCACACTTCCTCAAACTAACCAACCAAAAGCAAAACTAAATACACACATTCTCAAAAAATTATAAACTAGCTCACCGTGCCAGCTGTTCCTTATGAGAACCAAAGCAAGATGCCCAAACACAGGCCTTTGGTTTCAGTCAGAGCTTGAGAAGTGGGGCCATGAAATCTTCTGCAGAGCCTGATCAGAAAACTACCAAGTCAGAAAACCTCAACCACCCAATATAATGCTAAAGCAGGATTGAAAATCCACTTGTGAATTTAGCAGACATGTGTGTGTGTGTGTGTGTGAGAGAGAGAGAGAGAGAGAGAGACAGAGAGAGAGAGACAGAGAGACAGAGAGTCAGAGACAGAGACAGACAGAGACAGAGATGGTGTTTTTACGTGGCATGTGCAGGTGTATACGTTGCTTGTTGTATTGTGTCCAAGCTTCCAAACCCCCTGCATGGGCCCTCTGTCCCAGGGGACAAGGCTGTGTAAGGCTCAGCCATGAGAGAATTCTTTCTCCTTAGAATAGAGAACTCCAGCTGGTGGCGGAGTGCCTGAAGTGGTATCCCTGCCCAAGCATGCTTATCAATGCCTACACCTGGGGCCTTCGCATCATGACATGATGCACCCTAAACACCACATAAACCCAAGCACAGAGAAGTTACACCATGAAGACTATTGGCACTTGACATTCATGAAAATCATTTCACTAAAAGTGGACAAGGTCAAAGACAAAGCCAGGCTTTCTGAGTAAATCCTTCTAGCCTGGGATGTCACCATGTCACTGGGCTGGGGCTGAGAGGGACGCAAAGCTGAGTAGGGATCTTAACCCATCCTTCTGTAGCAGGCTAGCTAATTCCCATGGAGGAAAAAGAATTTCAGAATGCATCAGTAAGAGGAACAGAAGGGTTTATTAAAGATTTAGGATCCACTGGAGAGCAAAGTGTTAGAACTCAGAGAACTGAGACACAGTACCATTTGGAACTGGCAGCATTTGCACATGTGTACTTCTCTTGAAGTAGAGGAAGTCCACGAAGAGATGCCCCGCCCATACTAGCTGTTTCTACAGCTATGGGTGAGTTTTTTTAAATAGGTGCAGTGGTACCTTGGCTCATGAACTCAGTTCTCTCCACAATTCTGATCACAAGCCACAACAGATGAGAAAAAAAAATCAAATTTCTCCCTAAGGTCAACACTGAACCTCATCACTGAATTTGGTTCAGTTCTCATCCAACTTCGTGTGCAACCAGCATTGTGGAAAGAAATCAAGTTTGAGAAGTGAGGCGCTACTATAATTTAACTATTCTTTGGATTTGTTCCAAATCTATTCCCGTCTTTGGGTCAGAGTCCTGCTCCTTGTTTTCTTATATAAGTCAATTTATGGGCTTTTAGTACTCCTGAAGGATTTTGAGAGTGATGGTTCTGGTAGGGAAGCAGCCTGAATTTAACCAAGGGAAAGCTAACACACATCATCTCAGGTGACTTTATATTAGCATTCCAGTAATCCTGGGTGGATAGTCTTGTCAATTCTGATATTTTCTCTGGCCTTTCTATAATTTTTTTTCTTGTGTCATCCATGTGTTTCTTTAAAATGTTACCATTCTGATAGCTCTTAGGACTAAAGCGCCTGCCTAAGCAGGCCCAGCAATTGGGGTTCAATCCCGGAATGCCATGCCAGCCCTGCCCTCTGGGAGTGCTGAGAGGGCAACTGAGACTGGGTGTGGTGGCTTTTGGGAGGCCGAAAATAGGAGGATCACTACGATTCTGATCTGTATAGCGAGGCCCTGTAGACTCTGTACTAAACAGAATTAGCAAATAATAAAGGGTTACTGTAGAATAGAAATGGAATTTTAAAAACTACACAAGCCAAATGTGGTAGTAAGATGAACATTTAACTTGATAAACAAGTGATATCTTGCCTAACATTACAGGATCCACAACTGA
>NW_004524768.1:502035-512544 GCF_000260255.1 Octodon degus | reverse complement strand
CTCTCCATCTCTCTGTATGTGTCTGTCTTTGTCTCTGGGATTGTGGGTGATCATCTTCTAGCAACAAAAGGTTCTGAAAGAGATCTCACCTGCAGAGGAGGAGGAGATAAAAAGGTGAATGAATCCTTCATTTTAAATGAGATTAGGAGATGTATAAAATTTGGAAAACAATGTAAAATTCTGTAGAAAAATACTACCTGAATAAAGTACAGCAGTGTGAGTGATGACTCTGTTAAATGATAAATAGAGTCACATTTCTTCAAAATCTTCAAAAGGAGACAAAAGCAAGTATCCTTAAGTTCTTTGTTAAAGTTGTGCAAAAAGTAAGAGATTCCACTGAGCCAACAGAGAGCAGTGACTGCATTAGTGGCAGTGAAAGTCATCCTACTCAGGGCCCTCCGCTTGTCTCCCTCACCCATGAGCCATGAAGGCTTTCAAAGGTAAGTGCAAGTTAATTCATTTTTCTTTACATTTTGTATTTTCTTTATTATTTGGTATTATATTACAGTGTTGTAATTATTTTTATATATGAGTCTTTTGGGTTGAATAAATTGTCATGGAGAAATTTGGTTAGGATTAGGGTTAGTGTTGACATAGTGCTTTGGATCATAAGCACGTCTCTAGAATGAATTTTGCTTGCAAACCAAGGTGTTGGTGGTTTTTGTTTTTTAGACAATGGTCTTTAAATTAACTCTTACCTTCCTGATCAATAGACTTTCTTTAGAGGTACCAGGGTATTTCAGTGAAGAGAAGATTTCCCTTTCAACAAATGAGACTGGAAGAACTGGATATACACAAGCGAGATTCAGACCTTCATATTTTCCACAAGGAAAGCTAACTCGAAATGGACTGTAGCAAAAGCTATAAAACACTGGACTCTTTTAGAATATTTTACTGAGTTTACATACCTATAATATTCAAATAACGGAACTTAACAAAAAAAGGGGATACAGATGAACGTCCATTTTGTATCTGTGTATTCAAAGTGGTTAGGATAGATATATAGTTACATTCTCTTAATGAAGAGAGCGATTTGTTTTAATGGTGTTTGTAAATAGGATATCATGTCCGCATCTTGTACAGCAATTAACCACTAGGAAGAATGTATGCAATGTGTGAATTATTGAAACTGTCCTACCAATTTGATTTGAAACTGTCTCACTGTTATTTGTTTATCAATAAAATTATGGGGGGAAAAAAGCTATAAAACAACAATGAGAATATTTATGACTTTAGGTTAGTCAAAGATTTCCCTATGTGACACCAAAAGCACACTCTATGAAAGGTAAAGTTGATAAGTTGAAAAGCAACATTGAAGGGCTGGCGAACTAGCTCAGTGGACTAAGCACTTGCTTAGGTAAGCGCAGGGGCCAGGGTTCTTTCCCTGGTACTGCATGTCACACTGGCCTTGCCCCCAGGCATGTTGAGCTGGTGATAGAGTCCAGGCATGGTGGCCCACTCCTATAACCCCAGCACTAGGGAGGCAGAAAATAGGGGGATCACTACGAGTCCGAGCTGCATAGTGAGACCCTGAACAAAAGCAAAATCAAACAAAAGAAAAGCTGAAAAGCAACACTGAAAAATAGTGTGTATTATAAGCTATCATTAATAGCCTTAAATAAAAATAAGAATAAGTCACAGATTGGTGGAGGATGCTTGTAAATCATATTGATAAAAGATTTGTATCCAGAGTAGATGAAGATCTTTTCAACAAGAAACAGTTGCTGAGTAAACAATAAGCAAAGAATCTGAATAAGTATTCTCTGAAGAAAATACACAGGAGGCAGTAAACATAAAAAGATGCTGGGTATCTTTTCCCATTAGAGAAAAGAAGACAGACTATGATGATGAGATTCTATTTCCCAGCACAACAAATGTAGGTTAGGATGTGGAGAAACAGATTGCAGCCTCTTTGGCTAAGAGTCTGACAATTTCTTTAAAATATAAATGTAAATTTACCATATGACCCTAGGATCTTAGGAATATACACTTGAGTACTGAAAAAGTCTATAGAAAAATTATAAATTAATATTTATAATCACATTATACATTATATAGATCTTTGTATCCAAATTCATAGCCCCAAAGTAGAAGTAACCCAAATGTCCCTCATTGTGCTATGAATGCTCTTTGGCATGTCCACGCAATGGGGTTGTACTCCGAGATAAAAAGGGATGAGTTGTTGGTACATGTCAGAACATGAAACTAGAAACAAGCCTGATGAGAAATGCCATGTACTAGGATTCCTTTTATATGAAACATCCCTAAGTACATTGGTGGTGGGCTGGGCTGTGAGGGTATGTGAAGAGTGGGTACCATATTCCTTTTGAGGTTGAGGGAAATGTTTAAAATCAAACTGTGTGCAAAGCATGGTGATACACACCTGTCATCCCAGTCCTCAGGAGCTGCGGCAGAAGGATCACTGTGAGTTTGAGGCCAGGCTGTGCTATATAAGGGAGTTCAAGACTGCCTGTACAGTGAGGCCCTGTCTCAAAAAAAAGTGGTGATGGTTGTATAACTATAAATACATTAAAGTTAATAGATTTTTATGGGATCAATGTAAATATACCATAATAGAGGCTGTTCTAAGCTCCTGAATTGTGAATGCTAAGGTACAAAGGTAGGGAAAGTGCTGTGATTCTGTAGCTTAGGGTGGGGCTTTAGAATTTATATTTATAGTGCTGGGCATGGTGGTGCATACCTACAAGTACTCAGGAGGCTGAGGCAGGATCACTATGATTTCAAGGCCAGCTTGGGTTACATAGAGATATAGCCTGAAAGAGAACTGAAACATCTTAGGCTGGTCTGTATAGGAGATTCTCGGGAGAGCTCAGAAGACCAAAAGGCTGATAGAAAGCCTGCCTATAAGACCGACTTGGGAGGTATCTCCTGGGTAAAGCTGCACTGGGTGTTGGCGATGTACCCCAGATGATGTGTCATACGGTTTAGCAAAATGTTTGTCTGCCTTTTGCTCATTTCCAAATATTTTGCCCAAGAGTGAGATAATGGTTAGGGATCTGGCAGAAGAAATTCCAAGGCAGCATAATGTTGGGGCATGGGCATGGCTGTTGTTGGCGGCTTTTAGACAGATTTGTGTTGCAAATCAAGAGCAAAGAGCCCAGCAGTATGATTTCAATGTTGTGAGTGTGGCTAGAAAAAAAGCTCTAGTGAAGTTGTGGACTGCAAAGATAGAACTGAGGAGATCTCCACTGCTGAGAAGAAATGGGAAGATAAACAATGGCCTCAGGGCACCACAAGAAGCAGCAAGTCCCCACCCTGTACAGCCCTCAAAACTGCAGAAGTGAAAGACTCTGCTTTGAGGAGAAGGCCACAGAGCGCCATGATCCAGAATGGCAGCAGCCACACTATGTTCCAGATTGGGGCAGTGGCCACACCAGGTTCCAGAATGGTGGCAGCATAGAGAATTTGTTCCTCAGAATTTGATTCAGAGTGCTCATCAATCAAGGCACTGGGGCCCTATCATTGAAATAAAGGAAAGGCTGGCTGCTTCAGCTGGCAGCAGACCTTGGCATCATCAACATGGCACTAATTTTAGGCACATGCAGAATGCAAGAGTTATGAGGTAAAGAAGGCTTTCACCTAGATTTCAGAAGGCCTGGTGCTAAGGTCCAACCTCAGCTTCCAGGGAACAGCAACCTGAGGAGAGAGGAAAGTGGGAGGTGAAAAAGAAAGACTCAGGGAAACATAGAGGGGTTAGGAGGGAAGAACAGTGTGTCTCTTCAACCCAGAGCAAAATCAGTAGCTGAAGGCTTTCACCTAGATTTTAGAAGGCCTGGTGCCAAGGTCCAACCTCAGCTTCCAGGGAACAGCAACCTGAGGAAAGAGGAAAGTGGGAGGTGAAAAAGAAAGACTCAGAAACATAGAGGGGTTAGGAGGGAAAAAGAGTGTGTCTCTTCAACCCAGAGCAAAATCAGTAGCCTTTACTTATACATGAGTGATTGTATAAGCTTTCTTCATGCAAGTTTGATAGATGTGATTTTTCATCTATAAGTGAAAAAGAGTCTAAATTTTGATAAATGTGACTACACAGTATAAACTGGGAGTAGTCATGGAAATCAACCATTGTTTTTTCTATTCTATTTCTGCTCTACTGAAACTCTCACCTCTCGGGGGTACTTTCTTACTGCCTCAAGATCTTGACTCTAAACCTCCTTGTCATTGTTGAATATTCTGGGCTTAGGCTTGTCCCTTTCTGCAGGATTACAAGATAGGAGGCAAGGAGTCAACTTCTGTAAGAACTTTCTGAACTTAATGAAGCTATGCCCAAACCCTATGTGATTGATTACGTGCTCTCTTTCATGGGAATCATAAGCCTAACAATTCCCAGGGGGGTTGTGGAGACACATCCATATGAAGCTCTGCTTTGCAGAGTCTCCAAACTTGACATGACTTTGTCAGAGGTCAAGTGTTGGATGGCTGTCCACATCTCTCCCTTTTTGATTTTTTTAATTTTGAGACCCCAATTTCTACTTGAGTTTTTCTAAGTCCTTGGAAGAGGAATCTGCAGAGGACTGGAAGAAAGATAATCAACAAAACAATTACAATTCCCACTAAACTGGCACTATATAGAAAGGTTGTAAGGTTATGCATTTGTACAAAATGTTAATTTTTTTTTCAAGCTGAATAATTTCTGAATTTATTTTTTATTTTTAAATGAATATAAAATAGTACAAAAACATTAAAATGGGTACAGAATCTCACTACATAAAATAATAGGAATTTGTCAACAGTTGTATTGCATACTGTTGTTTTCCAAATATTTGGTTAGACTACCAGATATAAGCATGAAACATTGGTTTAAAAAGTTATAAGAAATTTAAAAAAGAAGAAAAAGCTTAAGCATTAACTGTTCTTTTCAGTACACCAGCAAAAGCAGCTGTACAATTATCCAAGCTATATCTTTCCTTTACTTCTTTCTTTCTTTTTTCCTTTTCCTCATCCCAGTTTTTCCTTCCCTTTGAACAGATGCTTTCCCTTTTACAGTATCTGTAGTAACTTTCAGATCTTAGTTACTCTTTCGGGTTCTTACACTGTACAAAATGTTTAATTTGGACAAAACATGAAAGGCTACCTCTGAAGAGGAAAGGAAGGCACTGCCTGAGTGAGAGATGTCCTGTATTTCCTGGTGTAAGGCGGCCAAGTCTAAACTTATATCATTGTTATGCCAAATGTCCATAATGTCTCTGGACACGTTCCCAGGATTGTACTGTGTCATTATTTTATTTTGGAATTACATAGATCCACCTGTGATTAGCAGGACAGCTTAAGAGCAGCCTAACCTTTAAGCTAGTGATTTGATTTTCCATCATGACAACCTTTTTCTTCCAAAGCATTAATTTTGGCCTCCGGCTTCCTGTGAATTTGTTCTTGAGCTACTAAGGCAAGTGTAGGGGGCCAGGGAGACAGCCCGGTAGAATAAGTGCTTGCCTGGCAAGTGCAAAGTCCTAAATTCAATCCCTCGTACTTAAAAAAAAAAAAAAAAAAAAAAACCTTACCAAGGCAAGTGTAATATTTTTTGTTAATAGATCTACATAATTTGCAGTGTGAACTTCTTGTACTAAGGCAGTGGTTGCAGCAGCTATGGCCCCAATAATAGCAATTACCCCTGCAATGAGTGCACCAACAAAGCACTTTTTCCTGGAGGGAGCTTGACTAATCTCTAAATCCTGCAACCCTGGACTATCATTCCAGGGCCCAGACATTTTATCAGGAGTCATAATAAAAGCAGGTTGGTGCAACACTAACACAGTCTCATCTAAATTCATCATAGAAATACAGTTAGTCAGGGTTCAGTTTGAAGACGATATAAAATGTGTTTGATTTTTGATACATTAGTTAAGCATACAATATCTAGTAGTCCAAGGTCGTCATCATGAAGCAATACATAAGGAAACAACACAAGCAGTAACATAAAGGATTTCAGCCTTAGGACTAGAAGGCCTTTTTCGTTTGATAGGTCCTGTAAGCCATAAGCTGCTACAGTTGTGATTGAACATATTGCTTTGGATATCCCTTAGTACACATGCCAGTGGTCCATCTCCCATAGCACCAAAACATCACCTGAGATAAATTTTGTGTAGCTCTTCCAGCAATGAAGGCTAAGTCTCCATGTGGAAGTCCTCTCAAGGTAAGCCCCTTGTCAGCAGGATAAGGTAGGACCAATCTGTGATGATGTCAGAAAAAGTAGAGAGAGCATGATTGATTCCATGCGGAAGTACACACTGAATCCAAACAGGAAATCCTTTGGTCTCATTGATACCAACCTAGTTCTGGTCACTTGGAGGAGGACAGGTCTGACAGTGGGTGGATGGGTCTCAGAAGACCCAGGGAAAGAAAGTCCATGACCAGGTTCAGCACTACTCGTCATATGAAAGACCATGGTCAGCATTCACCTCAATTAGTGGTGCTGGGACAGTCAGTCATGTGCAGCCGCATGAAGAGATCCATGCATCTGGGCTTGGCTGGGCTTCCTCCCATGGTGAAGCTCAGGGGGAAGAAAGCGATCATGCCTTCATAGTGACAAGTAACAAAAATAAAAAGGATATGGCTATTAGAATTTCCACCAAGCAAATCAGGGTGGTTAGTAAAGATTAGAATATCATTCTCTTGGGGCCAGCAGGATAGTTCAGCAGTCTAAAGTGCCTGTTTAGGCAAGCTTAGGCAAGCCTAGGGACCGTGGTTTGATCCCCGCCACTGCATGCTGCACCAGTCTTGCTCCCCAGGTGGGCTGAGTTGGACACAAAATAAATAAATAAAATAAAAGACATTAAAAAGAACATCATTATCTTCCCAGTGTGCAGGTTGTAGAAGAGGTGGATCAGGAATGTAAGCCCAATAGGAGGCTGGATAACACTAGCCTGACAAGTCATTATGGCCATCATAGTCACAAAAGGGCTTGGTGAGTAACAGGGACCCTGTGCTGCAAGAGCATTTGTTCAGCTGCATTAACAAATGGTTTAAGTTGGCCCCAAGTAGGAGGCTTGCTTCTTTTGGTGCTGTGTGCAAGGTGGAATCCCTGCTCCTGCTGAATGCTTAGCTGCTGCATGGGTGGTATTAGTGTCTCCAGAGTTATCTCTGGCCCCTGTGGCTGAGGAATCAGGGCTTCTTCTGGCATCATCGGATTGGTGTGGTCCACAATGATTGATCAGCTCATTAGAATAAGTGCTTGCCTGGCAAGTGCAAGGGCCTGAGTTCAATCCCCGGTTCTGAGGGAAAAAAAAAAAAAAAAAAGCACAATGATGGATCAGATGCTTAGGGATCCAAATGGGAGAATCTGCATCCTGGGGGAAAGTACAAACATAGCCATGTCAAGAGGGGGACGGAACCCTTCCACTGCCCCGTAAGAAATATGGTACTTTATACTTTTTTTTTTTTGTACCAGAGATTAAACTCAGGACCTTTTGCTTGGCAGGCAAGCACTCATTGCACTGAGCTCTCTCTCCAGCCCTCCACTGCCCCGTAAGAGAATCCTTCCATTTAACCATAGGATTGTAGGTGGCCTGTTGTTCCCAATGACACTGAGCTAAAGAGAGACCTGCAGAATCCAAATTTAAAAAATTAAGTGTGAACAATGTTTGATTTAAAAGTGATTGAGGAGAGCTATGGGTACACTCTCCCTCTTTTATTTTTTGTATTTGAGTTTTTAGCATTTGATGTGTTCATTCTATAATGGCTTGCCCCTGAGGGTTATGCGGGATACCTGTAACATGAGAAATAGTGAATTGGGAACAGAAATGCTGAAAGCCTTTCTGTTCTGAAAGTATAAGCTGGAGCATTATCGATCTTGATAATGGAGGGAATGACTAATGTTGAAAAGCAGTGTAGAAAAAGGAAAGAAAAGCAATGTAGCAGATGTTGAATTACATCTTTTATGGCTTCTCCTGTTCTAGCTGTGGCAATCAGGAAGTGAGAATAGGTATCAATACATGCATGCACACATGAAAGACGTCCGAAGGAAGAGGTGGGTGACATCCATGTGCCAATTGTGGTTGGGTTGAAGACCTCAAGGACTGATACCTGTTATTGAAACTGAAAGATGTTGAGGGCAACATGAACAATGGCAGACAGTACTGCGAGCAGTCTCCTGAGTGATTTTAAACTGCTGTCGCAGTGCATGTACACTTTGAGGGTGCAAGGCATGAGAATTAATAGCTAGCTATAAAAGAGATAGCTCTACAAAGGTAGACTGAGTTAAAAAAAAAAAATCTGCTTGTCGATTTCCCTCATAGAGAGGTCTTGGTAAAGGAGAATGTGATCTAATGAAACCTATGAGAAATGGATATGACCCGGCCTAGATTAATTCTTGTAACTTAACTGAGTTAACAATTTTAAGACAGGAGAAGAAGTTGGAAGAGAAGCAGTTTCAATGTGAGGAAACAGGCGAATGACATGTTGTAATTCTGAATAAAGGTTAAAAGGTGATGAAACCAGCCATTGAAAGGCAAAAATGAAAGCTAAAAGCTCTGTCTGCTGAACAGAGGTTTCTGTGGTCCATCTGCAATAGGATTTATCATCAATAGTAGTAATAGCCAAACCACTGGAGGAACCATCAGTAAATACCAAGGAGGAGGGTTGAGGAGCAGGATCCTGTAAGCACCGGAGTGGAAATATTATGGGATTTCTGGAAATGAGAGTTAGTAGGGGATGAGAAGGCAAGTGGAAAGTCACTACAGGAGAAGACAGCAGGTAATGACCTATCACCGGTACAGGGACTTGAGTCATTCTCCATGTCATAGTAAAAGCTGGGTTTCGGAGCCTCAGGACACCAGGGACTGTGACTGCTGTGTGCCATGTCCCATAATCAAGCAGATAACCCTTCCATTGGGGTCTTGGAAATAAGACATCATTCCCTTCCATTCCACAGATGGGCAGCTGTAGGGTTGAGGAAAAATCTCAGCATGCAGGAAAGATCTAAGACCGGCTGTCTGGTGAAGCTCCCTGGGCAGGAGGGAGTATTCTGTACTGTCCAGCACAGCTGTGTAGAGCCCCAAGTGACTTCCCATGTTTGAAATGTAGCTTCTGAGATGGAAGGTCTGAAGTTTTAAATTATTTCATTAAATTTAAATAGCTACTGGGGCCGGGGAGATGGCTCAGTAGAATAAGCGCTTCCCTGGCAAACGCAAAGGCCTGAGTTCAATCCCCAGTTCTGCCAAAAAATAAATAGCTACATATCTTAGCTCCAGTGTGGGATGGTGCAGGAACTACCAGCAGTATTCCACACCTTTATTTGGTGGCTCATTACTTCAACTGTGCCCATAGGTCACTTTATTTCTTCATAGAGTGGAAAATCCCTCACTTTATAGACCTTGTCATCAGCCTCATCTCAGCCTCGCATTCACAGCTGAACCAGACTGAGTGCACTGGGACTTTTTGGAAGGTATAACTGAGAACAGGCCTGACTGCCCAGCCCAGCTGATGGGAGACTGCATGGCCACAACTCGGGCCAAATTACATACATATGAGGGCCTTGGATGGGGATCCTGCCCCTGGCCAGCTGTTTTTCAGAGAGTATCACTGGATTATATTACAGCATAGAAAATGGACCACTATGGTCTCTAATTTACTGTAACATATTAAGTCTTGCTAATAGAAGCTCTGTAGCATGACTTTATAGCTAATAATGAAACAACAGCTTGTTACATGCCAGGTGCTTACTGGACACTTTACATGTATCAGTAAAATATCTAACACATTACTATTTCCATTTTATAGACAGGAAAATAGAGGCAGGAGCTGGTAAAAATCTTACCACAATCCTGGTGGTGGGAAGGGTGAATTCCCTTCACTTACCCACTCTGTGTTTGCTTTTCAAGTCTTAACACTATTTTATGATTGTGTCTGTCTTAGTTACTTTTTACTCGTTGCTGGGACAAATACCCGACACTCAAAATGAAGGAAGGAAAGGTTTATTTAGCTCACAGTCACTGGAGGGTTCAGTCCATATTCTGCTGGCTCCAAGGCAAACAACAGCAGTTCATGCAGCAGAAAACAATGAAGAGCAGAGGAGGAGCAGCAGCTGCAGCGACGTCCATCAAGCCTCTCGCTTCCTTCTGCTCTGACTGCGAAGACTGGCGCAGTGAAGATCGGAGCTCCTCCAAAGTGGCACGGCTGCCGAGATCAAGCTCCTTGGAAGACTAAGACTTCTCCACGGAAGCAGGGCGGGCAGCAGGAGGCAGGAAGTCTGCCAGGGCGGCAGGAAGCCTTTCTCAATTCCTGGGTCCTGCCCACCTGCAGGGTGAGGCCCCCACACTGCTGGAGCTGATTCAGCCAAGTTGACACAATGTATCAACTAACACAGTGTCACTGAAGGGATTTAAAAATCAGTATGATAATGAGGGAGAGAAACATTGATACTGAAAGCGAGAGAGAGCGAGAGAGAGAAAGAAGAAGGAGGAAGAGGAGGAAGAGGAAGAAGAAGGAGGAGGAGGAAGGAGGAGGAGGAAGAAGAGGAAGAGGAAAAGGAAGGAGGAGGAGGAGGAGGGGAGGAGG
>NW_004524768.1:490004-501833 GCF_000260255.1 Octodon degus | reverse complement strand
AAAAAAAAAAAAAAAAAAAAAAAGACTAGTGACGTAACTCAGAGTGAAGGGCCTAGGTTCAATTCCCAGTAGTGAGAGAAAAGTTATTCACACTCCATGCCTTCTAGAGTGACTCTCTAAAAATAATCATAATAATGATAAAGGACTACTGTAAATGCTGATGAAGCCATTTAGGTCCTGGAACCTCCTCACATACCTGGTGAGAAAAGTGATACAGCCTCCATAGAAAAGTTCTATTTTCTCAAAATGTTATATAGCTGTGGCCAAACAAATCCCTATGACTGAATAATTTGCCTCATGAAAGCCATGTCCACACAAAAAGGTGCAGTGTTCATTGCAGCACTGTTTGCAAGAGCTAATAACTAGAAACAAACTAAATGCCCGTCAGTTGGTAAATGGATAAGCCAGCAGTGATGTACCATACTATGTATAGCACTTGGCCATAGAAAACAATGAAATACAGACACATGTTTCAGTGTAGACGGACATTCAAAACCATGGTCATTAAAAAAAAAAACCAAAAAACCATGGTTATTAAGTGACAGAAATCAGATCTTAGGGCCACATATCATGAGTTTGTGACATTCCCACACCAAGCTCTCCTCTCTTGGGGTCAGCAGGATTGGGCTCATGGTGTGATGAGACAAACAAGCCAAGGCTGGCCAGCCAGATGCTGTGGGAGGGGGGTGTTCACCCTGGGGGGCCTCCCTAGGAGATGACCTGTAAGGTGAGGCTCAGGCCATCCCAGGTGCTCCACAGTGTCTTTGGACACCAGTGTCTCACCCAGGGAACCTTGGATATTTTAAGGGAATAAGTATAAGGATTTGGGGAGAAAGGTGATATTGGTGTCACTGTGTTGGTAGCTGAAGTAAAGTAGACCGTGTGGGGTGACCACTGCAGGTCTGATAACAGACGTTGTGTCTGGTTTCCCTGGAGACTGGAGTTGAGAGTCATGGAACACACATGTAATCCTAGCACTAATCCTAGTGGTGAGCAGAAAGCTCTTCTCCAGAGCTCATACCTGGGGCTGTGTTTCTGAGATCACAACCACAGGCCACTGTTTCCTAACTGCTGTTGTGTCAAACGAAAAAGGAGTTTCCCAAAGGACAGTTCCAGAAAATAAGTTTCTCAGTCACTCAGAGAGCAATGGCTGGCCTGAGGAGAGCTATGCTTTTCCTCCTATTCCACTGCTGCTCTGTGCTCAGCCCTGGGAACAGCAATGGGGATTTCACTCCTCACTGGAGGCTCTGGCCCAGCCATGGGAGCCCAGCTGGAACACAGCCCCAGCCGTCTCTCAGGAAGCTCCCCATCCCTTGGGAGGAAGGGTGCAGCTGCTAACTGTGCCAGGTGCATGCTAACCTCGGACCTCAGGTATAAAAGATACCTGGGCTGGGAGCATTACAGGACCCCAAGGGGACACAGCTGGTGGTGTGTGGCCAGGCAGTATGACTGGTATAGAAGGAATGAAGAGGCAGGGAATGGGCAGGAGATGAGAAGGGCTGCCAGAGCCACCTCAGGCACATTGGACAGGAACAGTGAGACCACTCTGATCACAATCCCATCACTTCCTTCCCCTCTAACAGGTACACAGCATGCTGCAACACACCCTGTGTTTGTAGCTCTGGCTTTGTTCCCATTTTTCCTTCTTTTCTACCTTTTCTTTTCTCTTCTTTCATTTCCCTCCCTCCTCTAGTTCCTCTTCCAACTGAGCAGTTTCTATTTCATAATCTCTTGAAACATTTTTAGTGACTAGGTTTCAGCTCATCCAGTAAATTTTAGTAAATATTACATGAGTGAGTTTAGACAGATCACCTGCCCCAATCACAGTAGAATAAAAATAGAGACCAGTAAGGTATCTGAGGACAGTGAATATTAAAACAACTTTCTAAGTAAGACACATGATAAATACAGTTCCTGGGAGGAGCTTAATTTTGGATTAGCCTCCTGCACTAGCCAGGCCAACCAGGCCACAGTGGAGTCATTCATGCTAGGTGATAATGTAATCAGACTAAACTGGGAAATGAGTTAAATGGGCTGGTTAAAAAACAAAACACAGGAAATTTATGGCAAGTAAACCAGTGGGGAATACTCAACTTGAGTTGGCATACGAGTAAGTGCTTTAACCTCTGTGAGGAAGGTCGTCCTAAGTAACCTGACTCTGGCCTGTGTTTTTGTCCCTATTCAAACTATCCTACATGCCAGACAGTTCTTCCATGCCAGGTAGAACTTCTATTTGATACAGAATCTGTCTGATTCCCAGACAAAAAACAAATTCGTTCTTTTTGTTCATGGTGCTAAGGATTGAGCTCAAAACCTTCTCCATGCTAAGCATGTGTTCCACCACCAAGCTACAGCTTCAGCTCCCCAGTTAGATCTTTAGATCTCAATTTGTTGAAATTTTGTTCTTTGACACACAGGTAAAAAGAATCCACAATTTGAAAAAAATCACAGCATATCTTAAAACTAACCAAAACTTCCAATTAAGATATTTGTGATCAGACAAAACAAAATATGTGTGATCTTAACACTATTTTCAATGGAAGTTCATACCCTTAAACTCACATATTCAAATGCAATGACTGAACACTGGTAACTTTAATACTGAAACCAGAGAGCAGACTCAAAGGAAGTAGAAAGAGGACCACAGTAGAGACTGGCCAAATAGTCAATATGAAGAAGGACAAACACAGGTGAACTTCAGAAGGCAGTCAGACAAGGTTAATGAAGGAGACAAAACAGTTTAAAAAGGGATAGCCAGATAGCTCAGCAAATTAAAGCACCTGCTTAGGCAGATGCAGTGATTGGGGTTCAATCGCTGGCATGCATGCCAGCCCTGCCCCTGGGCATGCTGAGACAGTGACTGAGACTGAGTGTGGTGATATGCACCTGTAATCCCAGTGCTTGGATGTAGGAATCTGTTGTTCTCACTATGATAGTTCTACCTAGGGAGAAATGGCAGCAAGAATGAGAAAGATAGACAAGGAGACAAAAGCTGGGCTAGGTGGTCACTGGTCTGCCTGATGGGCAAGACTAACACAACATACAACAAGACAATCTTTTATTATTTATACTTTTGCAAAGTTAGTAACACGTGACACCTAGCCACTAATAGCTGAACTTAACCAGACAGGATGTTTATTCCAGAACTGAGGTAGTTTGTTTGCTTTAGGCACTGAGGCCTAGTCCCACCTATACACATTTGATCAATTTCCTAGCTTCTGCTGCTCCCAACATATCCCCCTTTTCTTGTTTTGTTTTGTCAGAGATGAGTGTTCCATTGCAGTTAGAGAAGCTGTATTTGGAGAAGACTTTAAAGGATCTTTTACTTGATGCCAGTCCAAAGATTGTAGGTACTTTAATTCAGCAATATAACCCTATATAGTGCAATAGTCTATAATATTAGTAAGTTGTCAGTACGGCTGGTAATTGTCAGAAGTTGTTGACTTGAGCCTTTTACAGCTTAGCGTATTAATACGGCATTACTTTTTTGCTGAAAATAGGAGGATTCTGCCACGCCAGCCCTGCCCCTGGGGTGCGCTGAGAGGGCAATTGAGACTTGGTGTGGTGGTGCGCACCTGTAATATCAGCTCTGGGGAGGTTGTAAACAGCGGGATCACTGAGTCCAATCTAGCAGTGAGACTCTGAACACCCTGTTGACCCTTCCCTAAATTAAAAAAAACAAAACAAAACAAAACACAAAAAACCAGGATAACTATGAGTCTGATCTGTATAGTGAGACCCTATACTAAATAGTTTTTTTAAAAAGTTTAAGAAAGTTGTAATTAGGGGGCCTGCCCATTAGCTCAGGTGTTTAAGTGCCTGCTGAAACAAAGCAGTCAGGCTCAGGATGCTGTGGTTCGATCCCCTCATCCTCAAGACAAACCAGACCTGCCCTGAAGGCATCCTGAGTGCCCCCCTCCAAAAAAAAGTTACATTTAATAATAAAGTAAATATTTGAAAAGCTTTGGGAGTGAGCAGGTCTGTCCCAGCACCCAAACTGTTTGTTAGCAGTTGCATTTTTCTCAGAAAAATCCAGCTCAGTTCACATGGCTCTCAGCAAACACATAAAGAAGTGCTAAAGTGAAGCCTGGAATCTTCCGAGCCCAGGACTTCTGATACCATCTGTACGTGTGCACTAGGTGCTCTGAGGATTTGGACAGCTGAGGCCAGACATTCAGAGCCCTTTGACCACGATGTTGGGCACACATTCTTACCAGATGTCCCTTGCCTTCTTTCAAGCCCTGTAAAAAAAAAGCCCCCATGAACAGTCTTGGCGTCCTCCAGCTGCCGGCACCCAGGTATTAAATCATATGCTTCATTGCTTCACGGAAGCCTGCCAAGTAGCCTCTGTCTCCGTTGTTTGTTTATAGGGAATATGCTATGTGTGAACAGTTCAATGCCTTTGAACCAAAGCCTTAAACAGTGGACAGTGGACCACTTTCAAGCCATTTAGCCACAAGCTTCTGCCAAGTGTTAATGGCACATGGTGGAAAGAAAGAGAGGGAGAGAGGGAGGAAAGGTGGGAAGAAGAAAGAAAAGACAAAATGGCAATACAGCAGGATCCAGGATGACCAGTTTTTCAGGACAAGGAACAAGAGGCCATGAGGCAGCCAGAGCCTCAGCATTTATTAAGGAGGGAATTACTGATGACTCAGAGGGTGGTTATAACTTTAAGCTAAGGAGGACGTTGCCCTGGAGCATCTTTATTCTTAGCAATCTTAGTCCTAATGATGATCCAACCCTAATGAGAAAATGGGAAATCTTAGAAGGATGATACCAAAGTCCCAAGCCTCCTCCATGGGTGTGGGGAAGGAAGTGTGTAAGACTAGCCACTGTGAATTAGTGGTCCTCAACCACAGTCCACTGCAGCTACTACTTGTCAGTGCGAGGTACAGGGCCTCCATCAGGCCAGGTAAATGCTGTACCACTGAGCCACACCCCAGCTCCCCAGAGGGCTCATCTTCATGGAGCAGAAAGTCAGAATGTCTGGCGGGGCAAGTAGCCAGCCCTTGCAAGGGCCTAGGAGTTGGATAGGGTATGAGGAAAGACACCACAGGTGCTTTGGAACTTCCTTTGCTTTCTGACACAGTGTCACATGGCCACATCACTGGGATTTGGCCTCCCTGTCCCCCGAATGCCAGTGTCAGGTTATTTTGTGTGCTGGGGCTCAAAGCAATTTTGGGGCTAATTACATGGCCCAGAGATTGAGAGAAAGGCCCTGAGTTCAATTCCCAGCACCAGGAAAAATCAGCCAAAATAAAATAAAAATGAAATAAAGATCCAGGCCCGGTGGTACATGCTTGCAATCCGAGCACTCCGTAGGAGGCTAAGGCAGGAGGACTGCCACAAATTTGAGGCCAGCCTGAACTACATGGTGAGCTCAAGGCCAGTTTAAACTACATAATGAGCCTTTGCCTCAAAACAAACAAAAAGTAAAAACCAAATAAAGTCAGCAGCTTCAGTTGGCAGGACAAACAAAACTTTTCCATTTCAGCAGGTAGCAAACTTGGTGTTTTAATGCTTTTTATCTCACCAGGGAAAACCCATTTGCCCCCTAGAGACATTCCTACTAATGATGTTTTCTCGTGTGTGTGTGTGTGTGTGTGGTGTTTTAATGCTTTTTATCTCACCAGGGAAAACCCATTTGCCCCCTAGAGACATTCCTACTAATGATGTTTTCTCGTGTGTGTGTGTGTGTGTGTGTGTGTGTGTGTGTGTGTGTGTGTGTTTGCCTCTGTGTAGGGCACAAGTTGAAAACAGGCAACAGGGACTGAAGGGAAAAGGAAGCATCTTCCTGCAACACTATCTGATAGAGTGGAAGAGATAAGGCAGCTGGAGTGTCCCCATTATCAGAGTCTACATTCCCCTGTTTTTCCTACAATCCTCTCAGCCTGCTAATTAGCGGAGATTTCAACTCTGAGTTCCTCCCTAGAGCTGTGCTGCCTGGGTTGCAGGCTGCCTGGAGTCTGCAGGTGTGGTGCAGCTCAGCTGGAGAGTGGTCCCCACAGGGCCTCAGCTCCAAGCAGGACTGGTTCCCCTCGGCTGTGGATGCATTCACCCCACATTCCATCCTAAGACTAGCACTCCAGCATTCAGTGTATCCTTCCAAGGAAGGTTATGAATGAGGATTTCTCTAAAAATAGGAATATCTCACAAGAGCTATAACTTAGGGACACAGAAATATCAACATCCAGCATCCACAATGGGTGGGTAGAGTCTTAAGTATTAGCAGTGGGTGCTGAGGGCTCAGGGGAGGAAGGCTTGCCTATCACATGCAAGCCTGGGGTCAAGCGCTACAGCACAGGCAGCCTCTGTACATCTTCCAGAAGCATTGTCCCTGGGCCTGGGAAAAGGAGAAACTTGCAGTAGCAAAGAGAAGGCAGTGCCGACCTGGGCGGGACCCTGGAGATGCCAAGGACCGGCTTGTTCCTGTCCTGACCTGTTCATGCTGGCTGCAGGGCACTGTCGAACAAGACAAGACGAGTCTTGGCTTTGCTTTACGTATCTCTGCTCTTGTAGGCCAGCCCAAGCCCCATAAATACCCAGCTCCAGACCACAAAGCACCTCTCTCCAAGGTTCAAACTCTATTTCTTTGAGTGTGTACTTTATAAATTTCTGCCTAATAAATGTGTCACTGATAGGTCCTTCATTCTCCCCCCCCCCTTGGGAATCCATGAAATTGCAACTTAATTTTGTGGATAGGACAGGTTTAGGAACCTCCTAGGAACCTGTCTGGTGACAGTTCCACTGAGCCCCGAGTCACAAAATCCTGTCTGTCCCAATAGGTGACAACATCCTCCCTCTTTGGGGTTCATTTAGACAGTATAATTGGGGCTATAAGACCACTCCCCTCCACTCACCTGAATCTGAGCAATGCCCAAGGGTCAAACCCTGTCTTCAGGTCTACTATTCAGAGGGAAAGACAAGGACAAAGACTTCTGGGCTCACCTCAAAAATTCTGAGGATGTTCCAAAGCTGCTGCTCGGCCAGATTCTCTGGCAGGACCTACAGCAGCCTTTCTTCCTTTGGAACTCACCAAAGGTTCACACACATGAACAGTATCTCGTACATGCAATCAGAACAGAACGAATTATGGGAAAAGGCAGCACAGTGACCTGACTCAGTGCCCATCAATCACTGTCAGTCATGCTCAGGTAAACCCAATAAGCGGAGCTCTCGCCAGGCACATTTTAAATTCTTAATCCCCGTGCCTTCAGCACTCATGCTCTTTTCCGTCAGGCTGGAGGAAGCCTGCTCACTCTGGAAGTGCTGTCACCTAAACTAAATCTTGCTGATTTTTCCTTACTACTGGGTGCCATGTCCACTTTTTATCATGCATAAAAACCTAGAAATGTGCCCCAGGACCAGAGACCAGTGTGGAGAAAGACAGGCGGGTGCTGCCTTGTCCTCAAGGGTGCATCTATTTATTTTTTGGTGGTACCAGGGAGCGAACTCAGGACCTTGCACTTGCCAGGCAGGAGCCTACACCATTGAGCTATATCCCCAACCAAAGAATATGTTTTTTGTTTTTGTTTTTCAGAACTTGGGATTGAACATAGGCCCCTGTGCTTGCCAGGCAAGTGTTTAAAGGGTGCCTTTCCTTAAGATGTCACCCTTGAGGGACCTGAATATTCTGAGTGTCACCTCCCATACATGACGGAGCCGCCTTGGACTTGGCCAGTGAGGGATGATCCTTGCTCCTACAAACAGTCTCTGAGACAAGTATTAGGGTACAAATATTTTATTGGGAGCCACCTCAAGAAGTACAACCTGGCCAGGTATGGTTACAACATCTGTAATCCTAGCACTTGGAAGGCAGAGGCAGGAGGGTGGCCTGACACAGTGAGACCCGTCTCAAAGTAAATAAACAAAAATAAATTTAAAGAAAAATGCAATCAGAGAGTGGAACAATCGGGTTGCAGCAAGATGAGTTGTAGCAGAGGGAGAGGACATGTAGGTTTCAGGCCTTGGGCTGGATGGAGCCCCAGAAAACATGTACTGGGGTGGGATGGGGTGTGGAGATTGTTAGGGAAGAAAGCTTAGAGATATTGGAAGCACTGTGCATTTCCAAAAAAAAATACTAAGTTTTTCTTTTATCCTCGGTTTTCTTAGTCATTGGCTTCAAATGAAGTCCACATAACCTTGTGATTCCAAACCTCACCTCAAGGGAGCATGACGTCCTCTATGCGCGCCCATGAGTCTGGGCCCAATGAAGCCCAGGCCATGCGCTAGGGGTTAGAAAATCCTCAAGGTCTCCAACAAATTGAACAGGAAACATTCACCTAGGAAGTGAACAGGGATCACATTGGTCAACTTAAAAACAATGGCTTAAAGGAAAGAAAGGACAGTTCCTAAAAGAGCCAGTGAATCATGTAAGTGCAACCCTTCGCCCTTAGTCAAGAAGTGAGGTAAGCTCTCTATCATATCTGAAGTTTCACTTTGTGATAAATTCTACTTAAGCTCTTCAAGAAGGCTATGTGTTTTGTCTGAAATCTTTTGTCCAAAACAAAGAAAGGAGGTGTGTTGCCTGTTTCTACAGTGTTATGACTTTGTGGTGTGGATAACCTGCTTCCAGGTGACAGAGATGGCTTGGGAATGTGGCCTCCCCACCCCCAGAGAGGGGGCCTGGAAGGGTGAGGTGAACAGGTTGATCCTTTTAAGGTGACTTATCTAGTTGTATCTGTTTTGTATCATGTTTTTGGGAGTCATTTGTTTGCTTTTTGAGACAGGGTCTCATTACATAGTTCAGGCCAGCCTTGAATTCACAGCGATCCTCCTGCCTCAGTCTTCTGAGTGATGGGAACAAGTTACTTATAATCCAAGGTTTCTCTCTCCACACACACGTTATGTTACATACTTGTCATATATATAATGCCTTTAAAAAAAAAATTGTGTGTGTGTGTGTGTGTGTGTGTGTGGCCATCTCAGCCCACCAGGGGGCGTTCTGGCTGGCATGTGGTGCTGGGGGATTGAACCGCGGTCCCTGCGGCTTTTTGCTAAGCTTGTTCTAAGTAGGTGCTTTAGACCACTGAGCCATCTCACCAGCCCCTATAATGCCTTTTTATGTGTTTATGTCTGTCTTTATACCAGTGTAACATTGTTTTAACTATTATAACTAGATTTCCACAAAATCTTTAGGATTGGCCTGCTAATTCCTGCAAAAAAAGCCTGTTGGGATTTTTGATGGTCTGTCATTTTACTTTAGGGCCAGGCTTGAGACAGTCTTACTATGTAGCCCAAGCTGACCTTGAAGTCATGACAGTTCTTCCTGCCTTAGCCTCCCAAGAGCTGGGATTACAGGCATGACCACCACTCCTTGTGATTGTCATTTTAATGGGCATCCAACCCATGAACATGTAATGTCTCTCCATTTACTCAGATCCTTCTTTCAGAATACAGATCTTATACTTTCATTATATGTGTTCCAAAGTATTTTGAGCTTTTTGGTGCCATTATAGATGGTACTAATTTCCTCCCCAGTTCATTAGTACCTAAAGAGATACAACTGATTTTTGCACATAGCTCTTGGTGGAGAGAGGTGGCATGAGTGTCCACCTCGGCTTATCCCTGACTGTCCCCGTAAATTATTCTCGCATTACTTAGTAAGAAGTTAGCAGTGGATCTTTTTTAACTACACTTTTATCAAGTGGAGAAACTTCTCTTCCATCTTTTATCGTACACGGATACTGGATTTTGTTCTGTTAAATGTGCTTGGCCCATCTTTTGAGGCAATTTGTGCCTTTTCTTCTCCTATCTATGGATAAGATTAAATATTCTTTGTCTTTTTGAGTCTCACCATGCTCCAGGCTGGCCTCAAGTTCACAGTATTCCAGCCTCGGCCTCCCATAAAACATATCTCACTTGGTCATGTACCTAAAGCTTTCCGTTATTTTATCTGTTGATAGTTTTTCCATATACATTCATGGGGATTTTGGCCTGCAGTATTGTTTTTTGTTTTGAGACAGGATCTTGCTTGGTGGTGCAGGCTGGGTTTAAATCCACTATGTACTCTATCCAGGCACACCTTGAGCTCACAGCAGTCCTCCTGCTTCAGCCTCCTGAGTGCTAGTATTACAGGCATGGACCACCACAACCTGCCAACTAGTAGCATCCTTATATTTTTTTCCCCTCAGTATTCTTCTCTTTGTCCAATTTTGGTATCAAGTAATACTGGATTCACAGAACAAATTGGTGTTAGTTTGCCATGACTGCAATGAAACACACTAATTAATTTACAAAAAGGAGAGGACCGTTCTGGCTTACAGTTCTAGAAGTTCTAGCCCAAGACCAAGTGGTCTCACTTCTAGGGTACCAGATGCACACACTGAAGCATACTGCTCACCTCACGAGCCAGGATGCAAAAGGGGAAGAAGAGGTCCACATCCCACAGTTCTGTTGAGTTCACGCCCTCAGGGACCTGAGGACTTCCCACTAGGCCACACCTCTAAGAGATTCTACAACATCCCACGGTCACCACAAGGGGACCACAGCTCTAAACACAGGGGTCTTTGGGGGACACTCACCCAAAGCACACTGCAGGCACTCACTCCTTTGTTCCTCCTTAAATATTTGGAAGCCTTTACCTGTGAGGCTGTCCCTGGATACTAGTTCAAATTCTTAGTACTGGACAGGTCTCTTTTTAGTGATTACAGTACAGTTCTCACAAAAATCAAACTCTTCCAGGAAGGCAGTAAGTTAGTTTAATATTAGACATTCATTAATTATCCAAATCAAGTTCTGTATCTCAGACTATGATAAGAGGCATTGAACATGTTAAACTTTCTCTGCTATAATTAAGAAACAGAGGGCCAGGGAGATAGCTCAGTGGAATAAGCACATGCCTGGCAAGCACAAGGTCTTCAGTTCAATTCCCGGTACCACAAAAAGAAGAAAGAAGATGAAGACGAAGACAAGTAGGAAATAGAGCCCAAAGCAGGGTATGTGGTACATGTCTGTAATCCCTGCTCTTGGGAGGCTGAGGCAGAGATGCCTCAAGTTGAGACCTGCCTGGGCTACACAATGACTCCAAAGTCAGTCTGAAAGGCGAAGTGAGAGCCTATCTCAAAAACAGAAAAAAGGAGAAAAAAGGAAAAAAAAAAAAAAAGAGAGAGAAGGAAATAGAGCCCAGTAATCAGAGTGATTTGAGAAGACACTCAACATTAAGCCTCTGCACATACATGCCCGTATCTCATGATTCAGATGGTTTATAGACTAAATTCCAGCTAATTACAGTTAATAATAAACATAAACTCCATGAAACATTGGACCAAAAGCAGATACAGGAGCTGAGAAATCCATTACACAGGGCAGACTAACTGTTGTCAGACATGCCCACAACAGATGAAACGCAATGGCATACACTACTTTGCTTCTAAAAAAGAGGTTGTTTCCCATCATAAACAAGTATCTTCAGAGTTACCCTCACTTTAGAACACATTTCCCTGTCCTACAAGCATTTTGCTTTGTATTCTTATGGGAACAAAATGGAAGTAGAGTAATCTAAAGATGCAAACATCCTCAGAGGAGAGGCTGAGGCATTCCATTCTATCAGCTGTGGTCACAGTAACCAAAGGCAGAAAGCCACAGACCTGGTGGACATCAGAGGTCAAATAAACAATGGGTGAGGAGACGACCTGGGGCGCAGGATCCTGATAAGACCCAGAGTGCAGGCCCCGTGAGAGAGGGAGACGACCCGGGGCTGGCGGGATCCTTATTCCACCCAGGCTGCAGGCCCAGCATGGAACCCTTCAGCAGAACTCCCTGCAAAGAGGCTAGAGGCAAGACCCACCCAGCTGATTCAGGAGCAGAACATCTTGCCAGAGAGACACA
>NW_004524768.1:476698-488249 GCF_000260255.1 Octodon degus | reverse complement strand
CTTGTAATATGAGAAACTACTTTGGCAGTAACAATACACAATGTACTAACCATTGTTACTCTCCTAAAATCTTGTTTTGAGATTTTGTACCATTGTTTTTATTTTTTTTTCTTTAAAATAAAAATAACTGATGTCAGAAAAAAAAAAAAAACCAACAATGGGTGAAACTCAGTTAACACCCCACTACCTGAACACCCAAAGACCCCTGCAACATAAGCTACTTCCACAACTATAAATTTTTTGGTTAAGTAAAATTTTTACAGTGATACAAAAATTTGGAGGTTTGCAAAAGAAGATTCAGGTCAAGGCAGTTGGAAACAAAAGTACTTTCTCTGTATCCAACTTACAGCCTTGCAAATACCCTAAATCCATGGTGGTGAATCTCCACCAGTAAAGTCACTTATGAAGTGTTAGGTACAAACCCATTCAATCTACCAGATCAGGCATTCTAACACGAGTAGATTTACTGGGGGCATCAAGCAGGCTGGCTGTCTAGCAGACCAAGATAGCAGGGAACAAGGAAAGGCACAGGGTTTTTAAGGAATGGGCAGGGTGCTTGTGAGCTGGAACAGCTGAGGGAGAGCTAATCTTGGCAGGGCTACCTGGTCTGTGGGAGACTTTTAATGTTAACAAAGGAGAGTTTCTGTGGTTGCTTGTCCAGGTCAAAGTCAGGTGGGTTTGGCTCTGTGTGGCACCAAGGAGGAAAGTGTGTGCGGGCAGGGTGCCCGGGAAACCAAGAGGGAGAGTGTTTGGGGCAATGTGCCCGGGAAACTTTGCATCCTGACCTATCATGAAGAAGAGAACTTGTTGAATTGCAGTTTTGTGGGCCTCTGTCACACGCTACACAAAAGCCGATGTATTAATCTAGTTTTGCATTACTGTAATGAAGTGTCAGAGAATGAGTGATTTTACAATGAAAAGTTTATTTAGCTCACAGCTCTGGCATTGCTGATGTGGTAGAGAGCATCACATGGCAAGAGACAGGGATTCTCTGTACCTCTCCTGATTTCTCTTGCTCTTTTTAAAGCCAGTAAGATTCAATCCATAGGGCTCCAACCTGGTGACTTCTAATCCTCACCACTGCCCAAAGTCCCTGCCTGTAAACACTATAGTAGAGATTAAGTTTGCATCCTATTAATACCTCATAAAGGGGATTAAATTTCACCATATAAATGCTGAAGGAGGAGCACATGCAAATCACTGAGCAGCACCCAGGAATGTGCACTTCAGGCAACCCTAACCCAGATTGCTGGCTGTTCTGCTGCTGTACTCCGAAGTACTGCTCAAGACGGGTTAGCACTGAGTAATTCTGCATTCTCACTGGCCATTATTAAGGATATTATACCTGATTAAAAAGTTAATGAGCAATCAATCCTTGTATTTTTTATTTTTAACCTCTGTCCCAAAGCAGTAAAAAGCTCTATGTTGAGTTAGAAGTACAATGTCAGGCACTATCAAACAAAAAATAAGTGCTGGTCAGATAGCTCAGAGGATTTTTTTTTTTAAAATGTTTATTTATTTATTTATTTTGTGTGTGTGTGTGTGGCCAGCTCAGCCCACCAGGGGGCGGGGCTGGCTGGCATGTGGTGCTGGGGGATTGAACCGTGGTCCCTGTGTTTTGCTTAGCTTAGCTTGTTCTAAGTAGGTGCTTTAGACCACTGAGCCATCTCACCAGCCCAGCTCAGAGGATTAAAGCACCAGTTTAGGTAGATGCAGGGGCCAGGGACATGCTGTGCTAGCCCCACCCCCGCTGCACAATGAGACTTGGTGCGGTGGCATGCGCCTGTAACCCCAGTGCTTGGGAGGCTGAAAACAGGAGAATCACCACGAATGGGATCTACATAGTGAGACCCTATAGACTTTAAAAAAAAAAAAAAAAAAAAAATTGGTGACTGCCACCTTTATAAGAATCTAAGGCATCAACTGAGTTTTTTGGAAGGGTTTACTTGGGACCTTAACTTTTTTTTTTTTTCTTGACAGGTTCTCACTATAAACTCAGGCTGGCTCTGAACTCATGGTACTCCCCCTGCTTCAGCCTTGAGCATCAGGATTACAGATGTGCACTACACCCTACCAGGCTTACCACCTTTTTAAAAAAGTGCTGCTAGCATACTCCCAGCTGTCATGCAAACCCTACCACCAAAGATACATTCTTCGTTAGACTTCAGACCTGGTTCTTCTGTCTGGAAAGCTTTGAGGCCCTTTTCTGTCATCCTGCTGCTGTCACCCACAGCAGGCGACACTGCAGGCAGGGGTTTTAGTCTGTCCTTCCAGTTGGCACTGTTTATCCTCCCAGCAGGTCTCCAGGGGTGGCCAACAGCAATGGCCTCCAAGACAGGGTATTTATCTCCTCAGGGCCGCCCCCACTCTGACTGGACACGATCTGTAAGGATCTATGTTTCTATACCAGACTGTAATCTTTCTTACCCAGGCCCTAGACTACTCCTGCCGACAAGGTTCAGGTAGCCTGAAATACCAACAACATGATGGGAAATGTGCTGAACAATGTGGCCACGGGTAAGCTCACCAGAGGCAGCCTTCAGGCCAGTGGATGGCACAGCTGAGGGTTCTCCTACCTCCAGCATGACAGGACTAGAGAGCTACATAAGGGGGCCTCTGCTGAACTTGACCCCCCTGCAGCTTCTTCCACAGCTTCAATGAACCTGGGGCCCTGTATGAATCAACTCTCTCCTTTTCTGCTAGTAGACTGTGTCACTTTTCCCTCTTGTGAGAACTTAAACTCACTTAAACCTCAAACTCACTTAAACCTAGAATGTTTCAAAATCACACCAAAATACTCAAATAATAAATCAGGACTTAACAGTGTGAAAAATAATCCTTTGCTACACAAGAATCTTATTGCCTTTTAAGATCACTTAAAGAAATCAAGAATATTATTATATTACTAACATGTGCCTTAATAAGGATTTTAATAAAGGTATGACAATTTTAGTTTACAGACTAATAACTAGAGTTTTTACAAAGCACAAAGGCTTTATTGTGGTTATAAAATAATTTCTTTTGGAAAAATTAACAATTTGCCTCTGAATAAGTGAGCTGATTATTTAATGCCTCATATAAACTTTGAAAAATTAATTCATTTAACTCAGTGTTGAAGCAACACATAAAAGTCAAACCTAACATTCTTTCCACAATGTAAAGAAAACATTAAGCTATCTTGGTGTGGTTCAATTAAATTCCATTTTAGTAGTATCATTCCTCAAAATATATAAACTTTAAAAATATGTATTAAACCCCACAATATACCCAGAAGAAAGGTCAAGCTAGCATTTCTTGAGCTAGCAGTACAGAGAAAAAGACTCGTCTCTGGGAGACTAAGGCTGGAAGGTGGCAAGCTCAAGCCCAGCACGGACAACTTAACAATACCCTAACTCAAAATTAAGAAATGAGACATAGTGCGGTCTCTGGGTTCAATCTCCAGCACAAAGGGGGTGGATGTGTAAATATAATTTGTCCAGTTCCCTTGTACAGCATCCAGCCAAATCACACTTTAGCACCTTATTACTCTATTATGGCTTAACATGGTAACTAAGGATAAGAAAAGACAGGCAGAACAATTTTTAAAATTTTAAATTACAAAGGCATAGAAATTAGTGAACATATATTTTTTCTCAATGGTAAGTAATCTGAAATTTCACTTCCCTATTGATGACAGAATTGTAAGTTAAGTGTACATATCACAGCTGAGGAAGAGCAAATATATGCCTGGCCAGCCAAGGCCCTAACTACAGTAAGGAGTCACCCAGTGCATGGTGCTGTCTCTAGGTAGAAAGTCCTACCACCAGAGAGCAACCTAGGTAGAGTTTATAAATTCTTCACATTCAAACCCATGGTCAGCTGGCAGAATTGACTATAAACTGACAATAATGCCCTCATTTGTTTGACTTTTCTCTTCCTGAAATCTGCAACATTCTATGCTTTATAATTTCACAAAGAGGGGCCTGCCCTTTAGCTCAGTTGTTTAAGTGGCTGCTTCGACAAAGCAGTCAGCCTCAGGTTGCTGTGGTTCGATCCCCACAACTCCAGCCAGCCAACATGCCCTAAAGGCCTTCTGAGCCAGCCACAAAAAAAAAATAATAATAATTTCACAAAGAAGTTTTAATGGCTTTGAGGATCTTTACCCCAAGCTTTTCACATTCACATTGGAAAAGGCACTAGTAACATTGTAGTTTTAGGCCAAAACTACACATGGTTGGTACTCAAGTACCCGCTTGAACTGGTGACCAGTACAACTCTATGAAACACTACTGCTTAGAACAGATACTGTGTATAGAAAACAGCCTGTGATAGTTTCGAATTGTATGGCTAGCTATAAAGACATACTGATTCTGACCAATTTTGCAAAAATGAACTAATCTTTACAAAATACTTTTGAGGGCTGGTGAGATAGCTCAGCAGCATAAGTGCCTGCCTGGCAAGCACAAGCACAAGCACAAGGTCCTGAGTTTGATCTCTGGTAACAAAAAAAAAAAAAAAAAAAAAACCAAAAACCAGAAAACCATTTTATTTGGGATAAAGGAACTACATATTTGGAAATAATTTTTAAAAATTATGATGACCAACACCAAGCAGAAACACCAAAACAACACCCAAGATTTGCAAACAGATACATTTATGTCAATGGGCACGGATTAGGATCATTCCCTGAATATCAGGTCCCTATCTCTGGTGGTTAAGTGCTTATGTTGGATAAACAAACAGGCAGAATGCCAGAATGGCTTTTCAACTGGGGACTGGCTTATACAGTGTGCATCTACATATCAGTGTCCAGCCAGTTCTAAGAGACAGGAACACACAGACCTGAAATAGGAACTATTACCCAGGCAGGGGGAATGCTATTTGCTGCTAAATGCTGTTACATTTCCTCCCTCTTTTAGTTTCCCCAGCAACCATTTCTAGGGACATTACATGCGATCTTCTGAGACAAAGCCCAACTTGAATTTAGGTAGGATTGTCTGTTCTGTTAACACGACTCTGGCAAAGTAGTGAGGGAGTTTTTTGGTTTTTTTTCCACAGGGATAGAACTCAGGACTTTGGTTTGCCAGGCAGGCGCTCATGTCACTGAGCTAGCTTCCTGGCCCTGAGGGAGTTATGCTCTGGAAGAGTATCCAATGTGTCTTGGGTACTCACCAAATCTTGGTGAAGTGTTTGTTCAATTTTCTTGGAGCAACTGTCCATAGACTTTAAAAAAAAAAAAAAAAAAAACAACTAGCAGAGGGACAGGGAAGCAAGGACTAGGATAAACCTGAAAAAACCCCAAAATTAAGGGGAATAAGAATGGAGTTGACTGGGCATGATGGTACACACCTATAATCCCAGCACTTAGGAGGCTGAAAACAGGAGGATCACTACGAGTCCGATCTGTGTAGTGAGACCCTGTATTAAATATATTTTTTAAAAAAAGGGAGAGAGAAAAAGAATGGAACAATCCTGTGAACGATGTCCTCAGGCTTCACTGTACATATGTTCTCTTCCGAGTGAGTCCTGGAAGAGATCTCCGGGTAAATTCTTCAGCACATCTAAGGCTAGATTTCTTGTAGAGGTAAGTATGTGTCTGGGTTACATGTGTGTGCAAGTATGTCTACAGACAATAGCTGGTCTTCTGTGGCCTGTGTGCTGTATGTAGTTTTATATGATCTCATCTTTTGAGTTTCCTGTTAACAAATGTAGGCCCCATCATTATCAATGATCAAGATTAGGCCATACCTTGGGATCACCTTTTACAGCAGGACCCTAAAAAAGCTTCTATTGTCTTCTCATTAGGGGTAAGGAATCAAGGTCAGGCTGGTGACACAGACACTGAAGCCTGAGCTGGCTGCAGAAGTTCAGGGGCCAGCCAGCACTGTAGCTTGAGTTTGAAATGGTAGGGGCAAGTATGGTTCTTTTTTTTTTTGATACTGAGGATTAAATTCAGGACCTTGTGCTTGCCAGGCAGGCACTTAAGCTACTGAGCTATCTCCCCAGCCCCTCCAGTATGGTTCTGATCTTCCAGGAATACCAGGTTTCAGAAAATTGGATCCCTGGAGGGAGGCTGGCCTCTCAACCAGATTTTATCATTGGTAGGTTTCTAAACAGCAGTGTGCTGTGCAGATCACCCTTGCTGGAGTTTTTGCCAAAACAGTTTTGTCCAAGGAGACCACAGTGTATCTAGTCTGTTAAGACCTCCCCCACCCCCCTCAGAATGCCTTCAGGGCAGGCAGGTTTGGCTGGCTTGAGTTCTGGGGATCAAACCACAGCAACCTGAGCCTGACTGCTTTGTTGAAGCAGTCACTTAACAAACTGAGCAAAGGGGCACGCCCTCAGCTGTTACACTTTTAACAGTTTATCCCAGTATAGCATATGGCACCCAGTTAGGATTCATCTAAGGTGAGCTTGTCAGCTTTCTTGATCAGGACAGTGGCTGCCAGAGCACACAACCAGTTTCTGCCTGTTATTATAGTTTTTATGCTTTTCCAGCAGAAAGCTTGGGTATCATTGATCAGAAACACAGTGAAGAGGAAACAAGTGTTTGAACCTCTGGGAAGTTGAGTCCAGGTATTCCAGAAGTGGAGTCTTCCCTTTAAAGCAAACAGGGGCTGGCCGACAGGAGTCAACTGAAGGCAGAAGACATTTTTTAGGCGCAGATGGGTATATCAGCAGGCTGTGGGAGGTAGAAGCCTGAGGTATGCATAGAGGACAACTGGGGTAACACTGGCATCTTAAGAGATCTTGAATTGGCTTTACAGGCAGGAGAGGTGCAGTTCAATGCAGGTGGGGGTTGTCTTGGGACACAGCTGGATCACCGAAGGGGTATGACTGATAGTAAGCCCAGGGGTTGAGTCCTTTGTCTGTATTTCTGGAAACGAATCTCTCAAAATTTCAGTGTTACATTTATCAGGCGTTTCAGGATGATGTAGGTGCTATTCTTCGCTCCGGAGTATAGTGAGAGTCAATATCAAGTCAGGGACAGTGGATGCAAGTGTGCAGGATGCTGGCCACATCCCAGGAGAGGTATAGGGCACTCAAGCATGTATAGGAATTCATGTTTGACAAAGTGTTCGACAATCTCACAGCATTTACTTTTGCAAAATTTCTTTTCAGTGGGGGCTCCAGTGGGTAACTTCAGTTAACTTTGGACAAGTTTACTGGCTTCTCATCTCAGTCTTTGAGACCTGCCAGGAGAGCAGTGTGGCACTGATTTAATGCTTAATGGACCTCTGTCCCACTACAGACCCAGTTAGACACACTTGGGGAGAACTGTGTGCACTCAAGAGTCAGGATCAACTACAGCGGTGGGACTTTTGACTTTAACCAAGCTTGGGCCCCATCTAAAGTATGGCAGTATTCTTTAATTTTTAAAGAATTCAAAATGGAGGGGGAAGCATTAGAAACAATAAAAATTTCACTAAACAAAGTAATGGGAATTCAACAATGGTGGCTGCATTATATGATGTTATCCTCAAATTAGGTGTTTAGGTTACCAGATATAAATGTGCAAAACTGGTTAAAAGAAAAACAAAAGTTATAAGAAATTAAAAAAGAAAAACAATTAAGCGTTAACTGCTCCTTTCAAAAGACCAGCAGTACAATTAGCCAAATTGTCCTGCATATACACATAAAATGTTTTTCCCTTTTTTTTTTTTTGGCGGAACCAGGGATTGAACTCATACCCTTGAGCTTATCAGGCAAGCGCTTATTCTACTGAGCAATCTCCCTGGCCCGTTTTTCCCTTCTTTTGTCCTTTTTCTCATCTCAGCTTTTCCTTCCCATTGAAGAAATTTTGTCCTCCTATGTTGGAAGGTGGGTACACAGGTGCAGGGCCAAGGCGGAAGAGTTAAGAGACCTTATGGCAATTGAGTCCGTGTGAATTAATCTGGCACAGCAGGAGGCCGTGGTGCAGGAGATAGAAGTGGCGGTGGTGGTGACATCCAGTGGTGGTGGCATCCAGTGGGCTGAGCAATCTGAGCTTGATGAATGCAAAGAGAAAGCAGGTCAGAATAGGGTACTATGGCAGAACAGGATAAAGCTTTTCTGGCTTGGGCTGTATCTAAGAGCCTCTCAGACAGCCTTGTGAGCTTGTTTTGACTAGGATGCCAAAACTTGTCATGCAGGACACTGGTGTAAAGCCCATATGGGAGTTTTTAACCCCTATGGCAACTGACAACAAGTGAGCTGACCTCTTTTATCTAAGGATTTTCCCAGTTGAAGGGGCTTATCTGAGGAATTTGCAAGCAGGGGAGGAACTGATGACATGCATGGAGATCTTGCCCAAGGTGATGACCAGTTTATCAGCCGAAGTGTGGCTGGAAGTGTGGTTGGAAGACAGCCCCTTCCCTGACAGCTGATTGTGACATCTGATACCAAGAGGGGTCAAGGTAAGGCAGCACAGTTGATAAGCAGGTCCTGGGAGGAGTTTTCAAAACTAGGATTTCAGTTATCTGTCTCAGGCTAATGCAGACATTATTTTCCTCTCAGGGAACAGAACTGAACATGTAGGATTAAACAAGAGGGAGGCTGACTGGCTTGGTGGGAAGACAATGATACCCTATTAGGCTTTAAGTAAGCACCTCAAAGAAGGGGCGAGAGAGAAGAGTCCCAGTTGCCCTGGTAATGGTAACTTTTTGACTATGAACTTCTGAAGGCAGAGTTCTATTCCACTGTCTACCACAAAAGTTACAGGTTCACCTGACTTTTACAATGACCTCAGACTCTGGAGGTCTAGTTCGATAGGGCTTGGTCTGTCCTATTTATTCAGGTCTGACAAAGTACCAATTCATTTGTCAGGGATGACAGTCTGAAATTTCCTCAAGTTAAAAACATGGAACTCAGGGCAGTGTTAACAGGCATCTTGGGGAGGTGTTATATAACACCCGTCTGACCAGGTGCACAGGTACAAGGCTCCTGGAGGGCCAGCCTCTGTGGCCAAATGCAGACAATGGCCAGCTGGAACTACTTCAGTTGGCGGGGGAAATGGAAGAGCTGAGAGCAGGGAGTGAAACTGTGCTGGCAGTAACTACAGCAACTGGCTAGGGTGCCAAGGTGGACTTCTAAGGAAGAATAAGCTTTTTTTTTTTTTTGATGTGCAGAAAGTGATTTTATTTTTAACTCCATAAAAGCCCCTTTTCCTGAAGTCAGGGACTGTAGGCTTAAGTAATTAGCTCTCACTGTTCTCCTTATAGTGCAAACTGTGTACCGAACAGAGAAGGGTGGGTGCCCCTCACAGAGAGAACATTCAGATGCCCACCTGGCCATATAGGCTCAACTTAGCTAAGGCAGGTGCGGGCCTTTGTCATGCCCTACACTGATCACTGTGTAACTGCACGTGAGGGTGCAATCAGCAACTGACACCAGAGATCCCCAATGTTGGTGCAAGGATGGAGCAGCCTATTGCTTACACTACCCAGTCCATGCACGCACACATTCACTAAGCTGACACTCATTGCAACTCCCTTCCTTTGAGGATGGTCTTAACAAGAGATGGTCAAGTTCTGCTTGAGCTGAGCAGGAGTGACAAGCTAAATGGGGTGTCTCTGGGGAATCTTACCAGAATCAGGCAGGCAGGCAGGCAGGCAGGCAGATTGTGTTCTCCTTCGAGGTCCGACGTAAACCACTTGAGTGGGCAGCCAGGAATCCTCCAGACCTCCAAAGAGACTCAAGAAATCTTTAAGACACGTCTTCGGGTTGGGACCTGAAGAGGTTCCTGCTCACCCGCGGGGGGCCACAATCAGCAACAAAAGGTCAGCACAGTCAGCCTTCCCGGCTGCCACATCAGATGCAACCACAAGCAGAAACACCAAAATGACACTCAGGATTTGGAGGCAGATTTATTTACGTCAACAAGCAATGACTGGGATTATTCCTAGAATATCAGGCCCTGATCTCTGGTGGCCTAAGGCTTACATTGGATAAGCAAGCAGGAAATACACAGGCAGAATGGCTTGTCAACTGGGGATTGGTTTATACAATGTGCATCATAGTGACCAAGAGACCAGAAGCAACCAGAACTGGAACAGAGAACTATTACCTGGGCAACTAACAAACTGAAGTATACTGGCTTGGAAAAGAACATTTTCTGCTACATTATTATTTTGGCTTTTTGAGATAGGGTCTTACTATGTAGCCCAGGCTGGTCTCAAACTTCTGGGAATCTTCCTGCTTCAGGCTCCTGAGTGCTGAGATTACAGAATTGTGCTACCAGAGTTGGCTTTTTTTTTTTTTTTTTTAAATTCTGCAAAGAAGGAAATAAGGCAGATTTTCAAGATAAAGAACTGAAGCCAGACTCTAAAATCCCTGAAGCTAGCTAGCTCTTCTCAGATCCTGTGTACTTACCTGCAGTCCAACTGCTTTCCCAACCACCAGCTTCCAAATTCTGCAAACCACGACCACCACAGAACTTCACTGACTGGTGAGTTTAGAGTTGGATCAGTTATCCCTGATTTTAGAAGCTGTTTCCCCTACTGTTTCTCTGAGAGCAGGTGGTACAATAATGTATCAGTTCACACTACTCTGGGAAGAAAAAGCAACCTTCAATATGACTGACAGATTAAGAATTCACAGTAATGGAGAACTCTGAATAACAAAAATAACTTTATATTCAGTTTGTCCCACAAACTATTCATGTGGCTTATAAATCACTTGGTTATACCCACCTTTAGAAAATACTGCAAAGGAAGATACACATTGTTCTATGTAAAGAGCACCAGAACTGAACAAAGTTAATTTCTAAGTTACAACGTCTAGAGCAATGGTGGCAAAAATATAGCAGACATGTTTTTCACTTAAGACAGATGTTAATATAGTCTTTTTCTAAACTAAATCCTCAGTATTCAAAGTTTAATTGCAGTACTGGCACTTAGTGATAAGTGGGTTCTCTGTTGCATTTTGGGGCCACATCTCTAAAAGGTTTGCCACCACCAAAAACATTCAATTCTGTTCTCTCAGTATTTGCCACTACCCATTCCCTCTACAAAGCTCCAAAGAACATGGGAAAAAAATCTCAAACATCTGATAGTTATCTTTATGCATGTATCAACATAGACAGTTGAAGCTAGCTTTACTTAGAATATAGGGCCTGCTGTTACAAACATGTAACAGATATCAGTATTAGGATGTTAAAAACTGAGGTGAGCTTTTAACTCAGAAATTTTTTCTCTTGAAAATACAAAACTTCTGTGATAAAATATTTCAAATTGCATTAGAAAGGGAAAGCAGTAGTTATAATTAAATATGCAGAACAGAGAGCCCAAGGTGGAAGCAAGGACTCCACTGCTGAATACACTACACGCAGCATGGTGGTCCTTTTTTGAAGTACGCTGCTTCTTTCTCTCCAGGAATCTATTCTGAAAGTGGACCCAGAAAGAAAGCAGACTCCTCTTACCAAAAACCGTACACTGGGGCTGGTGAGATGGCTCAGTGGTCTAAAGCACCTACTTAGAACAAGCTTAGCAAAGCACAGGGACCTCGGTTCAATCCCCCAGCACCACATGCCAGCCCGCCCCGCCCCCTGGTGGGCTGAGCTGGCCACACACACACACACATAAATAAATAAAAT
>NW_004524768.1:459761-469267 GCF_000260255.1 Octodon degus | reverse complement strand
TCCTTTTTGAGCCATCTTCTTTGGCATATTCCACTTGTTTGCCTACCAGGCTGTCCACAACTTCTCCTGGTTCCCTTTCTGCTGGAGGTGAATCATCTATAATTTTAAGAAAAAAATTTAAATCAATTTTTAGATATATACCAATTCCCATGCTTTCCTTAATACTTACAAATTTTAAACATCCTGAATTCATCATTGATTAGCTAATGTACTGGTTGGCCAACTTTTTCTTAAAGGGCCAGAACAGTAGAAGTTCTAGATTTTAGGGCCACATGGTCTCTGTCCCAACAACTCAACTCTGCAAGTGCAGGATGAAAGCAGCACAGCAAAATGCAGAAATTAATGCATGTGGGGTGTTTCAATAAAACATCATTTACAAAACAGTCTGAAAACCTCTGATCTAGGGAAAAATGGGATTAAAAAAAAAAAAAAGCAAGCAATTCACTTGGTTTCTATTAAAACAAGCCTGTAATTATCTAAAAATAAGTTCGATTTTCAAATAGAATTTCAAAGCAAACAATTCCTACAGGGGATGACTGAAAATATATTACTCACTTAAAATGCCTAGTGGTACTGATCGAAGTAAAGGCCTCACATTTCACAATTTAAATACTGCAAAGTAATACAATCAAAATAGTGTCATTATTGCATAAATGACAGACCTACAGAACAGAATTGAGAATCCAGAAATACACTGTGATAACCAGTCAACTTATTCTCATCAATGGTGTCAAAACTTCTATGACAGAAAGAACAATCTTCAATAACCGATGCCAAGATAACTGGGCAGCCACAAATAAAAGAATGAAGTTTAACCTTAGCATATAAGCAAAAATTAATTCAACATATGTAAAACTTTTTGTTGTTGTTCTTTTTGAAACAAGATATTGCTATGAAGTTCAGGATGGCCTTAAGCTTACTCTGTAGCCAAGACTGGCTTTAACTCAGGACGATACACCTGCCTCAATCTCCTGAGTGCTGGGACTACAAACACGTGCCACCACACCCAGCTGTATAAAACTCTCAGGAGACAACACAGGGGTAAATCTTCAAGTATCTGGCAAGAGATTCTTAGATATGATAAAAGCACATGCAACAAGAAAAAACAGAATAGAAACTTTTGTGACTCAAAGAACATCATTAAGGAAGTGAAAACACAATCCACAGAATGGGAAAAAAATTCTGACAATGGACTTATGTCTAGAATATTGACTATAAGAACACAACCTAATAATAAAAATGAGCAGAGGATCTGAACGGGCACTTCCCAAAGACACATTAAGTAGCCAATAAACACATGAAAAGATTCTTCTGACGTTAGTCATTAGGGAAACACAAGTCAAAAGGACAATGAAACAGCACTTCATTCTTACTGATAGGACAGCTAGGATCAGATAATACCAAGTGCTACTGAGGATGTAGAGAAAGCAAGACCCAAACATGCTGCTAACAGGAATGCAGAATGGTGCTGCCATTTTGAAAATTAGTTACTATACTGGAGTTAGCTATGACCCAGCAATTCCATTCCTAGACACATACTCAGGAAAATTAAAACAAAAACATCACACATAAACTTGTACATATATATTTGAAGAAATAATGTTCATAAACAAAGGGTAGAAATAACCCAAATACCGTAAGTGGATAAATGCATTAAAAAAATGTAGTAGTCTGTACAATGGAATATTTAATCACTAAAAAGAATGTTACATGCTACATGGATGAATTCTGAAACCATGCTCAGTGAAAACAAAGTCACAAAGGACCCCATATTATGCAATTCATTCATACACAAGTCCACAATAGGAAAATCATTATTGGTTGCTTAAGGCTGTGAGGAAGCAGTAAGGGGTATAACGGAATGATGGTTGAAAAGGTATTCCTTTTGAAGTGATGAAAACATTCTGTAACTGACCACCTTGAGGATTGTGCATCTTATATAGTTAACTATATGCTACAGGAATCATATCACAGTGAAACAATTTCATTTTTTAAACCACTCTTGATAATGACCTGAGATTACTTATGGAAAGTTATATAGACTACCTATGTACCACTGAAAAGTCCTCTGATTAAGCTTTTCCGATATCAGTATTCTCTAAAGTTCAAATATGTGTTCATTTTACAAATAAAATGATCAACCTGTAGATGAGCTTCAAAATAATTCAGCTGAAGAGCAGTTAGAACAAGACTGACAATGAGCTAACAGCTGTCAAGGATGAATGGAACAGATTTATTTTGTTGTTCCCATTCCTTCAAATTCTTCTGAGTAACAAACAATAATATTAATAAATTTTAAAATAACCTTCATTACATTATTGGAGTGAAGGAAAAATTATCAAACTTTTCTCATCTAAAACTTAACAAGAGTTAAACTGGTAGAGTCTTTGTACATGGCTAAAAGAATCATATATCCAAAATTTAATAGTGTATCTGGCAAAACAGTTGATTTAAGTATCATAAAATCCAAATTCCTCTTGAATTATTAACATAGAAAGTTGCTAATATATACTTACTAGAATCGGGCATGATGCGAAGGTCACCTTCTTTATAGTCATCTAAGAGCTGGTACATGTACAAGACAGGGTCTTTCTCATAAGTGATGTAAAACCATGTGTTCATGACAGGTGCCCGTGCTAAGACCATGCCCCTCCATTCATCTTTAGAGCCATCCTCTGTCTCAAACATATGTTCCACCGCTTTACCAATCATTGTGTCTGCTAAATGTGCATCGCTGATTCGAGATGTTGCTGAAGATTTAAAAGAAACAACAAAACAAAACAAGGTTGAAATGTGTTTCAGGGACCAGGGAGACAGCTCAGTGGCATAAGCACCTGCCTGATAAGCAGAGGGTCCTGAGTGCGATACCCAGTACTAAATAAATAAATAAATAAATGAAATAACTTGAAAAAAGAAAAAGTGTTTCACTGAATACTTTCTATGAAGAATGGACTTAGTAAAGGAGACTAGTTAAATTATGTCCATGTATTGTATTGGGGCTTTGAGAACCATAACCACCACATGCAAGCTATTAGGCCACAACTCAGAATTGGACTTCAGCTCAAATCAGCTAGTTGAGAAATCTGTTTATATTTTTATTTCTCTGGAGCCTTTTGCTCTTGGTATAGTACCTAAATTTAATTTACAACTTTTAATTGATCATTCAAGATACACAGAAATTTTTTGCTACTGTTTAAAGTGTAGAGGTAATTTCAGTCTTAAGAGTACTAAAAACCAGAAGAGTTCCTGTGTAGAGTTCATCTTGCTTTCCTTTATGTTAATATCTTACACAACCACGTAACATTTATTAAAACATTTATTAGGAAATTATTGCTTCTCAGCCTTTTGGCTAAGATAAAGTGAAAACTAAGAAATTTACCTGTTCATGGTGTATGTGGTTTCTGTTGTTGCTTTAAAAGAAACAGGTTTATTTATCATCAACCTTACTTCTATAGTCTATTAAACAGGCACACTTTTTACTCTTGCCCAGATTCCTACCATATTTGCATGAGATGTATAATTTAAAATGTCCTCCTAAATAGTTTTAAAAGCTCCTCCCCATGCAGGCAAGCTGTCCTCTGCCTGGGTGGAGTGTGTGTGTGTGTGTGTGTGTGTGTGTGTGTGTGTGTGCGCACTCCTCTAGCAGCAAGTTCCTAGTGAGGGCTCTCCATGGGTACCTGGGCAAAACAGTGCTACCTCTCCTACTTAGTTAACATTAGCACTGTCCAAAAGTTAATTTGCATATGTATTTGTCTACCTGTTTAAGGCCTGCACATCCCAGGAAAGCAGATGCTTCTATTTGTAGTACTTAGACACAATCCAGTATCTGCTGCTGGGTTTAATCAGAAGGCTGGTGTGATCCAAAAGCACAGGTCTCATTAATGGTACAAGAGATAGCTTTAGCCTTACGTTTTTACCTTTTCAAAAATAGATAAAAGTGCTGGGGAGATAGCTCAGTAGAATAAGTGCCTGCTTGGCAACTGCAGGGTCCTAAATTCAATTCCTGGTATCGCAAAAAAGGCCAGCCCAATAGCTCAGCAGATTAAATCACCTGCTCAGGCAGACACAGGGGCAGGGGTTCAATCACCACCCCCACCCCCCACCCCCGCATGCCTGACCTGCAGGCCCTGCCCCTAGGGCCCACTGAGACAGCCATTGAGACATGGTGGTGTAGTTCTGTAATCCCAGCACTTGAGAGGTTGTAAACAGGAGGATCAATGTAAATCTGATCTACCCAATGAGACCCTATAGACCCTGTCCTAAAATACAAAACACACACAAAAAAAGATAAAAGACAGAGTTGGTGGCATATGCCTAGAATCTCAACACTTGAGAGGCAAAGATGAGAGGATCACGAAGTCTGACACTACTCAGAGCAACTTTGTGAGATCCTGTTTCAAAAAATAAGAAAAACCGGGGCTGGGGAGATGGCGCAGTGGAATAAGCACTTCCCTGGCAAGCGCAAGGGCTGAGTTCAATCCCTGGTTCCACCAAAAAAAAAAAAAAAAAAAAGAAAAGATAAATAAATAATAATAAGGAAAATAAATAATAATAAAAACAAGGGCTCAGAATATAGCTCTGTGATACATATCTCCTGGTTTTGATGCTCAATACTACAAAGAAGAATCTTAAAATAGATTAGCACTCCTATTTTTACTAATGCGTCAGGCTTTTATCTGCTAAATAAAACAAAGTTAGATTTTTTAAATAAATACACTGCTGCTGTTCAATTTAATCAGGATTCCCAAACAATTCCTCTTTGCCTGATACTAAAATAAACATTGGGGCTCTCATTTTAGCACATCTTAGACTACTGGATCTCACAACTTCTTTAATTGTTGAAATAATGTACTGAAGACCTAAAAGTGTGTTTATTTATGTGACTTGACTGTCAGTATTTGCTACTTTAAAAAGTAGAGCTGGGGAGATATCTCAGTAGAATAAGCGCTTGCCTGACAAGCTCAAGGTTCTGAGTTCAATCCCCAGTACCGCCAAAAAACAAATAAATAAAAATTAATTTAAAAATATTTAAATTCTTACATAATAATGCACTTGAATTTAAAAATAAAGCCATGCACACATACAGGCACCCATCTGCAATCTCTAGCACTTTGGGAGGCTGAAAAAGGAGGATTTCAAGTTTGAGTCTGGCCTGAGTGAAGTACAGACTTTGCAAGAAACTTAAAACTGGGGGGAGGAGGGAGGACAAACCTCAAAATTTAGGGCTGGCTAGATAGCTCAGCGGACTAAAGCGCCTGCTTAGGCAGAGCGCAGGGGCCGGGGATCCATCCTGGCACCACAGGCCCGGGGCACACTGAGACAGATTCAAACTGGGCATGGTGGTGCACACCTGTAATCACCATGAGTCTGATCTACATAATGAGATCCTGTATTAAATATATTTAAAAATAAAAATCTCAAAATTTAAAACAAGGCAAGTATTTTTTTTTTTAAAAGGAAAATAATTTAAAACTGGAATATGCCAGGGAATACTGGAGATGTAGCTTACACTAAAGCTCCTGGGTTGACAACCCATGATATCAATATTCTCTAACCAAAATTTATTAAGAGTGGCATAATTTTACATTTTAGCAAATCATTTTAGCTTTAATAGAACAATTTGATTCTCTTATCTGCTTCAGCTTTTAACTTATTACATTTTTAAATTTGACATCAGCTTCTCAAAGATATGCTGATATTCTTTTAGGTAAGTCTAAACAGTCTTCTATAAGGCTGAATCAAAAGTCAACAACTAGCAGCTCTCTGAAAATTAGCTGCAATGCAGATTCTGAAACAACTACCAATAAACTGGACATACATTTACATTAAAGCCTGTGTCTACAGAACAAAGAACTTCAACAGCTGAACAACAAAATAGCCCAATTTAAACAATAATCAAAAGATCTAAAGGAGGGCTGGCCAAATAGCTCAGCAGACTAAAGCATCTGCTTACGCAGATGAAGGGGCCAGGAGTTCGATCTAGGCAGGGGTGCACTGAGGCAATTGAGACTGGGTGTGGTGGCACACACCTGTAATTCCAGCACTTGGGAGGCTGTAAACAGGGGGAATCACAAGAGTCTAATATACACTGTGAGACTCTGTACACCCTGTCCTAAATTAAAAAAAAAAAAAAAAAAAATTTGGAGAGTTACTTCTCCAAAAGAGATATACATACATAAGGCTAACAATCACCTGAAAGATGCTCAACATAATTGTGCTTGAAATCCACAAGGTATCACTTCACACCCATTAGGATAATTATCATCAAAAAAAGAGGATGAGAAGGAGGAAGAGGAAAACAAGAAGAAAAATTCTAGCAGGGTTGGAGAACTAGAACCCTTGTGCACTGTTGGGACTGTAAGAAAACTATTAGGGAGGTGGCTGAGGGTCAAACTTTAGGCAAGCACTCACCAGTGAGCTGTATTACTTACTAATGGGTCTTAAAATGGTGCAACTGCAGAGAAAGAGTATGACAGGTCCATTTACAAAATTCAAATTAGAATTAATATATCCCATTTCCAGGTATATATATTCCAAAGAATAGAAGGAGGCTTTTAAGTACCTGAATATCCATGCTCATACAAGCACGACTATAATTTCACATACTAACAGGAAGTGAAGACAACTCAAATGTCTGTCAGTACTTAAGTAGGAAAACAAAATGTGGTACACTATTTTCAGACTACAAAGGAAATTCTATGCTTATTAGTAAAATAAGCCTTAAGCACATTATGCTCAGGGAAATAAGCCAGTCACTAAAAGACACATAGTACATGAGATACCTAGAGTAGCCAAATTCATTGTAGAGACAGAAAATATACAAGGTGACTGACAGAAAAATATATACTTTGAAATGCTTAAAATACTATTATTATGTTTTTTAAAAACAACTATTTAAGAAAACTGTCAAGTCTTCTCAGATGTGATGGTAAACATCTAGTCCTAGCTCTTGGACGGCAGAGGCAGAAGGCTCACCACAAGTTTAAGACCAGCCTAAACTATACAGGGAGAGCCCCGCTTGAAAAGCAAAATAAAACATAAAAAGTAAGTCTTGCCCTCTGAACGGATCTTTGCTGAGTGTATAATTTATATCATCACATACTGCTCACAGTGAGTCTGCTGAGTTAAACAGATCTTCCAAGAGTTAGATGTGGGCAACTCCACTGTGCAACTATCAAAGAATAAAAATAAAGAGAGCAAGTTATATCAATGTTATCAAAATAATTCTGACCTTGCAAACCTCCTGTATGGCCTTCAGAAAGCTCAAAGGTCCCCAGGCCTTCTCTTGGAAAACACTGCTCTACCATCAAACAATCAGACAATTTATTCTTTTTTCTCTAACATTAGCTTAAAGAAAATATACCTACAGTTCAGTACACTGCCTGAAGCAATACATGGAAGACTGTATTCTTCCTACACAACATAAATAGGGGACAAATAATCTGTAGCCTCACCCATCACTATGAATACTACCATCAACAGCATCCATCAACTGAACTGGCACATATGTTACCAATGTGCACACTGGCTTTTGGATCCCTCTTTCCAAGCTACATTATTGGCAGTTAGTTATAGGGATCCATGACTATTGGTAGAAATTGGGATAATGCCAAAAAACCACTGACCCTATTATCAGAGATACTTGTCTGTATCTGTCCTAAGGTGACAAAAGAATTTAAGCAATATGTAGGAAAGTTCAGCAATATGTAGGAAAGTTCAAGTGAGCTAGTAGTTTTGCCCTAAAAGGAGTAAAGACTAACATTTTAGGTCAGCTGGATGGATATATACGATAATTATTTAGCACAAATAAATAACTTTAGTATTTGGGTAATTTTTAAGTTCTGCAAGTAAGTGTCTTAAATAAGTTAACATTTTAAACTTTCAACATGGATTAATGTCAAGATGAGGAAAATACAGGATGTACACACAAGAGAAAGAACAAGAGTATAGTCACACAATCACTTGGGAAACTGATGTAGGAAAAACAGATCAAGGATAGGCTGGGGAATTTAATGAAACCCTATCTTAAAATTTTATTTACTTTAAAAAAAAAATGTATTTGGTGCAGGATCTCACTACACAGCTCAGACTCACAGTGATCCTCCTGTTTTTAGCCTCCCCAGCACTGGGATTACAGGTGTACACCACCGTGCCCACTCCTGGTAGCTGGCTCAGCATGCGGGGGGAGGGGGGTACAGTGGGACATGTAGTGTGGGGATCCAACCCCGGTCCCTGTGTTTGCCTAAGCAGGCGCTAAGCTACCTCGCCAGCTCGCCTCACTTAAAATTTTAAGAGGTCAGGGAACATAGTTCATCAGTAGAACACTTGCATAATATGCATGGTCAAGCCCTTGGGTTCAGTTCCCAGGTACCACAAAAACCAAAAACCAAAAGCACAGCAAACAAACCAAAAAAGTAAAAGATTCATCATTTGCTATCTAAAGGGAAGATTCACAAATTAATTTGCTGTTCTGGCAAAGTTATTAACTTGTCAGAGAAGAAACTTTTTCCAAGAATACAAAGACACAGTCTGAAGAAAATAGAGGGAGTTAAAATTTCTCTGACAGTCTGATTCTCAAACTCTGGCTCTTTAATTCTAGATCTCCTGAAGGTTTTTTTTTTTGGTTTTTTAACAGGATAGGCCTGACAATCCAAATGCATAAACCTGTATTTTCAGCATTACTTTAATAAACATTTTAAAATAAATATCCTTAAGAAAGTAATATTAACTTGGGAATACCCACCTTATTTAAAAATAAAATCATTTAATTTATACCTTCCTGCCTTAAGGAAGATTTGCAAGGCAAAACTGGTAATTTGTGATATAAAATAAAAAACATTCATTTCCACTACCACTGCTCAAATGCACATAATAAAAAGCCCATATTCTGGCTTCTTACATTTAGCTCAAAGAACAGAAAATTTATGTAATGTATACAGACCCAATCCACATCGATTCTGAAATAAACAAAAAATTTTTCCTAGTCAATGTACCTGATAAAAGCAACAGAGTATATTTGACTAATGATAATAACCTTACCTATCGGAGTCCAGAAAATACTAAGCAAAAATGTTATAAACCATGTGAGGACCTATTAGTTGTAAATTTCTTGAGTAAACATTTTATACATCTTTATATCCATCAGAATTTCTTGAACTGTGCTTTCAGAACACACGCTTTGGATCACCTTTTGGGACTCTAGATAACTAATTTAAAGGTTTATCAGGAGTCCTTGATTTCCAAAAGAATAAATACCAACATTTTTTTTAAAGCACCCATTTCTTATCACTTTTAAAGCAATAACGTACGAATAATAAAAAGAACTTACCAACTCTATCAGGGAGGACTTCGAGTGCAGAAACTCTTTCATCTTTATTAAGTTCTAGTCCATAAACACAGTCAAATCCATCGTATTTTATAAGATACAAAGAAGGATTTACGGGCACCTGGTCCAGGACAGTCCCCTTCCACTGGGTGACAGGGCCATTGCCCTCTCTCCACCCATG
>NW_004524768.1:455041-459661 GCF_000260255.1 Octodon degus | reverse complement strand
GGGGGGGGGAACCCAGATGGGCACCTTCGCTCACTATACCTGAAATTGTAGTGTACTTCCCAGTCATGAGAAAAGTAGACTATGTGTATTATTAACCTTTCAATATTGCTTACTTGGCTCAATAGAATAAGCACTTGCCTGGCAAATATTGCTTACTTACAGCAATTCTCGTGTAGGCCAGAAGACGTGAAGGTTCCAAAAAAAAACAACAACAACAAAAAAAAAACAAAACAGCACAAACCAAAGTCCTGTTACAGTGTAACAGATATGGCAAAACAGGATTTTAAAAGTTCAAAGTTTTTCAGACAAACAGCTTACTAAACTTCTCAGGTCTAGAATGGACAGCATATGCAAGTGCTGGCACCGGGACTCAGTCATTTCCCACAATGAGCAAAAAGTGGCTGGGAAGGATGCAGTCAGCCTGGACTGTCAATGTCAGTTACTATAAAAACGACTGCACAAGAAAATGGTGATCTGTGGCTATGAAACACTTCCACCCCTTCAGAACTGGTGTTAAATAAAGCGCTATCTCTAAACACAGCCTCCCATCGTTGGTTTGGGACTGGTGAGTCATCAAACCTGAGTGGTTGGTAGCAATATGGCTAATGGGGCAGGGGGCAAATGAAAACTGATAGCGCAGAAGTAGAACTGTGGTCATAAACACCAAATCGACATAGTATGAGGACAAAACTACATATCAGGACTTGCTGGTGGATTAAAGGACAACACAACACTCTCTTGTTGTGGTAGGAGGAAACCCAGGGGTCTCATGCACATACTCTACCAGTGGGCTGTTTCCCCAGCTTTCTTCTAAGACAGGGTCTTTCTTGTTACACTGCTCAGGCTGATGTCAGCATCCCAAGCAGCAGGGCTTACAGGACATAAACTTCCAAAAGGATGAGCATGAAGTTTTTTAAAGATGCAATTATCAATTACCAATCGAAACAAAGTTAACAAAAGGCTTGTGATAAAAGCTGAGACATTTCTGCAACTTTTACAGACGTGTTACAAATAGTCATTGGGGAAACAGGATGCAGCTTTCACTCACAGCTATTAGTTCTGAGTACAATGATTTGCTATCTCCACTAATCTCCAACCCTTACAAGCCTATCAAAAACGACCTTCCAGTTGGGCATGATCGCTCACATCTGTCATTCCAGAACTTGGGAGGCTGAAGCAGAAGGACTGTTGTGAGTTGAGCAGCAGCCCAGGCTATATAGTGAGACCCTGTATGAAAACAAAAACAGGAGCCAGGGAGATAGCTCAATAGAATAAGCGCTTGCCTGGCAAGTGCAAGGCCCTGAGTTCAATCCCCAGTACCTAAAAAAAAGAAAGAAAGAAAACACAAAATAGTATAGATTAGTAGATAGCAGATTATAGACTCTACTGCCTTAGACTTATTTTGTAATCTCTAACATGCTACTGTCCTCTAAAGCACTATTCTGAAAATGACCCAGGAGAACTCCCTAGTACTGACAAGTCAGGACTCTTTTGTTTGTACTGGGGATCGAACTCAGGACCTCCCACTTGCCAGGCAGGTGCTTATAACACGGAGCTATCTCCCCAGGCTCAGACAAACCAGATTTATACTAAATAAAGGAACAAACTCCTTTGTAAAGTTATTTTCTCACAGACTCAGAGACAATTCTTTAGACTGCAAATGCAGTCTTGAAGCAACTTTTTACAATAGGTCTCCAGGAAATAGCACTCACGTTGAAATAAAAGTACATCTTTGGAGAGAGAGAGAGAGAGAGAGAGAGAGAGAGAGAGAGACAGACAGACAGACAGACAGACAGACAGACAGACAGGTAAGAAAGAAAAGTACACAATAAGGAATGACTTCAGGAGGATGTCTGCCCTCTATGGTCATTGGTAAGCACTGCCCTGGTGTTCTTAAGACCGGAGACCAATGAACCTGTGCATGGCTGTGTGAGTGAAGGACAGGTAACAGAAAATAGTACCAAACTTCTTACAAGGCAACAGCTTTAAGGCTATTTTCTCACATGGTATGTGAGGACAGTTCAGAATACTATAATTCAATCTTGAGTTGTTCATAATGATGATTTGTCTTGATGATTTAGTTTTCACTTCAAGGATTTGGGCAGGCCTTCTATTCCTTCACACCTCCATAATCTGCTTCAACAATCCCAACATAAAAACAGAACTGAGTAATACACAGTCTATCTTATCAAAGACTGGAGGTTATTCACCAGTACTGAAGTTCAAAGTAATGGAGGAATGGGGCCAGGGATTTAGCTCAGTGGTGTAATGCCTGCCTGGCAAGCTTGAGGTCCTGAGTTCAATTCTCTGTACCTGAAAAGGGGGAGGGGGATGGAAGAGAAAGATAAGAATAAAAATGGAGCCAGTAGTAAGCCTATTCAGCTATGCTAACAGAATTGAAAGCAGAAAATACCTATAGCAGTTTTAGGCAAACTTAGGTGATGGAATATCTGAATCTACCTTATACTTTGTTTACTAAAATCAATCATAGACAAGCTAAGGGTAGACACAGACTAGGAATGGGTGGAGAAATAACTCAAGACTTAGTTCTCTGAAACTTTGCAGTCTAAAATCTCATATGTGACAGGGAAAACCAATGACCAAAAATTAGGTATGAGACCATAAACTAGGAGGCTAAAAAATTCAGGTTTTTCAAGATGTCAAAATCATGATATATTTAAAGTGTTTCAAAAAGTACCTTTGAAACTGGTTCTGACTTTTAGTATATAAAAAGAAACCTTTTATTGGGCTCAATTTGGAAATAAAATATTTTCTTGCTATCATCTCATGAAATAAGGTTACAGAAATTATAGAGGATATGATACTATAGATTACCCAAATCACTCCACTGCCATTAAACTTGGAAGCATCCACAGAGCAGTTCAGGGCCTGGACATCTACAAAGCCAAGGACCAGCCTCACCACTCCTGTAACCATGGAGGAAAGCCTCTGCCCTCTGACTCCCTCCTACAGAAAGAGGGACAGCCCTGTTTTCCTTGCTAAATGAAAGGAGCCTTGTTAGTTTTAAGTGCCTTATCAGTAAACTTAACTGTATCAAGAGGAAAAAAAGTGATGAAACTGGGACCCAGAGTTCTGGAGCACTTACCCATGCAACTGTTTTACTGCTACCAGTCACCAAATTCCAACCTGCAGACTAAACTTGCTTTGCAACTTTTTTTGAAAAACATTTACTGAGTATTACACCTTCCATAGATACCACAGACAATGACTAACCTGCCTTCAGCAAAGGTCATAAAACAGACTGCACTCAGCCTCATGTTCCCAAAGACTCCACCCTAGAGCTAGGCAGACCCTGCTCTCGGCCCCACCCAGTAAGTAGTGAGGGCCAAGTCACAGCTGCTGTACCAACACAGCCTGAAAGCCAGGTGACCAGAAGCCTAGTAAACTCTTACAAAGCACCACATTTCTCCCAAAAGCAAGAAAAGGTGACCTTTCCTTCCCTAGCCTTCAGGCTGAGATCCTCTGGAATGAACAGGAAGATATTTAAGACAGACAGACAGACAGACAGACAGACAGACAGACAGACAGACAGACACAGAGACACAGGCAGAGAGACAGACAGAATCCAATTAAAATACATCATAAGACCAGGGGTGGTGGCACATGCCTGTAATCCCAACACTGGGGAGGTTGAAAACAGGAGGATCACTACGAGTCCAGGCCATGTAGTGAGATCCTGTACCAAATACAATTTAAAAAAAAAAATTCTAATTTTTATCTTGATTAAAATCACCAAGGAAGGTAAAACAGCACATACAAACGTTTTTATATTACCTTCAGTTCTTTAACTTAACATTTTTTTCTCTGTCAAATTTCACTGATTGGTATTTAAGCATGAATAAATTATTATGAGCAATATTCAAAGGAAAAAAAGATGTGAAAATGTAAATATACATTATTTAATTTTACTTAAAATAATTGTCAAAAGGTTATGATGAACAATACCTTTCTCATTACTGTCAACTTAATAGCTGAGATACTTTTAGGTATTAAATTATCAAATGTTATCAATTAAAATTTCTATTTCTGAACCAGGCACAGTGGTACATGCTTTTAATCCCAGCACTTGGGAGGTGGAGGCGGGAGGATTGCCACAAATTTGAGGCCAGCCTGAACTACACAGTGAAAACCCTATCTCTAAGAAGAAAAATAACAAAAGAAAAATTCTATTTTTTGTTTCTATCCATATCTGATACATGTGATGAAAAAGATCACTTTGCTTTAAAAAAATTTTTAAGAAGTTAACACATCACATTTTTGCTCATGAGCACAAAATTTATAGTCAGTAGTTGCACATAAAGGGTTTATTTTAAATGTTTTAAGGATAGGATAGAGATACATCATAATTATAAAAATTACTTACAGAATTAACAGATTTATATTGTGTATACTTCTAAATGCAAAGAACAGGAAACTGTCTACACATTGTATAAAATAAAATTAAAAATGAATTCAAGCTCAAAAGATGAGGTCATTTACCTAGTTTTAATATGTGAACACGAAGACCTCTGAACTATACACATTCATCCAAACTGCACTAATGATGGAAAATACAGAGAGCGCAGCATTTCCAAGGAACCACAGACATTTCGACCATCA
>NW_004524768.1:429385-443786 GCF_000260255.1 Octodon degus | reverse complement strand
TAGGAAAGTTCAAGTGAGCTAGTAGTTTTGCCCTAAAAGGAGTAAAGACTAACATTTTAGGTCAGCTGGATGGATATATACGATAATTATTTAGCACAAATAAATAACTTTCGTATTTGGGTAATTTTTAAGTTCTGCAAGTAAGTGTCTTAAATAAGTTAACATTTTAAACTTTCAACATGGATTAATGTCAAGATGAGGAAAATACAGGATGTACACACAAGAGATAGAACAAGAGTATAGTCACACAATCACTTGGGAAACTGATGTAGGAAAAACAGATCAAGGATAGGCTGGGGAATTTAATGAAACCCTATCTTAAAATTTTATTTACTTTAAAAAAAAAATGTATTTGGTGCAGGATCTCACTACACAGCTCAGACTCACAGTGATCCTCCTGTTTTTAGCCTCCCCAGCACTGGGATTACAGGTGTACACCACCGTGCCCACTCCTGGTAGCTGGCTCAGCATGCGGGGGGAGGGGGGTACAGTGGGACATGTAGTGTGGGGATCCAACCCCGGTCCCTGTGTTTGCCTAAGCAGGCGCTAAGCTACCTCGCCAGCTCGCCTCACTTAAAATTTTAAGAGGTCAGGGAACATAGTTCATCAGTAGAACACTTGCATAATATGCATGGTCAAGCCCTTGGGTTCAGTTCCCAGGTACCACAAAAACCAAAAACCAAAAGCACAGCAAACAAACCAAAAAAGTAAAAGATTCATCATTTGCTATCTAAAGGGAAGATTCACAAATTAATTTGCTGTTCTGGCAAAGTTATTAACTTGTCAGAGAAGAAACTTTTTCCAAGAATACAAAGACACAGTCTGAAGAAAATAGAGGGAGTTAAAATTTCTCTGACAGTCTGATTCTCAAACTCTGGCTCTTTAATTCTAGATCTCCTGAAGGTTTTTTTTTTTGGTTTTTTAACAGGATAGGCCTGACAATCCAAATGCATAAACCTGTATTTTCAGCATTACTTTAATAAACATTTTAAAATAAATATCCTTAAGAAAGTAATATTAACTTGGGAATACCCACCTTATTTAAAAATAAAATCATTTAATTTATACCTTCCTGCCTTAAGGAAGATTTGCAAGGCAAAACTGGTAATTTGTGATATAAAATAAAAAACATTCATTTCCACTACCACTGCTCAAATGCACATAATAAAAAGCCCATATTCTGGCTTCTTACATTTAGCTCAAAGAACAGAAAATTTATGTAATGTATACAGACCCAATCCACATCGATTCTGAAATAAACAAAAAATTTTTCCTAGTCAATGTACCTGATAAAAGCAACAGAGTATATTTGACTAATGATAATAACCTTACCTATCGGAGTCCAGAAAATACTAAGCAAAAATGTTATAAACCATGTGAGGACCTATTAGTTGTAAATTTCTTGAGTAAACATTTTATACATCTTTATATCCATCAGAATTTCTTGAACTGTGCTTTCAGAACACACGCTTTGGATCACCTTTTGGGACTCTAGATAACTAATTTAAAGGTTTATCAGGAGTCCTTGATTTCCAAAAGAATAAATACCAACATTTTTTTTAAAGCACCCATTTCTTATCACTTTTAAAGCAATAACGTACGAATAATAAAAAGAACTTACCAACTCTATCAGGGAGGACTTCGAGTGCAGAAACTCTTTCATCTTTATTAAGTTCTAGTCCATAAACACAGTCAAATCCATCGTATTTTATAAGATACAAAGAAGGATTTACGGGCACCTGGTCCAGGACAGTCCCCTTCCACTGGGTGACAGGGCCATTGCCCTCTCTCCACCCATGCTGGATCCTGCAGCCAACGATGTTCCGCCGGGGTTGGGACACAGGCTTGCTTGGCCCCACATTGCTCCGATGTTTTCTGTATTCACACACACAAGGTATTATTTCACAAGTATGTACACCTAGATCCAACACAACCACTGGCTAACATACCCTTTACAGACAATCCCAAGGAACATGCAAACTCCTGTGTGGCGTACTCCCACTTCAGGGGACTCAAGGTGCTCAGCTCCTACCCCCATCAATGGTGTTCACAGGTGAGGCCATGTCCAGCAACAAATATGTAACACGGTTCATTAGCAACAGGAGCTTGCTGGGTACCTGAACTGTGCACAGGCACAAAAAAAACACTCATCAACAGGAATGTAAGCCATACTCCCAAATACCAGTTTTTCAGTTTTCTCAGTTTTCCTTTAATTCAATTAACTAGGAATTGCCTGAGTTAAAGAAAAAAAGGTGATCAATAATAACTACACATGCACACACTTTATACAATGCTATGACTATTAATCCTAATATCTCAACCTCATTGGATTAAGAAACAGAAAATTAGTACAGCATACTTCTGGGTATATCTAGATGGGTCAATGGAGGCCTTGTCTCCTTGGTCTTGGGTAATGTATGCCCAAGAATTCCCTAAACATTCCTCTTTAGCACTGATCCTCTTGCTCTGCCTGGTCATTTTATCATCAGGTTGCCTTGGAGCTTGATGACCACATACTGAATCTCATGCAACTATATGCACTAAATTAAACCTTTTCTCTTTTTAAAAAGTTGGGGGTGTCAGGTATTGTGTCTCAGCAATAGGAGAACACAGAAAATTAGCACTATACAAGTGGGGGTCACTGCTATGGGACTGTACCTGATCCTGTGGTTTAAAAGCCTCTGGAATACTTTTCCTAGAGAAGTGAAGACAGTTTGAAGATTTAAACTAGAAGCATTAGATGGATTCTGATCAGAGCTTAAAAGACCAGAATGCTAACAGTAAAAGTCAGGTTCACGAAGTTCCTCGGGGAACAAGGATTCTACAGGCATTTAAATTAGAGGTGATACTCTGGCAGAAAATTCATCTATATTTTGCCCAGGTTCTAAGACTGCGAGGAGACCGATTTTAAGGGTGATGGACTAATCTGGTAGAAGAAATTTCAAGATAGGCTGTTGCATGGATACCCTTGGCTATTCTTAGTCAGATTTATATTAATTAGGAGCAAAAGACACAGGGAATTTTTTTGGAAAATCTGTTTGTTTTTTTGGTGGAACCGGGGATTGAACTCAGGCCCTTGTTGACCTATCTCCCCGGCCCTGGAAAATCTTAAATGATAGCCCACAGAGATCCATTTATACAGCTGGGGCCAAAGGAGGCATGGAAGTTAAAAAGATCAATACCACCAAAAACAAAGCAAATACTTTGTACAAGGACAAGAGAAAAGATGACTTGAGGCCATCTCAAGAATACACTAAACCCCATCCATGGCAGGCTGAAGGTTACAGAAGTATAAGACTTTCTCTTAAGACAATTGCTGGGGTGCTTGCTAGAGAAGGGGCTCCTATGGAATTGGTTTTCTAGGATTCATTTCACTCTGCTGGTCATCAAGGCACTCAGAGGTTGCTATGGCCAAGGGGACCTGGTAGTGTTTGAGCCGGTAGGTGACTGGCACTTCCCCTAAGATGCTAGTTTTATTGGCATACACAATATAACAGTTGTAGAGTTAAGAAAGTTCCCACCCAGATTTCAAAGGAAGGCCTGGAAGGCCAGGCAAGAAATACCCACGAGAGCAGTGCAAAAAGCTATGAGAATGATACTCCAGGAAATCAGAGGTGCTACTGCTGGGAAGGCTAGAAATTACAAACAAAGCCACTCCATGAGAGAGGTCATGTGGACTCCAACCACCAAGAACATAGGGCTAGGGCTGCCCATACTGTCTGGAACTCACATTGTGCCACGAGTCCCACGTGTCAGACACAGGGCAGCAGGGACTGTTCAGCTTGCTAGGTTTTAATCTTATTTCAATTCTGATTCTTTTCTGCTGCTCTTTCATAATGGCAGTGCTTATCCTATATATTGAACGTTGGGATTATACAGCTTACTCTTTATTTTTACAGAGGGTCACAGCTAAGACTTTATATTAAGCTGGACTTGAAAAATACTGGAACTATTGAGACTTTAGGGAAGAGACTATCGAGCTTCTGGCTATAAATGGGGTAGCTGTGATGTTAGATGAAATTACGAACTTGCTATTATCTTTAGGGATAAAGTATGGTTTAAGGCGATGTGTCTGGATGTGCAGTTGATAAGGGGTAGAGTGACTATTAGTCCTGATATGCCAATGTCACTGGATTAGGAAATATGTAGCAAATTAGGAAAGACACTCCTGTGGGAAGGCTGGTCATAGAGGAGTGGTCTTGAGTACCACATACCCAAATGTATTGCCCATTTCTTAGGTGTGGTTCCCCTGGCTCCAATGCCCACCACCATGAACTAATAAGCAGTGTTACTCTGCCTTGTCCTACACCATGGTTTCTGCTTTGGAGTGGGACGATCATCTAAATCTTTAGACTCTTCTAAAGCCATGAACCAAATTAAGCCTCCCCGCTATCAGGTATTGTGTCTCAGGGATAGGAAAGCAAACTAACACAGATAATTATTCAATCCTAAAAGAAATGTACAACTATTCCTTCTCAACTAGTACAACGGCCTAAAAATTCTCTTCTTGATTTATACAATGTGAATAAACTAGACTTTCACCTTTTACTAAAACTAGAGTTCAAGTTGACTTGTAACAATGTGATACCAGCATTACTTCTCTAAAACACATAATCTTACACAACTTATGACAAATATTTAATGAAGTACTACAAATTATTTGAAAGCTCCAACTACATTATTTCTTGAATATGAGCAACTGAAAAACTTATACATAATGTTTATAAACAATACATCAGCTCTTGACATCAGGGAAAAAAAACTTCATTTCACCTTGAAATCCAGAGATAAAGGATAACACTTGGCCTATACACAAACCGAAGGCCAAAACCAATCTGACAGATGCTGATATGTGCCAAGAGTAGAAAATGACTCAAGCAGACACAAATGCCATTCTCAGTTTTATGGATAAGATACTCTTGTTTGGTACACCATGAACACTATTTAACACCTGACATGCAACACAAATGAGTGGTTTTTTTTCCACTCCCCTCACCCCCCTGAACCGGGGATTGAACTCAGGCCCTTGCGCTTGCCAAGGAAGCGCATATTCCACTGAGCCATCTCCCTGGCCCCACAAATGAGTTTTTAAAAAACAATTTATCATAGGTTATAATATTTAACTATATATATTCTAAGTAGGAATAGTTTATTCTGGACCAATTACATAAATTCAGACAAATTAGGTATCTTGGAGGGATGGTAAAGGGGACTTCCTACAGATGTGGGGGGGGCATTAAAGCTAACAGGAAGTACTCATCCAGGAGGGAGCCTAGGATGGGTTAAGTGCAGGACTGTTAGGCCAGAAAACCATGCTGCTGCTTCTGCCCTCAGGGCACCAACTGAGAATAAAATCTTGAGCATAGTAGGAGTAGAAGGCAGAGGAAAGGAGGGGAAGTCCCAAAAAGCAAGTCTCAGAAAGGTGACAGAAATAGCTACTGGAGGGACTTCAGATGTCACAAGAAAACAACAGAGATCCTGGGATTGCTCCCATTCCCATGTAGATTAGCAGACTGAGGTGATGTACAGTAACAATGAACATTTAAATAGCTCTCAGGCAGCAGCCTCCAACCCACATGAACCAACTCCACATAACAAATCTCTTTTGTATTTATCTTCCTCTAGTGTTGTTTAGCTGGAAAACCCAAATATAGGAACATATACCAAAAATAGAAAAGTGTAGTAATAACATAGGTAAGACAAGTGAGAAAAGTCAAACAAGGCAAAGAAACAACTAGCAATCTGGGGAAAAACAGAGAAGAAATTAAATAAGAAGACTAAATAGAGGAACAAGAGAAAAATGACATGTGAGAAAAGTCAAACAAGGTAAAGAAACAACTAGCAATCTGGGGAAAAACAGAAAAGAGATTAAATAAGACGACTGAATAGAGGAACAAGAGAAAAATGACACCAAGGGAGCTTAAAAAGGAGGATGATGAAAAGAATACAGATGAAGCAAAAATGAATAGAGATGGTGACAGATAGAACATCTATATAATAGAACCTAAAATTAAAGAAATGGGGAAAAATACTAAAAATTGTAATTAAAAAAAAAAAAAAGATTCGTGGGCTAGAGAGATAGTTCAGCAGCATAAGCACCTGCCTGGCAAGCACAAGGTCCTGAGTCCGATCCCAGGTACCCCCCCCCCAAAAAAAAAAAAAAAATCCTACAATGAAACCAACAAATGCACCTACTAGGAAATCTAACCTAGAGTGATTGGTGCTAAGTCACATCTTCAATAAATGGATTTTAAAGGAAGTAGCACACTTTGGGCCTTCAAGCAAAAACAACAAATCATGTATAAAGAAAATCAGATTTTGGCAGCAACAATTTATGTCAGAAGATAATGGAGTAACAAGCTTAATGTTCTCAGGGGAAGAAAATGTAATCCAAGGATTTTATAATCAGCTACAAATTGTACATTGACCTCCAGGTATAAAGGTCCCAGATAAAACTTACAAATGTGTAAAAACACAAGGAATGCTGTTCTCACGAATGCCTCCTGAGGAAGCTATAAGCCCACATGCTTCAAACAATCAAGGGCTCATACAGAGGCTTCAGCACAGGACAGAGAGACACAACACATACACTTAATTATAGAACAAATGGTGGGGACAAGAGAACAAGAACACAGTTGCCACTCAATGCAGGAGCAGTAACTGGTGCCAACCCCTAAGCACACTCAAAATGACAAGCAGCCTGCTGTTGGCCGGAAGCCTTACCAACATACATAGTCAATTAAGTTTTATGTATATATTCTACATAATAGAAGACACACAAACCACGAGGGGTTTCTTTTATAGACACCCCTTACTTATTACAGTGCTCACAGGGAGAACTGGCATGGCCCCGGGATCTGAGTGTTGCTCACAACACTGGAGCCATGAAACAGCTATGATCACACAGTTAGGACTTGGTGCTAAACAGCTGCATTGTTCACTCTTCTTGCCACTGTGAATGAGACTGTGTACAGCTCTGTAACATGTGTGTAACTTTTCATAAAAATATCTGTGCATTTTATGGCAGCAAATGATAAGACTTTTGTGCATTCATGACATACCTTTATTCCCAAATTTTTTGGTATTTCTAAGCTACAAGTTCTTACTTCTAAGAATTTTTTTCAAATTGTTAAAAATCTTGCCCTGCTCAAACTCACATAAATGCAGCCATGCAGTTCATACTCCTGCTGATAAGGGTGAAGTGTACTGTGCATGCACTGGTTATCTGTTCTAACCTTACAGATTTAACACAACTGTAAAACCTAGAAGGGAAAAAAATTGTTCACAGTAAGTACTAGACATCTTTTAAAAAAGGAGTGAAAAATTCTGAATTTTTCCTAGACACCAAAAACAAGGTGCCAATCTTGTTAAAGGAGAAAAAAAGGCATAAAGCCTGAAGTCTGTAAGTCATTATTAACCAACACTCAGATCCCAAATAAAAATTTCTATACATTTTCAAGATTTCTAGAAATGTATAGTGACATACAAATGGCCTTTAAGGAAACAGTTGCAGACAACTGTATTTCTCTTTTAGAATATACTTCTCAGCACTACCTTTTTCTTCTTCAAATAAATACTTATCTTTTGTTGATTTTTGGGCAAAAATTCCAATACAAATTCCAATTCTTCTCTACAGGACCAGGCTTTCAGGTTTCCAGACCTCACTAAGGAAAGGATTCAACCAGATGTACCTCTTTGCAATTTACAAATAACCATTATTTCCAAAATGATAAGCAAATACAGCACTTCACCAGTATGTTAAGTAATCTTACATGTCAACCTGGCTATGCCACAGTACTCAGATAGTTGGTAAGCAACATCACAGGTGTCACCCATAAAGGTCTCTAAGCTGGAGTTGACATGCACACCTGTACGCTGTGAGCACACTGCCCGTGAGTCTTCGCTTCAGAGCTGCAGCACCACACTTTCCACTGGCCTGACCTGCCGAGTCTTGACTCACAGGTCCTACAAGCCGAGACAGCTGGGTGATGCAGTCTTTCTCACCTCCCTTGCACGTGTCCTCTCTACCCACTTTGTTTCTCTGGATAGTCTTGCCAGTCAGAGTGGGTTCTTGCCCAGATTCAAAGGCATAGAAGTTTCAGCCACTTTATTTTTAACAAAACCAAGAAGACTCAGCCAGAAACAATTTTTATTCAGCTGTTCATCCTTCCCACACTTATAGTTCCTCCTGACAATGGTTAACAGATGCCTCTAATCATATCTCAGAATAGCAGTTTCCATGCCAGCCAGCTCTGGGGATAGGAATGTGTGTCCTCCCTCCTTTAAGCACTATGGGTATCTCAGGTCCCCTCCCCAGGAGCTTGCTCAAAGTGACTCCAGTATCATCTATTTATTTGGGACACTAGGAACTGAACCAGCAGCCTCTCCAACTAAGCTGTATCCTTGATTCTTTTTCATTTTCAGATGTGTTTTTCCTAAGTCACTGGATTGCCTAGGCTAGCTTGAACTATAGCTTCTACTCTTTCAGCCTCCTGGGGTGCTGGGAATTACAGGTGTATGCCACCACACATAACCATTATCCCTTACCCTTTATTTTTGAAGATACACAATCCTTTTGGGGTGGATCTTACCTTTTCACCTTCTCTATTTAGTTATAATGACGGAAGTTCCCTTTCACCTAGTGAAGTTATCTGTAATCTTCCAGCAGTTACCTTTAATTTTGCAAGGATACTTTATTATACTTCCATTTTTCTACCAAAACCTAAAATTAATTAAAGCCTACACTATTTCTTAAAATCAACTGAACAAAAACACAAAGTTAAAAAAAAAAAAAATTAAAGTCATACTTGGCTACTTCTACTACATTACTGAATTTAGGTCTTTGATCCTAATCGTTTCCACTTCACTACTATCTTAAGAATTTCAGTTTGTGGTGTTTTATTTTTCTGAAACAGGGCCTTGTTGTCCTCAAACATACTATACAGACCAGGCTGGCATCAAACTCTTGATCCAACCACACCAAGCTTTATTTTAAGTGTACCAGGACTCAATTCAGGATGCCTGCTCCACTGAGCTACACCTCCAGTCCCACATCCAGTTTTAACAATAATTTCATTAAAGTACTGCTTTATTTAGAAATAAACAAGGAAGGTCTTTTCTTCCCTCAATATCGTCATGTATTTTATCTTTTTTTCTAAATATATCCTGTTAACTAAGATACAGTTCAAAGATATTCTAAGATTCTTGCAAGCCAAAAAATATATATTACTTTGCCCTCATCTTTGAACTGCCAAGGTATACAAGCAGGCCAAAAATATGTTCCATATCAATAGTTGAGCTGAACAATAATTTTCTTCTTTCACACAGGGCTATAAGTATTAGATACGAATTTGATCCTTGTCCCTTTGTGGGGAATCTGTTTTTCTTTATGAATTGCTTGTAGAATTTGTTGTTCTTAGATTTTCAAATGTCACCAGGCTTTTTGACACATTTACATTATTCACCACTACAACCTGGTCCACTCTAAAAGGAGGTGAAAAATTAATTTTTTCTTTCATTCCGTATTAGAGTCATATTAAATGCTAGCACCTTTGGCTTAATCTACCAAGTGTGCCCTCGCACCTTTTTTTTTTTTTTTTTTGGTTTATTTAAGACAGGGTCTTGCCATGTAATTCAGGCTGTCCTTGAGTTCACTTTGTAGTCCAGGCTGGTCTCAAACTCTCAATAATCCTCCCAGCTATTCTTTTCATTCTTAAGAATTCTAAATCCAATTGTTCAAAAGTGGGTACAATTCTTACTTTCGGCTTATCTAATAAATGTTTTACATGACATTTTCCTCCCCTTCCGAACCCCCCCTTTTTTTTTGCAGAACCAGGAATTGAACTCAGGCCCCTGCAGTTGCCAGGGAAGCACTTATTCCACTGAGTCATCTCCCCGGCCTGATCAGTGACCTTCTTTCACTGTCTTACAAGTTCCTTAGCTCTCTGATGGTTGTGGTGTTCATACTCATAGATACAGATTGAGACTGAGTTCACTCTGTAGTTATAGTGTATTATCCTCAGCCTAAGTTAAGAGTTCCTGGTTACCACACCACACAGGTTCTTGGGACAGAAGCTAAGTCCAGGCAGCACCCAAGAAGCAAGCAGTGACTCCAAGAGGAGGGGAGCAAAGCCCAACACATGCACTCCAATGCCAAATCCACCTCACCCTTAATGACCGAAGACTGTGCTTAACCAATTACCTATATAGCCTTTCCTATCTCAGACCCTGGCAGTCTTCTATAAGGATCAACTCTGAATGCTCACTCTGTATAAGTCATCTTTTACAGCACTTAGGTTCTTCACTTCAGCATATAGTTTTGGTATAATGTCTTCCCACCTGCTTTATCTAGTAACTTCTCAGTGCCCTGGTCTGCAAAATAGGATGACCTATCTACATTAGCAACAAAAACAACAAATGTTGAAATTTTACTGCAAATCATGGTACAGTGCCATTTTCTATTTACTTACAGAAGAGATCCAACCTTCATTCTAAGTGAATGATCTGGCAGCATACATCCAAAGCCTTACCCCTGCAGTATCCATATCTCCATGAATGCACATCTAGGAATTTGCACATCTAGGAATTTACAGAAAGAAACTGATGGACATGCAAAAAAAAAAAAAAAGAAAAAGAAAGAAAGAAAAGGAAAAAAAAAGATATAGCTAACAGATGAAATGCAAAATAAAAAATAATTCAATATGCCAGGTGTGGTGGCACATGCCTATAATCCCAGCACTCAGGAAGCTGAGGCAGGCAGATCACTATGAGTTCAAGGTGAGCCTGGGCTACATAGTCCAAAGTCAGCCTGATTTACACAGACAGGCCATGTTTTATTAAAAAAAAAAAAAAAAAAAGCAATAGACTCCACTGATTAATTATATATTCCTAGAATGAATTAACCTTGTCACTATTAAGTTAAGGAAATGTTAGACTTTTAAAAACACATAACATTAAAAATTGCATGAAAATAATTTTAAATATTTAAAATATACATTAAATTGTTAAAAGCTAAGATCATTGGACGATGGTATTTAAAATAGCTTAATTTTCTTCCTCTGATGGTGTTCTCACATTTTTCTACAATGCTATTTGACTTCTAAAGTAAGACAAATAGTTTTAATTTACTAATAACCTGATACAAGAAGCTATATATAAAAGCGGATTGACTTATTCTAATGACCTAGAATCATTAGGTCATTAGACCCACTGAGAAGTGTATAAGCTGCCCAACTCACCCAACTCAATGGCCAATTCAAATCAGAATCATGTATTTAATTTGTTGTCTTTTTTTTTGGGGGGGGGGTTAAGAACAATTCTACTTTTAGAATATCATGCTATTAGTTCCAAAAAAACTAAAATACTGGAAAGACTAACTTTGTATTTGAGTTGTTCATATTTAATGAACAACTCAAATACAAAGTTAGTCTTTCCACCAAAAACGCTGAGGGTACACATGGATAGTAATTAAATAACACACTATTCACTAAACACATTCCTGACAGCCATAACTTGCACATTTCCCTGCCAGTCAGCTCTGATTTGAATTGGCCGTTGAGTTAGGTGAGTTGGGCAGCTTGTACACTTCTCAGTGGGTCTTTGATTCCAATAATGGAAAGCAATGTATTGACTTAGCCCACCAGATGCCATCATATTGCAGTTCCTTAAGGTAAACATTAAAATGGTACAAGAAATTATAATGACTTACTTGTGGTACATACAATACAGTGGTTGTAAATGGGTATCATATCCACTGGTAGTAGGGTACTCATAAGACTTCCATGTTAAAATTTAGGTAATTAGTTACTGATAAACTATTAACCCATGAAGAGATGCCACGGGTACAAATGACTAGAAAATAATTTCACTCTATTAAAGCTTATTTAGCATCAATAAGAAATGCATGTTTTAAAAAAATGCATGTAATGGAGCCGGGGAGATGGCTCAGTAGAATAAGCACTTGCCTGGCAAGCACAAGGGTCTGAGTTCAATCCCCGGTTCTGCCAAAAAATAAAAAATAAAAAATGCATGTAAGCGGGGCAAACCAGATAGCTCAGCAGATTAAAGTGCCTGCTTAGACAGATGCAGGGGCCAGGGGTTCAATCATTGGCCTGCTGTGCTGGCCCTGCCCCTGAGGCACACTGAGAGACGACTGAGACTGGGCGCAAACCTGTAATCCCAGCACCTGGGAGGCTGAAAAACAGGAAAGATCACTAAGAGTCTGATCTGTGTAGTGAGACCCCATAGATCCTGTATTAAATACATTAAAAAATAAATAAATAAATAACTAAATAAAAATGCACGTAAACCATATGGATAATGTTACAGAAAATTATCTGGCAGACATCATAGTGCACGCCTGATATCCCAGCACTTGGGAGGCTGAGGCAGGCAGATCACTGTGAGTTCCAGGCCAGCCTACATTATACTGCAATAGTCTCAAAAAGCCATTATCAAACAAAAAGCCTTGGAAGAAATGGGTGCCACTGTGGCCACAAAAAAACCTGAACAAACAGCACCACTGGAGTAGTGGTATCATGCAAGATCCCCCAAGAAAAGCTGAACACATTATGCCATTTTGCAAACACTACACAATTCAGCTACCATTACACATAAAATGTTTTAAAGAAATTCAAATATAAATTTAATGAAATAAATTTGTTGATAATTGTAGTAATTTTAATCTATATGAACAGTATGAGAATTTCTATTTGCGCAGTAATTATTCAAACTAAAGCAACCAGATTCAGGCAATTTATAGATGTTTTATTAATTTAATAAAATAAATTAGAACCATTTGTACAAGGCGCTGAGGACACAGCCACACATATACCACCAGTGATTCACAAAAGGGGAATGTGTCAAAACAGAACCATGCTTTCAATTACGGGGCCCTGAATGTATAAGCTACTCAGCAGCCAAAATTAACAAGTTAGTGCAAGGGTGACAAATGCAATGGGTGTGGTGACACACGCCCGTAGTATAAGCACTCTGTGAGAGGCATGAGGATCACAAGTTGGGGTCTAGCCCTGGCAATTCTGCAACTTAGCAAGATGCTGTGTCAAAAATCTAAATGAAATTGGGTTGGGGAAGATAGCCTGACAATCTAAGTGACTGCCTGGCAAGCGCAAGGACCTGGTTTCAATCCCTGGTACCACATGTCATGCCAGACCCAGAATCTGGGCACAGTGCTGGCCCTGAAACTGGGTGTGGAGGTGCATGTCTGTAATCCCAGTGCTGGGGAGGCTGAGATGGGAGGATCACAACAAGTCCAAGCTGCACAGTGAGAACCTGAACCAACCAACCAACCAACCAACCAACCAACCAACCAACCAACCAAATAAATAACTAACTTTAAAAAAATTTAGAAAAAGGCTGGGTACTGTACTTCCGATTTGATTTGAAACTGTCTCATTGCTATCTGTTTATCAATAAAACTTTGAAGAAGAAAAAAAAAAAAGGCTGGGTAATGTCAACACCATGGCACATTTAGATGTCCGCACCAAGCATTATCCAGTCTACATGTCTGTGACTGAAATAACCCATTTTTCAGATTAAGACAACAAAGCATGCACCTCAAGAGAATATGATGTAGCAGTTAATACATGCTCTAGAATGAGAATGTGCTGTTTTTGAGTTATAGACATAATCTATGATTAGGACCATGGACAAGTTAATCTCCTTAGCATCGGTTTCTTCCACCAAGGGCCCACGGTTTCTACTTGACAGGGATGGCACAAAAACTACAGGAAACAACATAAGGGATAACAAAGAAGAGTCAAAGACATTCTCTGTCAGTGATTAGTACTTGTGTCTCACAAAGTGGGAAAAAAAATTGTTGGGAACAGATCTATTTTTTGATTACTAGATTCCAGTCTACAATGGTCCCTCACTTATGGAGGTTATGTTCCTGACATCCCCATAAGTGAAAATCAGCTAAGTAGCAACATCATATTTATTTTAGTATTTTATATATTTTAAGGCTTCAGAAACCCCTACCACACTTTTAAAAACACTAATATTCATAACCATTTTCTAAACTTGCAAACCTACATAATTTTAACATATGTATACTATATGATACTGCAAAATCCCATGATATAGCAAAAAATCTGCAATAAATAATTTAGATTAATATTTTTTGAAAACCCACAAAACAGTGAGTTTGTAAAAGTTGAACCGCAAAATAGTGAGGGACCACTGTACTTTCTTAATGTAAATTAGTGAAAACATACCACAACCCAGCTAACCTTTATGACAGTCTCTTCAAATGGAAGGCTAGGGGGCTGGGTAGATGGTTCAGTGGAATAAACGCTTCCCTGGCAAGCGCAAGGGCCTGAGTTCAATTAAAAAAAAAAAAAAAAGGCTTTTTAAAATAAAAATAAAAATACAGTACTGCATA
>NW_004524768.1:418768-429285 GCF_000260255.1 Octodon degus | reverse complement strand
AAAAAAAAAAAAAAAAGGCTATACTCTGTTCAATAGGAGGGGATTGAAAATAAAAATAACCACTGTAATTAAATTTGCTCCTATCAACCACTCTCCCAGCTCTTATTTTTCTCTTCAAGGTACATGTTTAATGCATTTCCCAAACAACTTCATAGCCCACAAAGGGTCATTTATCAGTTTAAAGCACAGTAAAGTGTCCCACTCAAGGAACCATGTAAGCTTATTTCCAGTGCCTTAAAAATTCAAACACACAGGCTAGATGTAGCTTGATGATAAAGCAGCTGCCTGCGCACACGCGCGCACACACACACACACACGCACACACACACAAACGGGAGGGGGGAGGAAGAGGAAAAGGAACAGGGACAGGGGAGGGGGAGGGAAAGCACAAAGGAAAAGAGACTAAGCTACAGGTCATTTTCTTTACATTGTGTCCTTCTCACCCAACACTTAAATTCCTTGTACCTCACAGGGATTGGTGGAACTGCTTTGGATATTACTGTGATCTTTTGTGAAGGTCTTCCCCAGCCTACTCCCACTACCCTGGGATGAGACAGAAGGCAGGTCACCATCACAGGAACCAATGCCATACCTAGGGGGAACACAGTATCCCTCATATCACAAATGAAAGCAACTAAGAGGAGAAAAGCCAGGGCTCTTTTCCTTTTTAAAAATTGGGTAAATGTTTTTAAAAATTTTGTAAAAGCCTGACCACTTAGAAGAATTAAACCTATGCTGAAAAACTGAAAACCTCATTATTCTGGGTCTAGTACCTGCTTTCAGATATGGGTAAGCTGAACCTCAGGTAAGTTAAGGGGCCTGTGAGGGCTCCAGAGGCAGCTCTAGCATCCATCAGGCAGCCTCTCCAAAGCTCTAGCATCCATTTTTTGTCTCTCCATTCTAATCACATTAGTAACCTTTTGCTGTTATTGTTTGTTTTGTTTTTCTGGTTTTTTTTTTTTTTTTTTTAGGTACTAGGGATTGAACTCAGGACCGTGTGCTTGCCAGGCAAGCATTTATTCTACTGAGCTATCTCCCTGGCCCCCTACCACCACTTTGGAAAGTTGGAATTTTTATTTACTTTTGAGTATCTCTATTCATTTTCAGATTTGCATTGTGAACAGGAAAAGAAAAATGATAACTTCTCCATTCGTTTAAACCCCTTGCTTTTGTTACATAGCAAGGTAGTCTAGTCTTTGAGACTATACCTATTAAAACACCAAGTCAAGTTCTCCAAAACATAGCACATACAAGAGATTCTTAGATGTTTATTTTTTATACTTTTTTTTTGGGGGGGGGGGCACAGAATCTATGTAGTTTAGGCTGGCCTTGAGCTCATGGCAATCTTTGTGCCTCAGCTTCCCTAGTGCTGAAATTACAGGTGTGCACCACTACACCAAGAAATTTCTTATAAATTAGGAAATCAAATCCATGGTATAATGGAATGCATAGTAGTGCCCAAGAGTACATGGAAACTCCTTTGCAAGTCTAAAAATGGCTAACATAACATACATTAACATTCACAAAGTCTTCTAAGTGACAATATCTATTTTAAATGAACTATTTTTGGTCTTGCAAAGTTGATACTTCAGTTTTTTGAGGGGGTTTTTGGCCCTAATTATCTATATTTATGGTTTATAATTATTTTTACTGATATCTTTCATACAAAGAGATGACTTACCATTTACAGTAGAGAAATGCTAACTATGCATTTATCACATATGTTGTACTTATAACATAAACTGTCATTTCACCAAATATAGCCAAACTATGGAAAGTAATAAGCAAAAGAATGAAGTCTGAGAAACATTTTATTAAGCCTAGGAAAAAATATACTTGTGTAACTTTCGAATTTTTACCTTATAGGTCATTTCTTAACTTAAATACCAAGTATTTACATTGTACATCATGAAACATGTTTGGTTCCACCACTTCTAATTGGTCCAACCTTCCAGGGCCAAGAGCCCTTTCTCTAGCCAATACAGTACAGTGACTATGATACAGTGAGTCATTTGCAAATAACTGCTACAGTGTGTGCCTCAGGCAGTGGTGTGGTAAGGGATGGCCTTCTCTACATTTAATGATCTATTACTAACAATATTCTTGCAGTCCCACTGGATTGTTAAGAGTAGTACTTCCAGGATAAAGCAGCATTTTCAAGAGTACAGGAAAAAGTGACTTCTGTACCCTGGTACCTGCTGACTTGTAGGATAAAAACCACACTTACCACTTTTTCCTTGGTGGTACTGGAATTCACTTTAAATACACAGCTACTTAATTTTCACTCATTCAGTACAATGTTACAAAGCAGAGTATAGCAACACTACAGTGCAGGCAACCTTTCAGCACAGGACAACATCATTTTGGGCAAAAAGAGCGCTTTGTGTTAATTGTGGACTGAACCAGGAGGGAAGCACTACAATGGAGCTCCACCACCCCACCTTTGCTGTGCACCCACCATTCCCACCACTCCTGTATTTCCTGTCATCAAACCAGCTCCAAGTAACCTGGGAGGAAGATTTTGACTTAAAGGCTTTTAACAGCTGAAGAGTAGAGCTGGTACACCTTGGCCAAGTCACGGAAGGACGGGACAGGGGAGATGACTACTCAACCACAGTGAGCTGAGAAGCCCCTCTCACAAAAGATGCTACCATGCACTAAGCAGCCAAGGGCCACAACATGCTATCTGAAAACAGGTGCAGAATAGCTTACTTGTGGGATGTCCTCTTCTTCATCATGTTTGCAGACACTCCAGCATGGCCTACAAGATAGGTGAGTTAAGGTCAATGACAAATAAGTAAAAAACTACTTTAGAATTTAGGAATAACATAATTTCTGCATAACTGCTTACATAAGCCCTAAAAATATATCATTAATAGCCAGCATATAAGAAAACCATTCATTTATCTTCTAAAATGTAACTACTACAGGTAGACAACATGCCAAAAGCCACAGTTCTCTAATCTAAATCACCCTTAAAAATACAAAACCAGTCATGTGGATAAAATGGCAAAACAAAGCTGACAATCCTGGCTAGAGTAGTAAACACTATCAAACTATGTTCTTGTAAAATAAACAACAGAGGGCCAGTTAGATAACTCAGCGGACTAAACACCTGCTTAGGAAAGTACAGGGACCGAGGTTTGATCCCTAGCACCACATGCAGGGCTGGGGGGAGGGGCACACACAACCTGGCACATGGTGGCACATGCCTATAATCACAGTGCTGGGAAGGTTGACAACAGAAGGATCACTATGAATTCAAGCTGCGCAGTGAGACCCTGTACAAAATATATAAACATAAAATAAACGACAGAACAAAATATATCAAGTATCTGGTTTCAGACAATGAATGACAGGCATTGAAAGTCTACTGGAGCTGGAGGCAGAAAAGCAAGGAAAAAGGCTGTCATTGGGTCTGAGTTCACTCCTGAGTCCAGTTACTGGATGGTGTACATAAAGAGGGAGCCAAGAACACTGGCTTTGATAAGTGGCAAGTCAGACAAGAATTAGGAAAGCATGGCGGCTGGCAATATGAACCATGGGCAGGAAAGGTGGGGGCTGGCCCTCAAAAGGGGACCTCCAATATCTGCATGGAATGTGGAAGCTCCCATTTTTTGATTACACACAAACTTGTATATAATTCTGAAAAGCCATAAAAGGGTAAAGTTACCTTGAACACCTGGAGCAATCAGTTAAAAAAAAAAAAAAAAAATTCGGTATTCCCTTCCTTGGAAGTTGAAACAGTCCTGCGATATAGGCTAAATAGATCCATCCCCAGTAACTGCATGCCAAAATAAAACTCTCAACACTAAAAGACATCCAACATTAAAAAATATGACCCAGTGGTCAACAACACAACACTTCAAATATCCAACACTCCACCAAAAATGATCAGACATGTAATATCTGGGGTGTACCTCAATGGCAGAGCACTTGCCTAACATGCACAAAACCTGTTTGACTTGCCATTCTACAATAAGTAAAACTTTAAAAAGAAGAAAACGTTAAGTATGATTAAAAACACCACTGAATGAAAAGCAAAAAGATCACTGAATGTGATTAATCGCACAGCATACTAAGCAGATAAAAGTGATTATTATGGTTGGTATCTAAGGGTCCCCCGAAAGCCTCATGCACCTTTAGATGAGGCTTTTTTGTAGGTAGGTGAATCTAGAATTTGTGACTATTTCATGGCTCAATGTTAGGATTAAGGGTGCTATGATCAATGGTGGGTGACTGCTAGATCAGTACACTGACTTGACTGGCACAACCCTAATCCCAGTAGGCTGGATAAACTATATGGGGCAGGAAGAGGAATGGAAGCTTGTCTCTTCTCTCATTGCTTTTGCTGTGTTCTGTAGCCATGAATTGTTTGTTGCCCCTGTGCCATGCCACTCTTGCTTTGGAAGCAACTGATTATGGATTGAAACTTCTACAAACTGTGACCTAAATAAACCTTTACTCCTTTAACTTTGGGTGTCAGATATTTTGTCTCAGCAAGGAAAGAAAAGTAAATAAGATAATCACCAAAGAATTTGACAAACAGCAGTACAAACTAACTCTGGAATGTATACAGCAATACTAACAGGGATAACATTAGACTCCTGACTGAGAGAGGAGAGAGGAGCGAGGGGGTAAATAATGTAGAAATTTTTCTGGTTGTGACAAAAACAGTCATAGGGCTATCAAATTCAATAAAGGCAAAGCAAGATCAAAAAAAAGCACTTCTAAATGAATTTCCAAAAATCATTAGGGTTTTTGTTTTTTTTTTTTTTTTTTTGTAGTTTGCTTTTTGAAACAGGTATTACATACGTAGGAAAACCTGTGCCAAATAAACAAATAATTTACAAAAATTTTTAAAACACAAATTTCTCATCATGAATGTACATTTACAATTTCTCACAGCCAGCTAAATACCCTGTCACCACCCATCCCAGGGCACAGACAGCTGGCCATTGAGGTCAGGCATGGTGGTGCACACCTGTAATCCCTGCTCTGGGGAGGCAAAAAACAGGAGGATCACTGCAAGTCAGAGCTGTGCAGTGAGACCCTGTACCAAAGACATTAAAAAAAAAAAAAAAAAAGCCAGCTAAATAGAGGCATTTGCAAACATCAATTGGTCTAGAAAACCAGATCAGAAAGAAAGATGGAGAAAGGGATCTGACTGCCAAGATAGCCATCCTCTTCCACTCACCAACATATTATGTACTGGAAAGGGGTCTGAAGACAGTTAACTGTTAAAGAAGTGAGTTGCAAACCCAAATGTTGAAGCTAGTGGATTTCTAACTGGTAGGCAACTTATTACACCCAGCTGAAATAAACTAGTGTGGTGCTGGGTGCAGGAGGCCCACCTGAGGGTTGTTGCCAGGAGCTTCCCCTCATGGAGAAGCTCGTCACATTGGCTTTCCTGATAGGAACTTGGCTTTCCTCATTGCTGGAGGAGCTCAGGACCTCCCTGTTGCTGAGGATGGCTGTGGTGCTTTTGGGGGAGCTCTGGTGCTTACCTTGAGCATTGCTTCCTAACTCCAGTTCAGGTCCCTCAACCTGCTAGCACAGATCCTTCATCCCGCTGGCACAGACTTTCTAGTTTGCACTACTGACCTTTGGGCCTTTCTAGCACAGACCTGTTAAGTAGGCCTGCATGAGACCTGGTCGTGGGCTCTAGACCTCCAGTTGGACTTGCGGGAGGCACTGTTACGAGCTCTAGGATTTCAGCTGGACTCATGCAGGTTATTAGGATCTAGGCCCTCAGCTGAATTTTATAATGTTTAGTGTGTGGCTATATTTCCTGCACTTCTCATATATGATTCTTGTGTGATTAATTATAAAATATTTTAAAATGTGTTCTTTACTATACTGTTCACCTTGCAAAAAACCCCAATCCATGACAGTAAGGCAAGACACTAACTACAAGAGAAGTAGGAGCAAAACTTCCGGAAATATTCCCAGAATCCCTCTGACCTTAGAGCAGACAGGAGGAATGTGGTCCAAAGTGAGCATAGAAGTGGTAAACATAAAGGATTAGCTCAGGATCTCCCAGATGTTAGTTACCTTGTTTCCCTGTGAGGACCTCATGCTGGGCACATTGGGTGCCGGCTTCTGGGAAAAGGTGCCTCAGTTCTAACTAGGCTATTGCTTTTCCCTGTATCCTAAAGCAAAACTCTGCACACCACTCCACAACTCCACTCATCCCACACAAGTCCTTTAGAAGAGGGAATCTTCTGTTTATCACTGAAGTAAATGTAAATCATTCATAATCAAACACTCAGTCCTAAATATGACCAAAGATCAGCAATCTCAAAGTACAACTGAGAAAGACAAGAGAGACTGCCCCAAATCGATCTGAGAATTAAAATGATTACACATTACAGAACTGGCAAGTCAAGGATGTCAAAATATAAACTATATATACAGACGCCTGTGAACTAAGCAACTGCACTGAAGATGGCAATTTATTTTTTCTATTTTTTTCCCATAATTTTATTGAGAAACAAATAGCAATGAGACAGTTTCAAACCAAATTGGCAGGACAGTTTCAATAATTAACACATTGCATACATTCTTCCTAGCGGTTGATTGCTGTACAAGATGCAGACATGATATCCTATTTACAAACTCTATTAGAGCAAATCTAGATGGCAATTTATAATAGTAGGCTCATGCTTGGAGTGCATGTCATTCTGGTCTTCTGAATAGGGGCTGCTTGTCATGACATGCCAGTTGCTACCATGCTGTCTCTCAGGTAGATGATTGTTCAAAAAGAAGGGGGTGGGGCTGGGGAGATGGCTCAGTAGAGTAAGTGCTTCCGTGGCAAGCACAAGGGCCTGAGTTCAATCCCCGGTTCTGCTCCCCACCCCAAAAAAAAAGTTCAAAAGAAGGGGGTGGTGAATGAAGGCAGGAGATAGCAAAAGGAATGTTGCAGGACTGTCCTGCTACAAGGTTGTATATGGTTAGATTTCTGGACTTATGTGTAAACATAAGAATTATATAATTCTTTATGCCTATTTTTAAAATATATTTTAATTTTTAAATTTTTTTTCATCATATTCTGTAAGGACTTAAAGTTCAACATATCAATACTTGATGAAAATTACCTGTTCCATATTATGCCTAAGATGTTTGATATTCAGACAGATAGTAAGGTTAAGCTAAACAGTCTAGGTTGTATGGTAATAACAATAAGCTTGTCTTCTAGATGGTTAACAACCTAAGTTTGCAGACCAAAATTAGAAAAAAAAAAGGAGGGCTGCAAGGAAAAGTCAACGTTTTGGCTCTAGCCTTCCACGGTCACTTACGACTCAGGACATATGAGAACTTGTACTGTAACATCACATAACTCGGTAGCGTCCCAAATTTTCTGATCAAGGAGATTATGGGGCCAAAGAGGAAAGTGATCGATGATGTAGAGTGTGCCTAAGGAGAGTCACATGGAAAGAAAGCATTCTCTCAGGCTTTCACAGAGAGCACATTGGTCAAGCAATGGCCGTGACTCATCCACATGGCTGATACTGACAAAGGATCTACAATCTGAGGTACAGGATCTCAGGATAAATCCTGAGGGGATTTCACTGACCTTATCAGATCCAAAAGCTACAACTCTTGTTGCATAGGTCTTGCTTTATCTTGGTCTTAACCATCCAACAGAAAAGTATAAAAACGAAGTATAAGAAGTAAAGCCATGGTGCTATGTTGAGCTGTAGGGGACTCAGGTCAACAATTTCTGACACTGCCAGTCAAGCGCAAGACCCAATACTATTACAGACTACTGGACTCTTTTAGAATATTTTGCTGAGTTAACACACCTATAATATTCAAATGACAGAACTAAACAAAAAAAGGGGGATACAGATGAATGACCATTTTGTATCTGTGGATTCAAAATGGTTAGGATATATAGCTACATTCTCTTAATTCAATGAATAGAATGATTTGTGCTAATAGTGTTTGTACATAGGATATCATGTCTGCATCTTGTACAACAAATAACCATTCAATGTGTTAAATATTAGAACTGTACTACCAATTTGATTTGAAACTGTCTCATTGCTACTTTCTCTCAATAAAATTATGGGAAAAAAATATATATATAAACAGAGGCTATAAAAGGGAAACAAGAGCTCTTACAATGAAAAACTAAATAGGAAAACTGGTGGTTTCTACGTAGCCCAGACTGACCCTGAATGTATGGCAATCCTCCTGCCTTAGCCTCTCTAGTAGTAAGATTACATGCATGTACCACCATACCCTGATGGTTTCTGGTCTGGCATATAAGGAGCTTGGAAGTTGCCAATCTATACTAACAGCAAGCAAAAAAGTGAACTAAACAAACACTCTTCTTGGATTGGTCAGAGTATCAAAAGTCACAGAAAAAAGGGCTGCCCCCCAAATTAAGAAAGGTAAATACAGGTCATAATTTATTTAATCAGATTCCTAAGACTCTGGAGGTAAAACTTGGGAAAATGGGGGTCTTTCAAAGACTGCTGCCCATACTCAAGTCTTAACCAAGCATATTCTTACAGACCTCTCCACCCTCAAGCAATGCCAGCCACAATTTAGGGATTCCTACCCTGACACTGGTTCCAGTGCAGAATTTAGATTAAATAATCCAGTGCACCTAAGCGCAGTGGGACTGAGATACACAGGTGACAATCACAGACCTGGGGCTCAGATTCAGATTCACCAAAAGGTTGGGACCTGAGCACAGGACTACAGAACCACAGTAATAGAGAAATTACTGCGCATGAACAGAAGAGTAGAGAAAGGCAGAAACTTTAAAAAAAGAGAGAAAAATAGTTCAGTGGTAGACTACACATTGAACTAGTATGTGTGGTGACACATTTGATCTCCTGCACCATAAAACAAACAAGTGCAAGGCTGGCCACATAGCTCAGTGGACTAAAACACCTGCTTAGGCAGAGACAGAGCCCAGGAGTTGATCCCAGCCCTGCCTTACTGACCCAGGGGCATGCTGAGATGGAAAGAATGAGACTGGGGGCGGTGGTGTGTGCCTGTAATCCCAGGGCTTGGGAGGCTAGGGAAAAAACAATAACAAAAACAAACAAAAAAAAAAACCAGGATCACTACAAGTCTGATCTGTGCCGTAAGACCCTGTACTAATTAAAAAAAAAAAAGACTAAGATTTCATATCCTGAGCAAAAACTATGCCCAATGGGGGAGGGGGGGAAGAAATGCCTACCTTCATAATAAAATGTAAAACCATAAAAGACCTACAAGGAGAGAGGAAAACCTCAATGATTGAGAAAGGCCATCAGTGATAACTCTTAGTCACAACATCAAGGACATGATTAATGAAAAAATAACTGGTAAATTGACTTCATTAAAATTAAAAAACTTGACAGGCATGGTGCCACAGCATTCAGAAGGCTGAGGCAGGAAAATCACTGAGTTCAAACCCAGCCTGCACTACATAGTGAAAACCTGTCTCGAAACAATAAATAAAGGGGCCAGGGAGATAGCTCAGTAGAATAAGCGCTTGCCTGGCAAGCCCAAGGGCCTGAGCTCAATCCCCCTTTCCACAAACAAAACAAATCACACTTGAGAATTTCAAAAAGTTACCAGGGTGCTTAAAATTTCAAATTTCTAAGATATTTAAGCACGTAAAACAAAATCAATCAAGGTCCAGGAAAAACAACCAAACACTGCACCAAAACCAGTTAATTACACTGTATTACTTGACTTAACAATGTTTTTGTTGTTTTATTTTTGTCTTTTTTTGGTAGGATCTTGCTATGTAGTTCAGACTGGTCTTAAACTCACTTTGTAGCCCAGGCCTCGAACTTGCAGAAATCCTCCTGCCTCAGCCTCCCTAATGCTGGGATTATAGGCATGTGCTGCTACACTCAGCTTTACATTACTATAGCAAAAAAATAAAATTAAGAGGCTAGTGGAGAGGAAGATGTCATGCTAAAGACCCAAATTCCTCAATAGAAGTCAACACAAAATATCTAATATGTTAGATTAAGACACATGTATACTTTTCTTTCTTTTTTTTTTTTTTTTTTTTTCAAATTTCAATAGTAGGGGCTGGGGAGATGGCTCAGTGGAATAAGCACTTCCCTGGCAATTGCAAGGGCCTGAGTTCAATCCCCGGTTCCGCCAAAATACAAACAAACAAACAATTTCAATAGTAAAAATCAGAATGAATATCCACTCTTTAAGATTGTTAACACAACTACATTTTTATTAATGATAAAAACTGAATGTTTTCTTTTAAAAAAAGACCTTAAAATTTATAATGGCAAGAGTATTTTTAAAACATGGGTATTTGATGCATAAATTACTACTACCATCTCACATATATTACATATTACATATATATTACATAATTTGAGGACAGAGAAAAAAACAGCCTCACACCCAGAAAAAATAGTCCAATTGCTGCAAAAGAGCTAGACAGCAGAAGCAAGCCTAAAATTTAGCTTTTAAGATTTATTTGCTGGCAAGAAGCTCAGCTGATCAAAGCGCCTGCTTAGGCAAGCAGAGGGACTGTGGTT
>NW_004524768.1:416474-418668 GCF_000260255.1 Octodon degus | reverse complement strand
CATATATTACATATTACATATATAAAATATATTGTATATATATGAAATAACTGTCTTTGGCAAACTAGTAATAGAAAAAAAATCCCACAACTTTATTATGTAACAATACTTGTTCAAGGACCTGTGTTTAATCCCCAGCACAGCCCAAAAAGTACAAGTACTTATTATTCAGTGTCTCTCAGGATACAAAATCTATGACCTTAGTTACTAGTTAAATTACAATACAGATAAACATGAGTTGTTTTCAAAATAGGAATCCTAGTTGGAAGTGATAAAGAGAATTGGAAAAACTTTAATTTTTGAAGTGTGATTGGTTACTGGTGATCTATGTCCGTATTAAGTTTGGTGGTTGTGGTAGGCAGTGGAAGTTGCCTAACCAATCTATCTAGTTATAGAGGTTTTAACACATGACCATAAATCCTTTGAATTTTGGTGGCCCTCAGAGATGGACTCACAGAACAGAATGCCCAGTGCTCTGGATGCCTTTGTGTCCAGCTCCTCAATGGCCTCTTCACATAAGAAGAGAGATGCCCAAGGAAGCCCAGATGTTAAAGACACGAGGGCCCATCCAGCACAGAGCCTGGATATGTTATGCTTGTCTTCTGAGATGGCTTTGCCCATGGGCACAGTTGAGAGGCCACACCAACTCTGAAATGCCTACCCAGGCTTTTTGTTGAGATATTAGTTACTGACACAAAAATTTAAAAGTAACAAACATTGGTCTGTTAGAAGGAAGAATTAAAAAGACAAGTCATTAACAACACTGATGAAGATACTACACTGGCCATGTTCCTGAATAGGTCATACCACACTATAACATTGCCAAATATACTTTGGTATTCCTCCACAATTCCAGATATACAACTCCTAGAACCCAGGAAATTTCCCAGGGTGATGTGTGTCTTCTGTACGTTAAGGAGGTGACTGTGTCTAATAAGTTCTTTTTGTGCCTCTCAAAAACAAAAATAAAGACAGCTTGGTCACTGGAAAAACCAAGGCAGAATTCAAGAGCTTGAATAACACTGATGAAGATTCACCTTTAATTCAGGGCCTCTTGTACAAAAAACTCCCCAATACTACAGAAATTGTTCTAAATCATGTAACAGAGTTTAAAACATTAAAAATGTTGTCATGTTAAGATTCACTTATCAAAGAATCTTAACATTTTATCAGACATTTTTCAACATTCAGATGCACAAGTGAAATAAGTGATTTTTACTATAATCCTCTTAGGTAGTTACAATTCCATTGCTAACTTTACCAGGTATCTATTATTTGTCAAGTTATACAGAAAAAATTTTTGTGTGATCCTTCCATTTCAACACACTAGAGCTGTTCTTTCAAATGTGTGTGTGTATAACATGCTAGAAATCACAAAGCTTCAGTAACATCATTATCACTAGAAACATATGAAAAGTATTCCTCAATTTTATACTTGTTTTAAAGAGGTTATTGAAATAGCTGGGTGTAGTTATGCACACTACTAATTCCAGCTTCTTCAGAGGCTAAGAGGCAGAAAGAATCTAACTTCAAGGACACCTGGGCAACTGTCGCAAAAAATAAAAAGGCCTGGGTATACAACTCAGTGCTAAGGTCCTGAGTTTGATCCCAACAAGGAAAAAAAATGTTTATGAACACTAATGTGTGTGCTGAGCCACCCTGCTTACCTGCATCAGCTCTGGACCGCTGGCCAGGTGACTTTCCGAATGGGGTCTTCATTCATCTGTATTTACGTGAGCAGCAGAGCTGCTTGACTAGGGTGAAAATTCAGTATTCTCCAATTTGACACTTTCCACAAAACGTCAGTGTTCTTGTTAATCCACCATCCAAGTTTCTCTTTTACAAACTCAGCAAAAGCACGTGGAATGACAAGCACTCTGTAAAATAGTGAAATAGTTCATTGCTAGAGCATCAAAATAACAAAACGCTGAATACACCACTAATAAAATAAAATAAATTATAAAACTTAAACACAAGTCTCATCTAAAATGCAGAAGAGGAAAAAGAGGTGATGCCTCAGACCCTAAAGAAGCCTGGGCAAGGGGCATCACAATCCCTGAGTTGAAGTTACATTATAAAGCCACTGTGGGGGCTAGTGAGATGGCTCAGTGGTCTAAAGCACCTACTTAGAACAAGCTAAGCTAAGCAAAGCACAGGGACCACGGTTCAATCCCCCAGCACCACATGCCAGCCA
>NW_004524768.1:407115-408555 GCF_000260255.1 Octodon degus | reverse complement strand
TTAAAATAAATAAATTTTAAAAAATACTCTGCATAAAAGATGAAGGTTGGTGCTGTAGCTGAGAGGCAGAATGCTTGCCCAGCATGTGTGAGCCTTGGGTTTGGAGTGTGCGAGTAATATCAACTTCAGGCATGAAACATAAAGGATGGCAAAAAGAAAATGTTCCAAAAATAAAACAGATTATAACAAGGAACGAAGATGAATAAAAAGGGTAAATCTGTGGGTTAATCTAAATAGTTATATAAAGTAATGCCTAAGATAGAAATACAGAACTAAACAGCAAACTAAAAGCTTGTGGTAAGAATGAAGTAAATGCAGTTTAGGTGTCTAGGAAGATGGGGAAAGTACCATAAATGCTTTAAGTACATTTCAAGTTAATAGAAGGAGAAAATTTAAAAGAGAATTATCTAAAAGGCAGGGAAAAGCACATAACACACATATAATAAGTAAAAAGTATTTATTAACAGAGTTAAAGTGAACTATGTCAGTCATTTTGTTATGAGCCAACCCAACACCCCAAAAAAGGGCACAAAAAGAATTATCAACAAGGTTTTTGTTACCCTATTATCTACTCACCATGAGAATCATCCAACCATACATATATAACCCAGACAATAAAGAGGGAAAAAAAATACCCTGTACATAATTTAATGCAAGATACTGCAATAGGATTAACTATCAATTTAGGAAATAAATAAATAAATAACCTACAATGGTACTTTTTGACCTAAAGGATATTTAATATCAATTTTAAAAGACTGAACTGATGTGTAAGACATATAGTTCTAAATAAACATCCACTTCATAAAGCAGGGTACAATGGTACACACCTGTGAATACTCAGGAGGCTGAGGTAGGAAGACTAAGTTGGAAGCTAGACTGGGAAACTGGGAGAGCCCTATCTTTAGACAAATTACAGGCTGAGATGCTGCTCAGTGGTAGGGGATTAGATCTCCAAAACTGAAAAAACTAAATGTATTGTATAAAATCACCAGGCCATGTAGATAAGGTATATATAAAACAAATGAACTTCACCTTTGGACTTTAGGTCCGTCATATATATGTAAATATTCTACTATCTGTTTCCGGGGAAACTCCAAACTCCCAAATACTTCTGGGTCCAAGTATTATGGGTAAAAGACAATCTGTATTAGCATAGGTCTCTCAATGACCAATGGAACCAACAAACCAAAAGCAAAACAAACAAAACAGAAAAAGATGCAACTGAATTTAAAAAGATTAATCAGCACAAATTCACAAACACAAAATACAGCACACACTTAAAAGTGCCTGCTTAGGCAGAGCACAGGTGTTCAATCCCTGGCATGCAGTGCTGGCCCCATGCACACATTGAGACTGGGCATGGTGGTGCATGTCTGGGAGGCTACGTCCAATCTATGTAGTGAGGCCCTGTAGACCCTGTCCTAAATACAGGAAAAA
>NW_004524768.1:389376-407015 GCF_000260255.1 Octodon degus | reverse complement strand
CGGTTCAATCCCCCAGCACCACATGCCAGCCAGCCCCGCCCCCTGGTGGGCTGAGCTGGCCACACTAAATAAATAAATAAATAAATAAATAGAATGAATTAAAAAAAAATAAAGCCACTGTGATTAAAACAGCATGGTATTGGCAAAACAAATTTAAAGAACAGGCTTTCCACATGTACCACATATAAAAGATTAAACCTAGGCCCTTATCGCTCACTAAGCACTAAATTAAAATGAATATGGATCAAGAATCTAAATATAAAAACAGAAACATGAAATCTGCTGGAAGACATATGGGTAGGCAAAGTGTTTATGAACAAAACCCCCTACTGCACAGGAACTATTACAAAGAACAACTGGGATCACATCTTATTTAAAAACCTTTACTACAGCAAAAGAAACCAACAGAGTTAAGCAACAAGCCCCAGAATGGGAAAAAGGTTTTACCAGCTATTTCTCAAAGAACTACCATGTAGAACATTTAAAAAACTCAAAAAGAACCAAAAAACCAGACCCCCCAAACTTAAAGACCCAACCCCCAAAAATGGGCATCTGAAATGAATACACATTTCTCAGATGAGAAAGGACAAGCAGCAATAAATATATGGAAACATGTTTCACATCACTGATCACTTGAGAAATACAAATTAACAGACGACTGGGTGTGGTGGGGCATGCCTATAATCCCAGCACTTGGGAGGCTGAAAACAAGAGGATCACTACAAGTCTGTTCTGTATAGTGAGACCCTGTAGACCCTGTACTAAATACATTTTAAAAAAAAGAAAATTAACAACAGAGATTCCATGTCACTCCAGAAAGAATGGCTATCATCAAGAAATGAACTAATGACAAAGGCTGGTGGGACTGTGAGGAAAAAGGAACCCTTCTTCTCCATTACTGGTAGGAAGGTAAATGATACAACCACTATGGAAATCAGAATGAAGATTCTTCAAAAGCTAAAACTAAAGGTTCCATTTGACCTAGCAATTCCCCTTCAAAGTATCTTCCTGAAAGAGTTAAAAGCATCATGCCACAGTAATATATGTATATCTATGTTTACAGCAACACAATTTATCATAGTTAAATCTTAAAAACACCCCATATGCCCAGCAAATGGCAAACTGATACAGAAAATGTGGTCTTTATATATAATATGATAAAAATGGATGCCCCTCAAGCCTATAATCTTAAGTGAAATACATCAGACACAAGGTTAAATAGTAGCACATTGTGTCTTTTCTCTCTTTCTTTTTTTAATGTATTTAGTACAGGGTCTCACTATACAGATTGGACTTGTAGTAATCCCCCTGTTTTTAGCCATCCAAGTGTTAGGATTATAGGCTTGTGCCACCATGTCCAGTCTCAGTAGGCCCTGGGGGCAGGGCCAGCCTGGCTCACTGGGGATCAAACTCTGGTTCCTGTGTCTGCCTAAGCAGGTGCTTTAATCTACTGAGCTATCTGACCAGCCTTCCACACTGTTTCTCTTGTGTGAGAAACTGAAGGAGTACATAAAGAACAGAATGGAGGACAAATACTGGGAAATAGGAAGAAAATGTTAAAATGGAAAAGGGAACAAAGGAGGGGTAAAGAGAAGGGAAAAAATAAAAGTGAAAAACTTGAAACAAAGCTTGTGTAAATGAACAGGGGAAGAAGGGTTGAAGAGAGGGGAGGTGAATAGGGAAAAAGAGAATCAAGATATATCTGTACAAGTACAAATTCCCCTTTGAAAAAAAAAAAAAAACAAGTACAAATTCCCTATGATGAATATGATAAGCAAGATAAATATGTACTAATATAAAAATTAAAACGGGGAAAGTAAAAAAGCTGAAACTCAGGGCCATTCCAAGTCCCAAATGTAAATACTCTTGAGATCAAGGGAAACACTTCTGCACTGTATGCTAATGCACTTTCCTGCTAGAAATCAGAAAAGGGCAGATGATGAGATTTTAGTACAGGTTTACTTACACTGGCACAATCCATCTCCCTGTTGGGACACAATTAGAATATGTCCCTGGGGAGATGATGTTCTCAGTTACTTTTTGCTTGTTCCTGGGTCAAAATACTCAACACCCAAAATGAAGAAAGGAAATGTTTATTTAGCTCACAGTTAGTGAAGGTTTCAGTCTATACTCAGCTGGCACAAGGTAGAGTGGCACAGAGCAGAGATCATTCATGGCAGTGGCAAAGAGCAAAAGAGCAAAGAGAGGGGCAGCAGCTGTGGCTACTAGCAAGCCTCTTTCCCCTCCTTATATTGTAATGCAAATTACCTGCCCCAGGGTGTGTGCAGCACCCACACCCACAATAATCAATCACAAACTCCAGAAGCAGTACCATGACTGCATGAGGCTTTGGGGGGACAGCTAGACACAAATGGTAACAGATGAGTAGACAGCAGTCCTGAGCAGCAGAAATGATTATGCCCAACAACTTTGCTCATGTTTCTGCTTCCAAAAACTAGAAAAAAAAATCTAGAAACTTTAGAGGAACTCAAACTTCCTTAGCCACAGAGAGAGTCATTTTATTGAAACAGCTTTATCACTTAAATCAAATTTGATTCCAGGAATCTGCAGTCCACACAGTGAAATATTTTCATCAAAAATGAAGAAAAGATCCTCCACAAATTTCTCTGATGGCATTTAGTTCTCCTAAATCACTCTTTATAATTTACGTGCATCATTCACAGGTTAAAAACCTGAAAGAAATGCTTACCTAGTTACTAAAACAAAATTATTAAAATAAGATGTCTCATAAAGAAGGCAGGAATCAGTTTAAGGTCAAAATTCTAAGCCAGCAAAGCAGTACCATGGCATGTGCCTGTGATCCCAGTGACTTGGGAGGCTGAGATGCTGGGATCACCTGAAGATGGTGGCTAGTGAGACCACATAGCAAAATTCCACCCACTATCATCAAAAAAATTAACCACATAAACCTTTTTTACAATTCAAACAACGTAGATTAAAATTCAATGATTTTAGCTGGGTGTGGAGGTACAGCCCTGTAATCCCAGCACTTGTGATGCTAGAGCACTGCTGGAGTTTGAGGCCAGCCTGGGTTTCATGGTGAAACTCAAGGGCAGACTAAACTGCATATGAGATGCTGTCTTGAAGAGAGAAAAAAAGAAAAAGTTTTATAATTAGTTCATCCAACAAAATGTTCACCACATGCTTACTTTTGGAAGTTTGGAGCGGAGGGTATAAAACAAGACAGTAATTAAACTATATAGTATTTCTATTGGCAATAAACAGCATGCTGAGAAAAGCATGGAACCCATTCTGGGGCTCAGGTTCCCCTGGAAGGCTTAAGGGAGGTCTACAGTGTGTCAGACGGTCTCACTAAGAGCTATACTCACCCTACTCACCAGGCCTGGGATGAAGACCACCCCTGGAATCTATCCACCCCACTGCACCCCACCCTCCCCCCCCAGCCTCGCATCACTCATTTACCTTATTCCACAGCACAAACCTGTGCTTCCTTCTCTCAACCTTGTTCCCATCTCCACACCAAGCTCCTTTCAAAGTTGAAAGCTCCCATTTCTCACTGCACATCCTTACTCAAGTTTTCTAACACAGACCTGCCCTTGGAAATCATGCCATGTACTAGTACTAACAGTCATTCCTCTGTAGTAGTCTTTTTTAATCTTCCAGTCATCTGCACACATTGATTGAAGGCACTGGTTTAATTCCTTTCCAAAGATTCCCACCAGCATTCTTGACAACCCCGACATATGTACATATGATCTTTTCAACAAATATTCCTAGGCTCGTAGACATCCCTGCTTTAAACTACCTAGCATAGTAGAGCCACCTACTTTCCAAAATAGCTGGAATTCTGACAAGTCCTCAATTAAGTTGCAGGCCAGGAGATGGAATAGATAAGAGGAGTTTTACATTGGCAGCTTTAGGGTAAACCAATAAAAGGAATAGCCCAGGTCACTTTCCCTTCCAGTATGTTGGAGACTAGCCATTGGGGCAACACTACACTCTGCTCACTGGCCTAACCAACCCAGAATCAACAAGCACTTATCAACAATCCTCCTATCCCAGGACTTTACCTACTTCATGCTGGCCAGCCCTTCAAAATACCTTGGCTTCTTAGACCTGACAGACATTTATTTTTTTCCAACTGCTATTTGGCTGTGATGTTGACAGCTGAGAGGATCTGCCCCAGAATCAGGCCTATATTTCTGGCCAAAATTTGTGACAGCCTAATAAAAACATTTTTATTTCAGAGATCTTTTGGTTTCTAAATTCTGATTAGCACAATCTATGGCTTTCCCATTTTTGGTCATCCTACTATCTGTCTCTAACTTTCCTATGCTGGCTAGTGATGATCCATACATCAGTCATAATTATTTCCTGCTGTGCTGAATACCCCTGCCCCGGGTTCTCACTGATGGTTCGGTGCAAAACCCTGACCCAGCTCCTTATCTGCTGTCTGCTGTGCTTACAGACAAAGCAGTCAACATGGATCAGAAATGTAGAAAATTTCACTCCAAATTTATCATTTTGAATTTTAAGTGAGCATTCAGCAGTGCTACATATACTCTGCCATTAGACAGGCTTGCTTAGAAAACAGACCTACTTACCAACTCACCAAAGTTACCCAATGATTGGTGCCCTTTGGTCTTGTAAAAACAGAATGGTCCTGAGTCATTAACTTCAACTGCACCAGTCACTCAACCTGACCCATTTTGGCCCCCATACAAATCTCACTACCAGAACACTGCCATCAGCATTCAAAAATTTAAGTTACTCCCAAACTTAAGCAACACATGAGCCTACCTCTTTGTTCTTTACAAACTACTTCAAATATTACAGAAATTCAAAATCTACACTCATTCTGACAAGGAAGTTTTAGTACTAATGTCCTAAAGTGTGCACTCTTCTAACATATTTAAATTTATGTTTATAATATGTTCTATTGCTTTCCACTTCATTAAAAGGTTCAAGGGCCAGGCAGATGGCTCAGTGGAATAAGCACTTCCCTGGAAAACGCAAGGGCCTGAGTTCAATCCCCAGTTCCGAGAAAGAAAGAAAGAAAGAAAAAAAAAAAAAAAAGGTTCACGCTGAAGTTGCTAACAAACTTTTTAAATTATGTTTAATGGTATAGTCTACACACACACACACACATTCTCATACTCTTTAGGTTATATAAAATCACATTCATCTTAAGGAATTTGTACCTGTACATACACAACTTGATCCCCCCCATTTCCTCTAACCTCCTTTCAACCCCTCTTCCTCTCCTTATTTACAAAAATGTGTTTCCATTTTTCTTTTTCCCTTCCTTTTCCCCTCCTCCATCCCTATTTCCCCTTCCCAGTGGGACATTTTCTTCCTATTTCACAATATCTATTACACATTTTGGTCCTTATACTTTCTTTTGCTTTCTCACACAGAAAAGAACTAATGTTTACTCAGGTGTGTCTTGTTGATTTCACTTAAGAATGTCCTCAAGGGCAGGGTAGATAGCTCAGTGGCTTAAGAGCCTGCCTAGCAAGCGCAAGGTCCTGTGTTCAATCCCCAGAACCAAAAAAAAAGAAATTAGAAGCAAAGCATGTCCTCAAGATGCATCCATTTCTGCTAACAAACCTAAAAGTTGTTGCAGGAGATCAAAACAAGGTGACATATTTTAGGGATGGAGTTTTGAGGTAGGGTGTCACTGTGTAGTTCAGGCTAAGAACTCACAGCAATCTTCCTGCCTCGGCCTCAAAGGTGCTGGGATTACAGGCCTGCACAACCACACCTGTCTAACTTGTTCTATTAAGTAATTTAAATTTAGTAAATAAGAGAATTTTTATAACAAATTTAAGTGCTAACAACAAAATTTCATTGTTTCTGTAAGTGATACAAGTTCCATTCAACTGTTATGAGAAATGGTATCCAGAGGAGCTTTAAGTACAGGCTATGAAAGAGACCTGGGACTGGGGGTTATGCAGCTCAGTAGCATAGAGGTACTTAACATATTAGACCCTGACTTTACCAGAGAGAAAGGCTGGGGAAGGGAGAGACACCAAATCTGTTCAGCTTGCACTGCAGATACCAATCTGAGGGTTCTCCACTTTGTTATTGTAGGTAGGTAGGTAGGTAGGTAGGCAGGCAGGCAGGCGGGGGGGCGGGCGGATAGATAGATAGATAGACAGACAGACAGACAGACAGACAGATAGATAGATATAGATAGATATTCTTTTATTGACTCACCACCTAGGGCTCAAAAAGAGCTACCAAAATCCACAAACTTCTCAATCTCTCTAAAAAGAAGATCTACCAATATGCTGAACAACAACAACAAAACCTTAAACAAAGAAAGTAACCCGGGCCCAAGCACAAGATTTATCTCATTTTTATTTTGCATGTCCTTCAACATAAATACAAGTCATACTGCTCTGAAGAACAGGGTACCAAAAAAATATCAAAGCAATGATTAAGAAGGTCTGACCTAAAATATTTTGAAAAATAAAGTTTTTGTTTTGTTTTAGTCAAGCCTTTAGACCTAACTTTATAAATGAATCACAATCTTCAAAAAGTACATATAAGAAATAAAGAGATACCAGGGCATGGTGGTGCATGCCTAGAATTCTAGCACTTTGGAGGCTGAGGCAAGAGGACTGTCACAAGTTTGGGGACAGCCTGGGCCACAAAGTAATCTGAAAGCCAGCCTAAACTACATAGTAAGACCCTGTCCACCCCCCCCAACACCCCCCACCCCATACAAGAAAGAGACAATCACAGGAGCCACAATGAGCCTTGGGAGCTTCCATGAGCTGCTCAGCAGGGGAGAAACCTCACCCACCACCTCTCATCCAGGGAGCCTTGCTCAGAAGGAACTCAGGTGCCCGGGTGATACTCCTACACTGCCTGTTGGGCAGCCAGTTCAGGAAGCACCTGGGACACAGCAACTATCTCATCGGGAAAAATCCAGAGTAAATCCACTCTAACGAGGGAAAACACTTTACATACAAACTCCTAATTACCACTGATTCAACTTATTTATCTCTTTTGATAGGGGGAAACTGCAAGAGGAGGAGCTATCATTCACACACACACACACACACACACACACACGAATCAAATTTTAATAGACATGGAAAACCAAATTACAGTAAAACTGTAATAGGGGACTTTAACAGCTCACTGTTACGAAGAGATCAACTAGTCAAAAAATCAGCAAAACATTAAAAGAACTAAACCAAACTTGTTAAAAAATGGACTTAGTAGACCTTTACAGAGTGCGCCTGGGATGAACTCACCTGCACAGCACATGCCTGGTAAGTGCCAGGTCCTGAGTTCAACGCATGAGAATACACATTCTTCTCACCTGCATGTGGGCTGTTCCCTAAAACTGATCATATACTACCCAATGAATATGCTTAAGTAAATACAAAGGAATTGAAATTATTCCACACATATTACCTGACCATACGGCAATGAAATCAGAGATTATTGACAAAAGTAATTTCAAAAACTCCATGGACACATGGAAAGTAACACTTTCCTTAACAACCAATGAGTCACAGATGAAATTAAAGAAGAAATTAAGCAATATTTAAAATCAAATGAAAATGTAGATACAACTTACTAGAAACTGTGCCATGCAATGAAAACAGTCCTCAGAGAGAAATTTATAGTGGTGAATTTTCATATCTCAAAAACAATGAGCACAAATAATGTAATGATGCAACTTAAGCATAAAAAAGAGCAAGTTGAGCCAAAAGCCCAAAGAAGGAACAACATTATAAAGATCAGAAGATAAATTAATGCAAATGGAGATTAAGAAAACAATGCAAAGAATCAATGAATTGAAGAGTTGGTTCTTTGAAAGAATGAATAAAAGTGGTAAACCTCCACTCAACCTTATCAAAATAAATAAATAAATTCATGTAATAAGGAATGAAAAGGGTGAAATCACTAGACACTACATAAATCCAGAAGATCATTAATACCAACTTCCAAAGTCTTTATTCTCACAGGAAAGAAAAAACAGAAGAAATGGACAGATTCCTACACACACATAAACTACCCAAGCTGAATCAAGAAGATATAAAAATCCTGAATAACCCAGTATCAGTCAGTGAAATTGAAAACATAATTTAAAAATCACCAACAAAGAAAAGCCCAGGCATTGATTCACAGCTCAATTCTACAAGAAATTTAGAGAAGATTTAACAATTCTTAAAATTCTCTAATGAAACTGAAGGGGAAGCAATTTTTCCCTAACTCATTCCTGAAGGCAAGTATTATTCATACTAAGACCAAAAAAAAGACCCTACCACAACAGAGAACTACAGGCCAATCTCTTCAATGAACACAGATGCAAAAATCCTCAATAAAACACTAGAAAATAAAATGCAGCAAATCATTAAGATCATATACCATGATCAAGCAGGATTCATCCCAGGAATGCACAAATGGTTCAATATAGGCAATAAATAAATGTAATAAAGATACCACATCAACAGAGCTAAAAGCAAAACAAGTAAGATCATCTCAATAGATGCAGAAAATGCTTTTGATAAAGTCCAACATTCATTCATGATAAAAACCCTACAGAAAAATCGGAATAGATGGTCTTTACCTCAATCTGATAAAAGCCATCTATGACAAACCAACAGCCAACATCATACTAAATGGACAAAACTGAAAGCTTTCATTCTAAAATCAGGAGCAAGACAAGGATGATCACTGTCACCACTCCTACTCAATATAGCTCTGGAAACATTAGCCAGAGCAATTAAGCAAGAGAAAGAAATAGGATAGGGAGTATTTGTAGATGACATAATACCCTACATAGAAGACCCCCAAAACTCCACCGAAACACTTCCAGACTTAATAACCAAATCCAGGAGCATAGCTGGATACAAAGTGAACATTCAAAAATCAATAACATTCCTGAACACACACAACTTATTGAGAAAAAAATAGACAAACTACAACCTTCAAAACAGCATCCAGTAAGTAAAATATTTAGAAATCAATCTGACAAAATAAGTGAAAGATCAGGGAAAACTACAGTACTGTGAACAGAGACCAAAGAAGATTTCAGAAAATAGATATGCATTCCTTGCTCATGAAAAGGAAGCAGCAACATTGTGAAAATGGCTATATTCCCAAAACTGTTACACAGATCTAATGCAATTCCAATCAAAATACCCTTACTATACTTGAAAGGTCTAGAGAAAACATTCCTAAAATTCATCTGGAACGAGAAGAGACCTAGGATAGTAAAAGCAATTCTGGTGAACAAAGGAAAGGCAGGAGGCATCACAATCTCTGCCTTGAAATTTCATTACATAGCTACCATGATAAAAATCAACATAGTACTGGAAAAAATAGATTTAAGGATCAATGGTAGATTAGAATATGCAAACACAATCAGCCACCTTTTCTTCAACAAAGGGTCCAAACATATTCACTAGAAGATAGTCTCTTTAACAAATGGTGATGAAAAAGCTGGCTTTCCACATACTTAAGATAAAGCTAGACCCATGTCTATCACCATGCACTAAAGTCAAAATAGACTGAAGATCTAAATACTAAAACAGAAACACTCTACTCGAAAAGAAAGTAGGCAGAAATCTTGAAGACTTAGGTATAGGCAGTGTTCAGAAACAAAAACCAAACTGTACAGAAAATACTTCAAAGAATCAGCAACCACAGTATCACCTTACTGAAAAGCTTTTGCACATCAAAAGAAATCACTAACAGGGCTGACAAGATAGCTCAACGAACCAAGAGCCTGCTTAGGTAAGCACAGGGACTAGTTCAAACCTGGCCCATGTGCCATGCTGGCCCTGCCCATGCCGACCCCAGCCCCAGGTGTGTTGAGCCACCAACAAGGGTGAAAAAGGATGTGGTGGTACACACCTGAAATCCCAGCACTGGGTAGGCTGAAAGCAGGAGGATTTCTAGGAGCCCGAGCTGCATAGTGAGACCCTGTACCAAATACAGAATTTTTAAAAAAAGAAGGAACTCATCAACAGAGTAAAAAGAAAACCCACAAACTGGGGAAAAATTTTAACCAACTGTCTCTCAGATAAAGGACTTCTATCAAGAACATACAAAGAATTCTGTTTTTAAAAGTCAGACTGCCAAATTCAGAGACCCAACCCAAAAATGGGCACCCTAAGATGACTATACACTTTTCAGATGAAGCAATACAAATGGCAAATAAATATATGAAAAAATATTCAGCATCATTGGTGATTCGAGAAATGCCAAATAAAACAACACTGAGATTCAATTCTATCCCCAGAAAGAATAGCTATCAAGAACAAATGCTGGTGAGGCTGTGGGGAAAAACAAACCCTTCTCCACTGTTCGTTGGAGTGTAGACTGGTACAAATGCTGGAAATCAGTGTGGTGCTTCCTCAAAAAACTAGAATTAGAAGCCCCATTTGACCCAGCTATTTCCCTTCTAAGTATTTTCCTTGAACAATTAAAAGCATCATAACACAATGATATATGTGCACTCAAGTTATTAAGGCAATGCAATTTGTCATAGCCAAATCTTGCAAAAAACCCAAATGTCCATTAACTGAGAAATGGACAAAAAAGATGCAGTATTTTTATGCCATGTAGTATTACTTGGCTATAAAGAAAGGTAACTTCAACCTTGAGGCTTTTATGTGTAAATGGATGCAACGGGAGAGCACACTCATAAGTGAAATTAAACAGGCCTGCATGTGTAAACATTGCATTGTCTCCCTGGTGTAATGAACTGAAAGTAAATATAATCCAAACGTTCCAACAGATACTGTGAAGGGAAAAACTGCTCAAAAGAACTGTGATGAGGGAAAGGAGAAAAGAAGGAACATACACACACACACACACACACACACACACACACGATAGCTAAGATAATTGTACTACTAATTTTTACTGGTGTATTGAAAGGTAGAGTTAATGCTTTTTTTCACCAATTTTATATGTCCGTATCTGGTAATCTGAACAACTACTCTGAAGACTATTAACAGCCATTGTTAATTCCATATAACCTTGTTTTGAAATTCTGTATCGTGTTTAATGTTTTTTTTTTAAATTTTTTTTCTCTTTAAAATAAACTGATGGACACTCCAGATTACAAGAAAGAGGTTAAAAGGACCTAATTAAACACTGCAAAGATGTTATAGGGGAGGGGGAACACAAAAAAATGCTTAGGACAACTGAAGAAATTTAAGTAGGGATTCAATGTTATACAGTATAGAACTACCATTAAACTTTAAAAGCACAAAGATACCAGCTACGCACAAGAATATATTTACTCTCATACTGAAATGTTCGTACAGGTGGACTCAGGATTGTCTACAAGCTTCTTTTAAATGACTCGGAAATAAAATGCTACACACACAAGAGATAAAATGAGTTATGGCAAAACGTGGTTTCATCTAAGTGAAGGGCATATGAAAATTCACTAATATTCTCTGAACTGTTCCAGCAGTTCACAAATTTTCCAAAATGAAAAGTGGGCAAATCTCAGTACTCTGAGAGAAATCGCAAGCCCAGCAGAGGCCAACTTGGGGACTTAGTGTGACTCTGTCTCAAAAAAAGGGGCAAAGCACTACAACACAGAACATAGCTGAGTGCAAAGGGCCTGGGTTCCTCCTTAATGCACCAACACCAAAAAAAGGGGGGGAAAAAGGCTAGGGGATGGAGCCCAATGGCACATAACTGTAATCTCAGCTAGCTGGAAGACTTCAGGCAGAGGGGTCACAAACTCAAGGGCAGTCTGGGCAACTTAGCAAAAGCTTATTTAAAAATAAAAAGTAAAAAGGCCTGAGTCCGGTGTGGCAGTGCATGCCAGTAACTCCAACACTCTAGGAAGATGAGGCAGGAAGATCACAAGCCGAATCACAGCCTGGGTTAGTTAGTTAGTTAGTTAGTTAGTTAGTTAGTTATTTTTGCGAAACGGGGGATTGAACTCAGGCCCTTGCATTTGCCATGCTTATTCTACTAAGCCATCTCCCTGGCCCCTGGGCAGTTTAGCAAGATCGTGTCTTAAAACTTTAAAGATCAGAGTAAATCCTTGGTGTGAACACCATGAGTTCAATCCCTAGGTATTGCAATGAATGAATAAATGAGGCTGAGAATACAGCTCAGTGGGAAAATGTCTCTGAGTTCAATCCTCAGGCCACCCCTCAAAACTCAATGTTCTCAAAGGCAATCACCAAACGCTCAAACTCTTATGATAAAAATGCTTACTGAACATTACACTCTTTTAAATGCTTCCAGTGTTCTAATTCATATCCTCCTGCACAAAATCAGTAACAAGGTACTGCCTCCACAACGTGACCAGTGACCACCTTTTCCATATTAAATGGAGGCATTATAGACATGTGTGACTATAGAGCAGGATTCATCTAATTGCCCAGGTATGAGTTGCCAAGAGACTGACCTCACTGCAAAAACTAGTCTCCAGCTGGTGGGGATCTCAGGATTTACATCAGAAAAGGACAGAGATCAAATGCACAGTACAAGTGTGTGAGGCACTTGTGGTCTTGGGGAAGTCAGGTCAGATGACCTTTCTTGCACATCTGTGTATCTATAGCATGCACAGAGTAGGGTAATTGTTTTTGCATGGAGGCTACGAACCAAGACACACAATACCTTATTTTCCAAATACACATCAAAAGCTTTTTGTTTAATACTCTGAAAACCAAAATGTACATTAACATGTCAACAATATCATCTTGTTTTCCTATTAACAAAGAGCTGTGATACATTACACAATGTAATATTTTATAATTTTAATTATCATTGGTTTCCCTTGTAGCCTTACTACTGTACTCAGAAACATTCTGGATAGGTATCAATGGGTTCATCAGACTGACAAAAGGTTGACCCATGGCACAACCACTGCTGCCTAAAACCATGATCAAGCAATGGTCCTTGGTCCTTAATAGGCTTGTGAGAGTTTCTGAAGGCAGCAATGTGAAGAATGGCCAATTCCTGGTAATAATGGGCTGGTAGCTTAGCACAGCCCCCCGATGGCTACAAAAATAAACATGAAATTTAAGAAAACATCCCTAGGAAAAACTATCAGGAATCCGAGTTTCTCACAGAAATACCATTGCTAATTCCAGGTAAGAGAAAGAAATATATAAGGAGCTGGGAACACCCTGTCATAGCAGAAGGAAGCTATTAAAGATTACTAAGAGTTGTGTCAAAGAGATAAGGATTCTTTTGTACTATGTTCTCAACTTTCACGTACCAGTGAAAACTTCCATGATAAAAAGTTGAACTTACACTAAGCATGTTTGAATATGTCAAAGAACTTGAAAGTATAGTAGTAACACAGAGGCAGGATCTAGGGAAAAAAAAAAAAAAACCATGCAGTTAGAACCATTTTTACCCCTGAGAGTGGCTGGCAAATATTAAATGAGACAGTTTCCCAAACGATTACTGGCACATTTTCAGTAATTAATACATTGCATTTTTCCCCCCTTTTTGTGGACCGGGGATTGAACTGAGGCCCTTGCACTTGCCAGGGAAGTGCTTACTCTACTGAGCCATCCCCCCACCCCACCCTGGCTGGCAAATATTAATGGACAGCTGCGAAGCCAACAGGTCAGCAAGGGTAGGAGACAAGGACTGGAAAACCCAGAGACTACCAGGACAGGGGTATGGGAGTGTTGTGTGGGGAGATACTGGTTAATCCATTTTACCCTCAGCTGGAATCCTGAACTGCTGCACTTTGGTGCTAAGGAAAGTGAAAAATATATAGATGCTAAGAAACACAGAACAATCTCAATGCACCTTTATCCCCACAACTGAACCAAGATCCTAGACTCCACACTCTTTCACAAGCCCTGCATAAGCAAGCCCAGCAGAAGTAAGCCTAAGTTTGGGAATATCATTCTAGGTCTCAAATTACTCAGCCAACATATAAAATGAAATCAACTAGATGTGTACAACCACAAAGCCCACAAAGAGAAATACATAAAACTCAACAGAGACTATTAAAAAAAAAAAAAAAAAAAGGGGGAAAAAAAAAACCCCTCAGAGAAACCCTGGGCTCTCAGGATTAGAGTTGGAAAATCATACTTTAACCATATATATGGTTTCTTGGCTAGTAGTGGGCCTTGAACATGCTAGCCAAGTGCTCTATCACTGAGTTACAGCCTCAGTTCCAATAAATACAATCATTAAATGAAACATGAAATAGCTACAAGTGGTGGCCCAAGCTACCAACCACCAAAAGTACATGGTGTTTGGTGGGCACTTAGATGGATGCTGTGATACAAGGCTGCTTTTGCTGTCCTCATGGCCTGGCCTGGTCCAGCTGTGTAGTGCCCATGAGAATGCCGGACAAGCAGAGACTGACCTTGAACATGCCCACCACCACCCTCAATGCGGCTGGAAGTATCCACTTGACCTCCATCACCATAGCCATATCCTCCTGGTACCACTAGTTGCCAAGTGATTATGGGCTGCGCAGCAAACTGGGAATTTGCTCTGGAACAAATACACAGAGCTACTGGTCACTAGCAGTGAGCTAGAGAAGAAAATCAGACCCTTGCAGTAGGCAGCAAAAGTACCACAGAGAGGCTAAAGCAAGGCATCATCTAGCAGAAGTGCACTGCTAGGTCCTCCTGGCCACAAGCCCCAGGTCTTGTCTTGACATAGGAGGAAGGGCATTAACCACTACCTGTTTAGAGAAACCCAGGTTTTCCAAGTGTCAAAAGTTTATAGTTTTTTTTCTTCTGCCATGATTTGCTAGACTCTCAATCTACAGTCTAAAAGAATGAGGAAAGATTTCACAGGGAATTAGGGATTGCATCTTATATAGGAGGCCACCTCCCAGTTTAGTTTGGTTTGGTTTGGCTTAAGCACTGATTTAAAAGATTCTGCAGCAAACTACTGTTCGCAACCAAGATCCCAGTGCCTCCCTTTAATCTCTTCTGAATACATTTACACATTCCAAATTGTTCTTTGCTTTTTATCACAAACCCTGCCAACCTAAGGACTCCATTCTTCGCACTCCTTTTTGTTTGACCCAGCACTGGTTCTGTTACATACAGTGTAGATGTAGTCCACTTTCATGGAGCCTCTTGGTTTACGCATTTGGGTGACACAATACTTTGAAATCAGTTCTAAAAATGCACAAGCAATGAATACAGAAGAGAACCACTACACTTAGCAAGGACCCTGGACACTTTTATAGGAAGTCTCTGTAGATTTCAATTCTGCCTTTGTTGTAAGGTGACCAAAATATCCTGAAGAAAATGGCTAAAAACTATTTACATCTTGATATGCATTTATCACTTCATGTAATAAAGCTTATTTTATTAACAACAAAAGAAATACCTATAATTACCAATTTGAAAAAGAGGACTGAACACTGGTAGAAAATTATTAAAAATTACATATAGATGTGACAAAAATACAATAAATTTAATAAGAATAGCAGATTAATCCTATTAAAAATGAATGAACAAAGAGACATGAGATTAAAACATCCACAACGAAGAATGGAGGGTTAAATGTATGTTGGACGGACAAGGTCTAACACACATTCAAATGCACTCACAGAACAGGAAAAGGCAGCATAAATTCCTGAAAAGATGTCTAGAACCCCTTCAAAAGTAATAAAAGACAGTCCCCTATGGATTCACTAAGACAAGAGTTAAGCATTCCAAGCAGGATTTAAAACACTCCCCCCACCACCACCACGCAATGGGCACTAAGGAAAAAAAACAAACATAAAATCCTATAAAAAAAGATTCCATTCATAGAATCAAATATTAAATTTATAGTGTATGTCCTATAAACAATAGAGATTAAAGTTCAGTAAGTTCTTCCAACACCCTGGAAAAAATTCAACCCAGCATTCTACATACCATCAAAAATACCCTACGTAGTGGATTAATCAATGGTCAACTCGTAACACCTAGCTGAACTGAATCAGTGTGGTGCTGGGCGTGAAAGGCCCATCTGAGGATTATTGCCAAAGCATAAAAGGAGAACTGGAAGGGAAGATGGGGTGACATTCATTCTGGTAAGAACTCAGTTTCTCTCACCCTTGAAGGAGTTTGCTGTTGCTAAGAATGACTGCAATTCTTTTCTTTTCTTTTTTTTGGTGCAGGGTCTCACTACACAGCCCAAACTCGTAGTGATCCTCCTGATTTCTGCCTCCCTAGTGCTAGGATTACAGGTGCGTGCCACCACACCTAGACTAAGAAGGATTTTTTTCTCCTGCACTTAGGATGCCTTTAAGGCAGGTGTGGTTTGGCCTGAGGATCCTGGGATCGAACCATAGGATCCTGAGCCTGACTGCTTTGTTTAAGTACGCACTTAAACAACTGAGCCAAGGGGCAGGCCCCTGGACTGCAATTCTTTGGGGGAGCTCTGGCCCTTACTCTGAGGCTTAGTTCCTGGATCCTGTGCAGATCCCTTGAGCCTACTGGCACAGAACCTTCACCCCACTGGTACAGACTCTAGCTTCCAATGCTCACCTTTGGACCTTCCCAGTGCAGATCCTTGATACAGAGAGGAGACACTGCATGAGAAATTGTCGGGGCTCTAGGTCTTCAACTGGACTAGTACAATTCAAGACAGTGCTGTGGGATCCAGGCCTCAGCTGGATTCTTTGGGTCTCTAGTGCACTCTTCTGCATTTGACTTTTTGGCTGAATATTATAAAATAATCCTGTAAATTATGTGTCCAGTATTAAAACTTTTCCCTTGTAAACTGTAACTTCAATACTCTGTATAGATAGACCCAGAGCGCAGGCCCATCGTGTGAGACCACCTGGGGCCCGCGGATCCTGATTGGACCCAGAGCGCAGGCCCAGCGTGTGAGTAAGACCACCCAGGACCCTCAGATCCTGAACAGACCCAGAACCCAGCCTGGCATGTGAGACCAACTGGGGCCCGTGGATCCTGAATGCATCCAGAGCGCAGCCCTGGCATATGAGTGAGACCACCTGACCTGGGGGCCGCAGATCCTGAACAGACTCAGAGCACAGGCCCGGCATGTGAGTGAGACCACCTGGGTCACCAGATCCTGATTAGACCCAGAGCACAGGTGAGACCGCCTGGGGCCCACTGGATCCTCATTCGACGCACAGTGCAAGCCCAGCATGGAAATCTTCAGCAGAACTCCCTGCAAAGAGGCTAGAGGCAAGACCCACCCAGCTGATTCAGGAGCAGAACATCTTGCCAGAGAAACACAAAGGGTTCAACTCCAATGGCTGCAACAGGAAGAAGTGGAGCACAGCAGCCAGACTCCAGCCAAATCCAAGCAACACCCCCCTGGAGAAATCTGAACTTCACAGATCCGGACCTGGTACTAAGGTAATAACCCTATCTAAGCTCTACACCAAAGGTCAGAAGACAGTGCTATACAAAAATGACAAAGAGAAGGAACAAAATGCAGTCTCAGTCCCTGAGTCCACCCAGTACAAATGCAGAAGACACATGCAGGAAACTGGAAATCACACACGTGATATCTCTGAAATAATAGCATTGGAAGTAAAGAAACAACTGCAGAAAGGTATAGACGAAATCAGATCAGAAATAATTTCTGAACTAAAAAATGTAGTGACAACTATAATCGAAGAAGTACTAAGTGCTTCTAAAGAATACACTGATAAAAAAAAATAGAGCAGAATATAAAAATGATGGAACCCCTGAATAAGCAAT
>NW_004524768.1:379644-385859 GCF_000260255.1 Octodon degus | reverse complement strand
AAAAAAAAAAAAAAAAAAAAAAAAAAAAAAAAAAAAAGAGTTAACTCTAATGTAAACTATGGACTTAGATATCACTGGGAAACAGTCTGGATTATCAACTCACGGGAGGCACAATATGACCTATTTTCTCCATTCATAACTCTATTCAACAGATGACCATACCAGAAATAAGAACATCAATGTTTACAGCAACACCACTCACAGTGTAATAGAACCTCCCCATCCCAATATACCCAGCAACTCCTGTTGCAGATCCAGGTGCTCCTGTCTCTTACAAACAGGTGGTCACTGTTATGCATAGCTGGTCACTATAATGCATATTGTATAAACCAACCCCAATTGACAAGTCATTCTGTATTTCCTGCTTGTTTAACCCATACAAGCCCTGGACCACACAGTGCCTGATATTCTGGAAATGATTCCACTCAGTGTCTGTTGATGTAAATGAAATCCTGGGTATTGTTTTGGTGTTTCTGCTTACCACTGCCAACAGCAGCCTTGTTATAACATGAAAATGATGAGCCTTCTGCCAGGCAGAGAGGAGCATGCCCAAGATCCCAGCACTATCCCAGCACTCGGAATGCTACAGCAAGAGTACTGCCATGACTTTGAGGCTAGCCCTTAAAGCTAGGCTAAACTGTATATAGAGACTAAAAGCAAAAGACAGTGAGCCTCTTGGATCACCTGCCATTGGGAAGATCACTGAATGACTTAGGGCTCTCTGCTGAACTGACCAAGGCTTTCCCTGAAGGGCAAGGGTCCTTTAAATGGCAAGTGGCTGAAAAACTCCTTATCTCAACCTTCCTGGAATTGTAAGGCTATCCTAGGCTTTTCCTACCCAAGGTCCTCTTCGCTTCTTCCTCTTACCCCTTTACCTGCTTAGATCTCCTGATTCCTTCACAAGTATTTTCCCCCAGTAAATGGTAATCTTATCTCAATCTGCTATCTTCTTATTCCTGAGGAACTTGATTAACCTACTGTTTTTAGTTACTTTCGTCATTGCTGAGACAAGAAGCCACACCCAAAGTTAAAGGAGGAAAGGTTTTAGTTCACAGGTCAGAGGTTCTGTTCATAGTTGGCAGGCTTCAAGGCAGGACAGCATGACAGAGGGGCATCACTGAACAGTTGGCGGCAGGCAGACAGCAACAAAATACTGAAGCAAAGCAGCAAACAGTAAAGGACAAACAGTAAGCCTTTTTCTATCCTTTATATTATATCCAAGCTACATACCTTTGGGATGAATAAGACCTACACACACAGTAGGCCTTCCATTATCCACACCCAGAACTATTCCAATCCAATGAGTATACTAATTTTAACAATCACACATCCTTAATCCCACTCTAGATCCAGCCACTGTGAAAAAGTCCCACCTATGATCATAAGTGGCTTTGGGGGCTATCTAGATACAAGCCACCACACCTAGCAATTATCTAGAGGGGAATACTCTGCAATCACAAATAACTAACTATAACCACAAGGAATCCTATGGATGCAACTCATGACAAAATGGTGGGTAGCTGCCTGAAACAAATCTGTAATTCCTCTATTCACAGTATGCATCACAATTTTTTGAAATGAAAGGCAAGTCTAAGTAAGAAGTAAAACACTGTTCAAACACATTTACAGCTAACTCAAAGTGTAGGGAGTTATTTGAAGACCCACAATGCCACCTCCTCTTCTTTTACTGTACCACAGTTAAAGACAGCTACAAACCTAGCACAGAAAACACAAAGTTCTACAACTAGTGTCCTTTACCAAATGTTAAATTTCTCATGCAGTAAGATAAGATGCCTAACAACCTCTTACTTTTAACAGTGACTGAACATTCATTCTGGTATACAGTTACAATGATCATTTATTTTACCTTAACAGTACCACTGGACAAGTGTTTCTAACTGTTCACTATCACAGATAATGCTGGGAATGAAAACTTTCTGCTCATATACCTGTCACATCGGTACAAGTTTACCTATACAACAAATTCAAGCTGTTGGGTAAAATCACGGATATGAATGCATTTTGAACTCTGTTCAAGTGTAGTGAAGCCACTCTCCAAAAAGATTCTATCAAAGTGTGGTCCCACCAACAATAAGAATTATTTATTTATAGGTTATGTAAGTCAGATGAACCTTACTTTATGTACTAATATTTTAAAGATATGAAGAGTAGTTAAAGGGACCACGTGTGGTAGTACTGAATGCCTGTTAACTCTAGCACTTGGGAGGTGAAGCAAGAGGTGCCATGAGGATCATCCTGTGCTACAAAGTAAGATCCTGTCTCAAAAACAAACAAACAGTTATTAGTAGAAAGCACACAGAATTACTTTTATGTCTTGACAAATCAACTTAAAGGAAAAACTTCAGAGGATTAAACAATACCAGACTTAACCAAGAGATGATCAATACCTTTAAACCATAGATTAATTCTAAATAGGGGTTGATGAGATAGCTTGGTGGTCTAAGTGTCTGCCTGGCAAGTGCAAGGATCTGGGTCTGATCTCTGGTACTGCATGCCATGTTGTGCTGGTCACTGAAACTGGGCCACCAAAAGCAGGTGTGGTGGCACATGCCTGTAATCCCAGCACTGGGGAGGCTGAGACAGGAGGATCATTCTGAGTCTGAGCTATGTAGTGAGATCCTGTACCAAATAAATAAATAAAATAAATCTGAAAAAAAAATTCATTCAAAAAAAAAAAAGCATATCCAATAGACCTTGACTTTAACACTGTCTTTGTTACTTCTTAGATGTAAAATGCTCTCCAAGTCTCATGTGATGAGATTGTAATTTGATAGCATTATTGGGAATCAATGAAAACTAAGGAAATGGGGCCTAGCTGAAAGAAGGGGACTGTAGCATATGAACTTACTCTCTGGTTTTCTCTCTCTGCTTTGTTTTTAAGACAAGGTCTCACCCAATATGTAGTTTAGGCTGGCCTTGAACTCACTATGTAGCCCAGGATGACCTAAAACTTCACGGTGATCATCCTGCCTAGTCTCCCAAGTACTGGGACTACAGGAGCATGACATCATGGCCTACTGTTTTTTTCCCTTTTGTCTCTGTTGCTTTCCTCCACCCAAACCACCTACCAAGGTTTCCACTCTGCCACAAGGCCTAAAGAAGTAGAGCCAGCTAACTGTAGACTCAAACCTCTGAAATCATGAAGCCAAATTAAGTATTTACTCCTCTACATTGTTTTTTTCTCAGGTACTTGGTCAAAAATCTAACAGGGTCTTCTAATAGTGCACTTAGGCACTGTTAAATGTTCTTTAAGTTAAACAGTTCAGGTAAGAGAATATTGCACTGCAAATAACGAATTAGATCTTTGCACAAAATCCTTTAAGAATTTACTGCATTGGACAGGTCAGATAGGAACCAGGGTTCATGTGCCACGCCACCTTGGGGCGCACTGAGATGGCGAATGAGACTGAGTGTGGTGGCCCATGCCCATAATCCCAGTGCTTGGGGGGCTGAAAACAGGAGGACCACTATGAGTCTGATATGTATAGTGAGACCCTATATAACCTGTAAAAAATACATTTAAAAAAAAAAAAAAAGAATTTACTGCATTTATTCATAGATCACTATTAAACCAAATCCAACCCTTAAAAAAGAAAAGAAAAAAAAAAAAAACCTTCAACTAGGTGTAGTACACACTTGTGATCTTAGCACAGGGAAGTCTGAGACAAAACTACATAGTCAGGTAAGACCTTGTCTGAAAAAAATAAAACAAGCGGCTGGGCATAGTGGCACATGCCTGTAATCTCATCGCTCAGGAAGCTGAGGCAGAATTGTTTAAATTTGAGGCCAGCCTGGGCTACAAAGTTAGTTCAAGGCTGGCCTGAACTACATAGCAAGACCCTTCTCAAAAAGACAAACACAAAAAACAACCTTCAAGAAGAGTAATTTATCCAAATGAAAGAACTAAAAACTCAACATGAAAGACAAGCATGGGGTAGGTGGGGTATACAAAATGCGTATTACCAAAAGGGAGGGAAGGAGAAAGGGGGGCAGTACACAGGCACATTGAGGCTCACTAATAAAGTGCTGACATATTAGCATTAGTACCCATCTATTCAAACTGGAGGAGGGATGGGGCTATTAAAGGAACTAGAGTCTAATGGCTGTGGTTAATTTAGTTTACAGTCTTTTTTGCAGTTGATCAAAAACTTTTGTACAGTAATTACATCCCCCAACTACACTTTAAAATTAGTTTTCAGAAGGAAAAAACACATAGGTTCAAAATCAAAGAGTACCGGATATTTTGGTTACTTTCGCGTTACTGGAACAAAATACCCACCACTCAAAGTTAAAAGGGGAAAGGTTTATTTAGTCAGCTGGCTTCAAGGCAGGACAATTATAAAACAGCAAAAGCAGCAGCAGCAGCAGCTTCTAGACTTCCTTTTCATTTATATTCAAGCAAACAGGTTGGTGCCACCCATGCCCAGAATGGAGCTTTTGTCTTCAGTAAATCCATTCAGCCACACCCTAGCACTATGCTAAAACAATCAGTGTGCCAGGGATATAGCTCAGTGGTATCGTGCCTGCCTCGCAAGTGCAAAATCCTGAGTTCAATTCCTGGTACCAATAAAAAATAAATCTGTGAAGGGCTGGAGAGATAGCTTGGTAGTCTAAGTGCCTGCCCGGTAAACACAAGGACCCGGGTTCAATCCCAGAACTGCATGCTGTGCCAGTCCCTCACTGTGCCAGCCACTGAAACTGTATTGGTGCATGTCTGTAATCCCAGCACCGGGGAGGCTGAGACAGGAGGATCAGTATGAGTCTAAGCTGTGTAGTGAGATCCTGTACCAAATAAGTATTTAAAAAATAAAAAAAAAATAAACCAGTGGACTAATCCTGTATCACACACCCATGAGATCCAGCTGCCTCCCAAAGGCCTCTCCTATAAGGGAGTGAGACTTTGGGGGATGTCTAGAGATAAGCCATAACACGGGGCCAACAAATATTTATGGAGAGTGAGAAAATGAAGGCACAACTCCAGCAGACAGAGCACCTTTCAAGGACAGCATATTCACAATGGGGCCTAAGAACAAGTGGGCAGGCTCAACTTACTGCCCACTTTCTTTCCCTGTCCAATTACTTACAGTACTTTCTTCCCACCCACAAACAACAGTCGAGCGGTTAGCACAGCAAGGCCATTTTTCCTAAATAACAAAGATACAGACAGCTGAGAAAAAGCAACTTAAGTGTTTAATCAGGGAAGCAGACTATGATATAGTCTCTCCTTTTCTACTTCCCATACCCTAAAACCACTAAAACAAATTTCCATAACCCTTAAAAAACAAAAATAATCCTTTACTTGTGCTACCCCACTGTGGCTTATGGTGTCATCAGTGACTTTCATAATTCCCATGAGCACACTGGATTTTATTCTCATCACTTATACTGTTTGTGAATGCTGGTTTTTTTTTTTTTTAAATGTATTTAGTACAGGGTTTACAGGGTCTCACTACATATATCAGACTCAGTGATCCTTCTGTTCTCAGCCTCCCAGGCACTGGGATTACAGATGCACACCAAGACACCCCGTCTCAATTGCCATCTCAGCATGCCATGGCTTGCCAGGGATCAAACCCCTGTCCCTGCACCTGCCTAAGCTTTAGTCTGCTGAGCTATATGGCCAAACTGTGAACGTGTTTCTTGGCTTTCCTCGTCTTTCTTTCCTCCTTACCCTAACTCCCAATGTTCTATCCTCAAAGCTATTCTGATTTGCCCCTCATGTAACTTGAAGGTACATTCTAGTTGATGGAATATTCATTTAAGAATGTTGAATCTAAAAGCTGATCTGAGAGATGGACTTGGGCGATCTGTGAATCACCACATCTCTTTTTGGTTTTCACAAAGAAATATGTTCAGAAACTAGTTGGAATTTATAGAGAACAGTATTGCTGAATCAGCAACATTATCTTCAACTCTGGTGAAATTTTTATACATTTATATCACATTGTCACTAATGTCAATTACTGAAAAAAACTTTTGACTCTGTGTAAATATGAAAACGGGCACATACAGAAACACAGGGTACACAGTAATCAAATAACTAGTAAATACCAGGTTATTTTTCCCACCCTACAAACTCCATTGAAGGAAATGAAAAGGAAAAAAAAAAAAAAAAAAAAGCAAAAGGTCCTTTAGGACTTCCTTCCTATTTTAAAGGGTTGTAAGTCTATGAACTCAAGGCTGCAAATAAGGTC
>NW_004524768.1:375517-376491 GCF_000260255.1 Octodon degus | reverse complement strand
ATGAAAACTTTTTCTTAGTTCAATTGTTTTGAAACATTTTTTAATTAATTAGTATTTAATTTTCTGAATATTGCTTAATCTCAAGTTTTGTTCTAAGATTCATACTATATTTTTGATTTACAATTTATTTAAAAGACATCGTAGGATATCTTCTCCTAGTATTACAATCTTTAGAATCTTTAAAAAGTATATTTCCATTTTCTGTTGACTTTGTATTACTTTGTCCCTGTTTTTTATACACACATACATATATATGAAAAAAACATGCATAACCCAACATAAGATTGGTAGTTTCATAGAAATCTTCAATGATCTTTAAATAAGGGTTCATCTCAAATATTTTATGTAGTCCTGCATAACTATCATAGTGAGAGCTCTTTATTGTTCATCTAGGAGCATACTGCAACTTCTCTTGCCTTTTGAATTATGCTCTTTGTTGTTTCCTATATGCTACTTCTGGAGGTATTAAAATATTTCAAGTTTGTATAGCTAGAAAATCTTATTTTTAGTTTTCAAAAGTATGTTTGCTAAGTATAAAATTCAAAGAGGACAGATCTTTTCTTTCAGTCCTTTAATTAGTCTAGTTTCTTAACACACTTCGTCCTTTTTTTTCCTTTCTAATGTGGAATAAGATGCTATTTAATTTTGTTCTTCCATAGCTAATATTCTTTATGTATATGCTTTAATGATTTTTTTTTCTTTACAATAAGTTTTGGACATGGTCTGGGGAGATGGCTCAGTGGAATAAGCACTTCCCTGGCAAGCACAACGGCCTGAGTTCAATCCTCAGTTCTGCCAAAAAAAAAAAAAAAAAAAAAGTTTTGGACAATTTCATTTTTGTGTATCTTGGTATTATTTTATGGAAACTTCTTGTGCCAAAGGTTCATTTTTCTTGGAAATGCGGTATTATAAGTTGAATTAAATTCAGAAATTTTAAATCTTTAAATATTTATTGCCTACTCCTTTCTACTTTG
>NW_004524768.1:358023-367943 GCF_000260255.1 Octodon degus | reverse complement strand
TTATTTTTCCCACCCTACAAACTCCATTGAAGGAAAATGAAAAGAAAAAAAAAAAAAAAAAAAAGCAAAAGGTCCTTTAGGACTTCCTTCCTATTTTAAAGGGTTGTAAGTCTATGAACTCAAGGCTGCAAATAAGGTCCAAACATTGTTAGGATGATGTCTTAGTTACTTTCATTGCTGAGACAAAATATCTGACACTCAAGGTTAAAGAGCAAAAGGTTTATTTATCTCATAGTTTGTAAAAGTTTCAGTCTACAATCAGTTGGCTCCAAGTTAGGGTGGCTTGGCAGAGGATAACTTGTTATGATGGGCAGAAAAGTAGAAAAGCAACAATCAGGAAAAACAAGCCTTTCTGCCTCTTATTTTATCCAGACTGCTGGGATTAGGGCAGTGCCAATCTAAACGGTGGGCTAAGCCAGAAATCACTTTTTTTTTTTTTTTTTAATGGTCTGCTCAGCTCATCCTGGGGGTGGGGCTGGTGTGGCACGTGCTGCAGAGGTTCAAACCACACGCAGTCCATGAACTTGCTTAAGCAGGTGCTTTAGACTGCTGAGTTATCTCGCTGGCCCAATCACCTATCTTTAATTCTAGCATTGCACCATAAACCCATCATCACACACTCTAGATTCAGCCACCCCCCCACAAAAAAAATCTTACAACCCTATGAGGTTTCTGGGGAGAGACAATTAGACAAAAAACATAAGAGAAGGAGCACATCAGAATTGTTTGCTAACTGGGTCCAGTGGTACACATCTATAATTCCAGATACTTGGGAGACTGAGGCAGGATGATTCCAACCCCCTTGGGCAATATAATAAACATGCTGTCTTGTTAAAATTTTAAGAAGGGCTGGAGGTGTAGCTGAGTGATGCTTAGCATGAGCAAGGCCCTGGGTTCAACCCCCAGGTTTAACAGATCTCCCCCTTCACTTCAGTTCTATGTATGCCCTGACCAACAAGTCATTACTACTAGAGGTCAGGGTGTCAGGGTTAGTGCCTTGGTTCCACTGCTTAGTACAGTAACCACATCCTACCCACTTTGTCTTTGGTGATCATGCACAGCAACTCAATCCCAGCTACTCCAGGATCCAATTATCCCCAAGGCATTTATTTATTTATTTATTTATTTATTTATTTATTTGGGACAGGGTCTAGCTACGCAGTGCAATTCAAGCTGGACTTGAACTATATCTCAGGCTGGTCTCAAACTGTGGCAATCTATCTTTCTGCCTCGGCCTGAGATGGCATTTAACATCCAATTCAGTGTCGGCATTCAAACACAGTAATTTCTGACTTCCACAACGAGTAACTACACAACCCCCAAACACTGGCCTTCTCCTTCACAAATTTATTTCTCACTGCTGAAATCTGAACCATGAGCTCCAAATCCTCCCAGGGTAGATGAGCAGGTGTGATGCAATAAAACCACTCTAAGATGGTAAGTTCTTTAAGCCTTCGAATCCTTTCCTTCTGTAACACACTAAAGTAATTTTGTTATCAGTTTCATTTTTTGTTGGCAATTCTTTTGCCTCAGCTTCCCAAGTGCTGGGATTACAGGTGTACACCACCATACCACCCAGAATCTCTGCTTTCTGATCTGATGTTATATTCCTTCCACAACTATCCAACACCCTTAAGACCCATTCCAATGGACATTTTACTGAGGTTTCTGTCTACACAGTGGCAGAACTATAAAGCTTTTTCAATGTAGAGTACTTCCTCACAGGTTGCCTCATTACGGAACCAGAAGGAAGAATGATGGTGGGGAGATTCTGAGAAAAATCCAAGAGGAAGCCCATGACAGGTGTTCTGGGCACAGGGAATTGAAGTTGCTCTATCAAGGGGAGCAGGAAAGGGAGCCTGCTTCTACTGCTCAAGCCAGTTTCCAGCGTAACCAGATTCTGATCATATGCCCCCACCGCCACCCAACATACAGGATTCCACCCCTTGCCAACCAATATAATACTCCACAAATGAGGAATTCTATTTGCATGGTCTTTTAAGTTAGTCATTAAAATTTCCAGGTCCCTTATGTAGAATCTGAGCTGGGAATTTACAATTCTGAACTTCTTATTCTGCTTTGTAATGTTTTAAATTGACTAAGCCAAACAACGCTCTCCAAAGTTTCCTTTCCCATGCTTCTGCTTTGGGTGGTACAGCAGCTGGGGGGCACAAAAGAAACAGCCACTCATTTGGCTTGTAAACACTGCTCCAATTTCCGCCTTGCCTGTCCCCCAAGCATTTTGAGCTTCTCAGTCTCCTAGGCTAAATGTGTGCATTCATCTACCTTTCAAGGGCCTTGCTCTCACAGGCCATCCATTCTATCAAGGTCAGAGGCATATATAACTGGCACAGCATTCCCAACACCCTGCCAGGTCATTCTTGTTCTTCCTGCCCACTTTACATTCACTCACTTTCCCAAAGGTCTACATCTGGACTTTTAAACTCCAGCCTCAAGAATAAAGACATAGATGTGCAGAAGCTTTTTGACCAGCCTCTATACTCTAACAAATCCCTAAAGTAATACGCATACACATGTCCATAATTTTTAAATTTATCTACTGGTTCTATTTTCTGACTGAATGCAAATTACATGATCCTGAAGGGGAAAAAAATTACAGAGCTAGGGGTGCAGCTCAATGATAAAGCACTTCCTAAGCATGTGCAAGACCAGGGTTCCATCCCCGGAACACACAAAACACAATTACAACTTAACTCATGTTTATTTAATAACCACCACATGGTCAACATCAGTGAAACCACCAAACCTTTAGCCACACAGCCTCAATTTCTTCATTATTTAATCTTCGATACTGCAGAGTAGTTTGAGTATTCACAAAGCAGCCACTGAGTGAAACACTATAAAATTATGAGCAAAAACAGTAAGTCTGCTTTCATGGAGCTTAACCTTCTTGGGAAAATTAAATTTATTTCTAAACCATGTAACAATTTTGAAAAGCACTACAAGGATTTGACTTCAGGAATGTCAAGAAAAACTCAACTACCTGAAAAAGCCCATGGCTGTTATAACATGTAATGGCTATCAGTGGAGATCAAGCTTTCCATTTCTATTCAAATGAAAAATAAAAACTGCATGAAGAAGTGGCACTCTACTGTAATCCCTGCACTCAGGAGGCTGAGGCAGAAGGCTGCAAAAAATTGGAATACAGAGTAAGACCCTGTCTCAAAAGATGCCCATCCCCCCAAAAAAAGCAAAGAAAAACATTTCAGACAAAAATAAATACCAGGATCTCTGGAGGAGTAGGAGAGCCTGTAAGTGCAGGAGACTAAAGAAGGCCCAGTATCCCTGAGGTAAAGAAAACAGGAAACTGGACTGAAAGAGAATGGGCCTGTCTCAGTTACTCTTCTCTCATTGCTGGAAGGAAGGAAAGGTTTATTTATTTAGCTCACAGTTACTGCAGGTTTCAGTCCATACTCAGCTGGCTACAAGGCAGAGTGGCACAGGGCAGAGTGTCCGTCCATTCATGGCAGCAGCAAAGAGCAAGAGCAAAATGGAGGCATAACAGCAACAATGGCAACAGAGCAGCAATCTGTCTCTCTATCTTACATTACATCCAGGCTCTGGCCCTGGCTGAAGGGGGAAGTACTCCCACCCATAATCCCTGCAGAATCCCTGCAGTAATCAAACCGATAATCCCAGTGTATCATGAGTTAATCTCAAACTCTAGAAGTCCCTGCCCCAAGACTGCATTACGCTTTGGGGGAACAACTAGACACAAACCATAATAGGGCCCTAAAGGGCCAGCCAGATAGCTCAGCATATTAAAGTGCCTACTTAGGCAGACACAGGGGCGGGGGATTTGATTCCTGACTTGCCATGCTGGCCCCATCCCCGGGGCGCACCAAGATAGTGATTGAGAGTGGACATGGTGGCGCATGTCTGTAATCCCACGAGTCCAATCTGTGAGACCCTGTAGATCCTGTACTAAATACATTAAAAAAAAAAAAAAGCCCTAAAAAAAAAAAGAAGAAGCACAGCAGTTGACCCATCCCACCCTGCACCCCAATCCAGTTTTGCTTTCCACAATCTGTTTCAACTAGGGTCTGAAAATAGCAACTAGAAAATTCCAGAAATAAAGTTTAAAAGGCCGGATATGTATCTCTCAGTAATAGAGCAACTACACAGCGTGCACAATCCTCTAGGTTCTATATTCTGTTCCAGTGATGTAGATTTTAAATTATACTCTTTTGAGTAGTGTAATGGAATCTTGTGTCACCCTGTTCTAACCTGACCAAAATGTGAATTATACCTTTAGCTGGCATATCCATAATTACATCTACGTACACTGCTGGACGGTTAGTCATGTAATAGTCATCTAGGTTATCATATCCACTTTTGTGGCATGGACAGTGGTGTGTTCAAATAATACTTACCTTAACAAAGGCCTCAAAATCCAAAAATAGTGATCTGGTATTTGTATTGCCAAAGAGAAGCCCTAAAACACTTTAGTAAAAGTCGCAAGTTCTACACATAAGAAAAAACCTACAATATCAAAGTTGTCAAGATCTACAGTACTAGGCTGAGAAGAAGATACCTCAGTGGTCTAAGCACTTGCCTGGCAAGCACAGGGACCTGGGTTTGATCCCCATACCACAAGCCATGCCAGGCCCTGGAACCAGGTGTGGCGGCATACACCTGTAATCCCAGCGCTTAGGAGGCTGAAAAGAAGAGGATCGCTATGAATCTGATCTGTGTAGTGAGACCCTGTAGACCCTGTACTAAACACACACACGCAAAAAAAAATCTATAGTATGAATGAATTTTCTCAATAAAACCAGAGAGAGAGAGAGAGAGAGAGAGAGAGAGAGAGAGAGAGAGAAGAAACTAAAGCTGAGCATGTGGTACATCCCTATAATGCCAGTACTCTGGGAGGCTGAGTCAGGAAGATGGTAAACTTCTGCCCAGCCAGGCAACTTATACTTGCATGAAAATAATGAAGGGTGATGGGTGTAACTCAATGTCAATGCCCTGGTGGTGGGGGCGGGGGGGGGAGATGAAAGAAATAATAATTCTCACATGGCAAGTGCTTAGTTAAGATGAAAAAAGCAACAGACTTGAGGGTGAAAAACAAATGGGGGTGAAAATGTGCTTCAACTGACAGCGACTCATTGTGCCAGAAGCCGGGCCAAAAGAAGACTTTAGCACAGGGTACCACACAAAGAGTGACACCCAGCCAGTGAGTGCAAATAATGGAGATCTCACATACACATACACTCTAACTTAGGAAAGTTTATCACAGATACGTGTAACAGAAAAATAAGTACTGGGGACCAGGGAGATGGCTTAGTGGAATAAGCGCTTCCCCGGCAAGCACAAAGACCTGAGTTCAATCCCCGGTTCCACAAAAAAAAAAAAAAAGAAAAGAAAAGAAAAAGAAAAATAAGTACTCTATGCAGGTTTGGTGCCATCTCCTTTTCAGGCATCCACCTATGGTCTTAAAATATATTGTCCACAAACAAAGGGCAATGACCAACCACCCAAGGCCACATTCTAAATTTTTTTTTCTGAGTTAGGAGCCTGGTGATGCCCACCTGGAATTCCAGACTTTGGAAGGCTGAGCCAAGAAGACAGAGTTAAAGCCAGGCTAACTACGCTAAAAAGCCTAGTGGTGGCCGGGGAGATGGCTCAGTGGAATAAGTGCTTTCCTGGCAAGCACAAGGGCCTGAGTTCAGTCCCCGGTTCTGAAAAGAAAGAAAGAAAGAAAGAAAGAAAGAAAGAAAGAAAGAAAGAAAGAAAGAGCGAGCCTAGTGGTGGTGTGTAGGTTGGGAAGACATACACATAGCCCTTAAAGCAATGGGCAACCATTGAGTTTTCCATGAAATAACATGATCAGATTTACCTTCTTAAAAGGTAATGGAGATTGAACCCAGGCCTTGTAATGAAATACATTCCCAGCACTTTTCATTTATTTTTATTTTTGAGAGAGGGTCTCACTAACACAAAGCTTGAACTTGAGATCCTCTAGCCTCTGCCTCTGTGCTGGAATTACAAGCATTCGTATCATGCAGCGACTACCCTATTTTTTAACACAAAACTATCAATATATTTACCTCATCCAAAACCTCACTAAAGCTAACTATAACCTACATAAATACAAAACAATATACGTACAAAGTCACTTAGAGCAGTAATTATGTTAGCACCATAACACTAATGTTCATCATTAGGGTGTTTGTAGGGATAAATGAAGGTAGGGCTCTTATGAACAGGTCTCCAAATACACTCATTTCTAGGACAGATACATACACACCACTCCACAGGTACCAAAAATCTTTGAATGCTCAAGTCCCTTAAATAAAATGGTGTAGTTACTTCCATATAACCTAGGCCAGTGAAGACTAAGTGTCCAAACTGCAAACCAAAACCAATTCATCACAAAGTGCCAACACTGCATGTAAACCTGAATACTGAGGTTTTAGTTTAGAAAAAACTCACATATTAACACTTTGGTCTTAAAAGAAAAACATAGTAATAGCTTTCAATGATACAAACTTTTTATTGAAAGATTATAATAGAGTTTGCCTTTGGCATGCTTTTGCACAATTTTTCATGTGATTGTCACTGTGTATGCATGCTGATAATTTCTGAAAACCTTGACTGGGGTGACTTGGCTCACATGCTGACAGAGGGCTCTGTGTGCCCACTGCAGACAAGTGCCATACATTCACCACCACTGATCTAGGCAACTCCTGCTGCTCACTTTAAATCACCTAATACACTGCAAATAGTTATACTGATTTACAGAAAAATGACAAAAAAACAAAAATCTAAGCATTCAGTAGAATTTATTTTCAATCTATGGCTCAAATTCTTTGAGCCATACAGCCATACACTAAAATTCCTATCTGCAGAACCCATAGTCAAATGTATCAAGTAAAATGCAGAACAGTGCAAAGAATGTGATTTATGGTGTAAGAAAAAAAAAAAAATAGTGCTTCTACTGAAAAAAAACTGAAGCCAGGGGGCCAGGGAGATAGCTCAGTGGAATAAGTGCTTCCCTGGCAAGCGCAAGGTCTGAGTTCAATCCCCGGTTCCACCAAAACAAAAAATAAATAAATAAATAAAAACCAGAAAACTGAAGCCAGGTATAGGGACATACTGCTGAAATCCTACCACTCTGTGGTTGAGGCCAGAAGATCCTAAGTTCCAACCCAGCCCAGACAACTTAGTTAGATTCTGTCTCAAAATAAAAATAAGGGCTAGAGATAAAGCTTAAGAAAAGCCCTGAGTTCAATACCCAGTACAAGGAGAAGCAAGGAGAGAGGAGGGGAGAAAGGAAGGAGGAAAGGAGAAAGGGAGGAAAGAAAGGAGGGGAGGGGAAAAGAAAAGCCCCACAGCAATAGAGCAGATATTGCAGAAACTAGCCAGGAGAGGACTGATTAAATGAACAGAATGAATGTGAGACTGGGAATAAAACTGCTTAAAACAGTTCATTCCTGAGTTACATAAATGTCCTCATAAATATTTTACTTGGTGAAAAACTACAATGAAAAATTAAAGCAATCCTTTAAAAGTTAAGTATTTCATAAAAAAACAAATATTTTAAGTAGTTTTATAATTCAGAATGTCAACTGTATGTGCTTTTGGGGATCCATTTTAAAAACAATATAAACCTACACCTGCAAACTAAACAAATACATTTAGGTTAAAACAGAACAAAACAAAACAAAACACTGGGTAGGCTGGTATGTGCACGTAATCGCAGCACTCTAGGAGGCTGAAGGACCATAAATTTAAACCCAGTATGAGCAATTTAGCCAGTCTCTGTCTTAAGAATTAAAAATAAATAAATAAAAAAGTCTCAAGATATAGCTCAGTGCAAAATGCCTGGGCTTAGGCCTTTAAAAAACAAAACACTATTCTGATCTAGAAACATCTTAAGTAGAATCTTTTAAAGTGTCTTCCTAGTGCCTTCACTTTCTCAGCATTCAAACAATACCCACATCAAATGGACCACATATCTAATCCAATGCTGAACACTCTGAGCCCAGACGGAACCTACTCCCCTGCCTCAGCTGACTCCTTCCCTTCCAAGAGGCTCTTTTGAAGACCACATATCATCACCACCTCCCATGGGTCTCTAAAACACACATCAATCCCAACCCTACTCTCATGGTTTTCTCCAGCCCAAAGGATACACACCAGCCTCATTCATGTGAAATAAGAGCTTAAAATCTTGCCTCAGCTGATGTGGTGGTACACATCTGGTATCTCAGCACTTTGGGAGGCTAAGGTAAAACTGTTGAGAGTTTGGGGCCAGCCTGGCCTCCATGGTGAAGACAAAAATAAGCAAATAAGTTAAGTATGGGGCTGGGGAGATAGCTCAGTAGCATAAGCACCTGCCTCACAAGCGCCCCAAGTTCAATTCCCAGTACCATAAAATACATAAACAAACAGATATAAATATGTGGCCCTCAAAGTCAGACCAAGCAGGCATGAAAAAGTACAGGTGGTACAGTGGTAAGATCATCAAAGTTCACTATGCACTTACATATACCAGGAGCCCTAGTTATCACCTAATAGCATTAGGTAGTACCCCAATACAGCCGGTCTTTTAATTCTATAAGACCAATAAACACACCAGGCAGGAGTAAAGGCAACAAAGGAGCTGTCTTTCAGGCGGGATCCAAATCCTGGAGATACGTAAGGACTCTTTCATTCCTGCCCGCCCTTTACTCGACTTTCCTTTCTTCCTATACTACTCTTGACCCTAGCTAGTTTTGTTAGGGAGAGTAGCCAGAGATATTCAAGGAGGCCCAGAAATGGTAACAAGCAGGGTTTCATTTAAAGCACTGAAGATACCCCAACTGTTACCAATTAGGAATATCAACACTGAACTTAGGAAAACAGCACTTTATATAGCAGTTGGTCCAGTTTCTAAAAATAGGTGATTTCCAGAAAGGTACAGTACAGAGTTTAACAATCACATGATTATAATCATAGTCATTGGGTCATTACAGCATTTGTCAGAAACAGGATTTATCAGAAATAGAAACTGTGTCAAACTGGAACTGTTTGGTATCTGATACAGGGAACAAGAATGAGTTCATTTAAAGTTTAAGGGTTTACAGTGGAGTACAGAAACAATGGAGTCTCTGCCACATTAGAGCACCACTTCCTCTTCCCAGATACTCTACAACATATATCCGTTCACTGTATGCAAGTACTTCCCTGTCACTCTGTAAAGACGTATTTCTATTAAGTTACAAGGCCTGTTCTAGAAAAGACTGATGGCAACTCTAGGATGGTAAAGTAACGTAAGTATAGATGTAACTAAAATGGGGAAGGGGTGCATGCACACAGGGCTGTAAACCCAGATGCCCAGGAGAATGAGACATGTGGATGCAAAGTTCAAGACCACTCTGGACAACTTAGCAAGACCCTGGGTCAAAAGGTGAGGGACAGGACCAGGCTCAATGGCTCACACATAATCCCAGCACTTAGGAGGCTGAAGTAGGAGGATCACCCCAAGTTGTGGCCAGTTTAGGCTACACAGTTAATGCGAGGTCAGGGTCAACTACACCATGTCTCAAAAACATAAGAGGGCTTCCGCCACAGCAACCATTGAAAAAGAGTAGCCATGGCCCTCTGCTATCCCATGGCCGTGGGCCTCAACAAGGGCCACAAGGTGACTAAGAATGTGAGCAAACCGAGGCACAGCCGCCGCCGCAAACGTCTCACCAAACATACCAAGTTCGTGCAGGACATGATGCGGGAAGTGTGCGGCTTTGCCCCCTATGAGCGGCGGGCCATGGAGCTGCTCAAGGTCTCCAAGGACAAGCGCACCCTCAAGTTCATCAAGAAAAGGGTGGGGACGCACATCCGTGCAAAGAGGAAGCGTGAGGAGCTGAGCAACGTGCTGGCTGCCATGAGGAAGGCAGCTGCCAAGAAGGACTGAG
>NW_004524768.1:353889-357908 GCF_000260255.1 Octodon degus | reverse complement strand
AAAACACAAGAAGAGTGGGACACACATGACTTGGATTGTAGCTCAGTGATAGGGCACATGCATAGCAAAACAAACAAGCTGGACTCAACAATGAAACACGACTAAACAAATCATTTCAATATGGAGGGAAAAAAACCTACTAGTAACTATCGAAAAATTAAAAGTGTAAAGGAGTGAAAACATCCTCACTTATAGGAACCAGCTATCGTACCCTAAATCCCTTTCATTTTAATCTCATAATTAGCCATATGATAGATTTAATCCCAATTTGCAGCTAAGGAATCAAAGGTTTAAAAGGCTACTATGCCAGGTTACTTTGTATGCAGGGTCATGTTTATAATCCCCAGCACTCTTGGAGGCTGAGGCAGGAGGATCTCAAGCTTGAGACCAGCCTGAGCAACTTAGTCATCAGTAACTTGCAAGACTTGGTCTGAAAATAAAGGCTGATATACAGCTTAGTTCAAAGGTCCTAGGTTCAATCCCCAATGAAAACACACACTGAAACACAAAACCAACATGGTGACTCACTGGCCAAGGCTTTCTTTCTTGCTATGTCTTTCAACCAGTAAAGAATGGAGTTTGATATTCAACCCAGAAGGTCCTGACTTGAATAATTATGCCAACTCCACAGCACACACATTCTTTTCATAAAACTATGTGTTCCAAACAGCAAAATAATCGGGCAAAATAACTGATTCTCTTCTTGAGACTGTTCATTCAAGAAAAAGACTTTTAAGCATCTACTAAATGTATTTATATTTAAACACTCCTCAGCAACTTCAGATTCCATTAGGTGCACCAAAGCAAATGCTTAAAGACACTGTCAAACCCCTAAATATGCATAATTACCCCTTCAGAAACAAAAGTATTCATGTATTTCTAACCAGTAGAAAAAACATGCTGTCAAGGAGTGTAGCCAATAAAGCTGTAACTGTGTGCAATCAGGCATGTCCCAAGAAAGTGAAAACATTAATTGTTTAATTTCTTCCTGTTAAGACTAATACAGTAACTTTCTTATTAACATAAGCCAAATCTGATAGGACCCACAAGATGTAGTGCACACACAAGCCACATTAACACCATGACCTTTCAGTCCACAAAGGAAAGGACACAACTACCCAAGATACAGGACACTATTAAACAAAAATTACAGGAGCCCATTGCTTTGCTTTTCTCATCCCTCACCACCCAAAGTGCAGGACTGAGCCCAGGACTTTTGTACTGGGCTTCACATCGAGTGCCTCGCCCCCTTTAAATTTTGAGACAAGCTCTCACTAAACTAAGACTGAGTTCAACTTGCAATCCTGCCTCACTTCCCAGAGTACTGCAATACAAGAACCATGCCACCATGCCCATCTAGGAAGCCACTGTTTTTCCAGTAGGCACCTGCATTTGGCTCGGTCAAAATGGTAGTAGATTGGTCAAAATGGAGTCATTTATAATAACATTAACCAAAACGAAGTTGTTATCTGACCTGAGAAATCAGAAGAAGCAAACTTCCCCAACAAGCCAGTTTCAATTCACATGAAAATGAAGTTCCTTCTGCTTCAATTTCTTACAAAAACATAAGGTGAAGTCATCTATTGTTAACCAATCAGTTATTTTTCTATTGCTGTCTTCCTGTCACAGTCATTAGGGAAAGTAACTTTGAAAGGACCAACATCTCTGTTCTTTGTTTCTACTTCCTCTGATCTTTACTATCTGGAAAGCCAACATCCAACTTCATGCAGTACACCTGCAGTCCCAGCTAGCTTACTTGGGAGGCTGAAGCTACAGAGTCACTTGAGCCCAAGGTGTTGAAGATCTCAGGGAAAAATAACTAGACCTCAACTCAAAAAAAAACCAAAAATTTAAACTTTTTTAAAAAACAAAACCAACCTCTTCTGCTCAGTTAGCATTCTATTTTTATAGAATTAAGTATTGCATGTTTCTAAGATCACAAAGCCAGTTAAGATCTCTAAATTGTAATTTTGTTCTTTGATAATGCCAAGAACCCCATTTCCCAATGGCTGTTCCAGAGAATATTGTATTTCAGTGTTCAAATATTGCACTAAAAAACAAGGGTTCAAGAGTAAAATATGGAAAACACTACCGCAATATTTTTCAGCTTTTCCAAAATGGTCTTCGTTCCCCCTACAGCATTTCTGAAAATGACATCAAGAATGTCACCTTCAGCAACACTGACACCAAAATTAAGTTACCAATACCCTATTCTGTTACTTTTATTCTGCATCGATAATTAAAGGCACTATCAAAAACAGGACAATCAGGCTGGGGATAGTGGCACACATCGGTAATCCTAGCACTCTAGGAGCCTGAGGCAGGAGAATGACAAATGCCAACCCAGCCTGCACAATTTTGGAGACCCTGTCTCAAAGTGCAATGACCCTGGGTTCAATTCCCTGTATCATTGTGAGAGAGAGATGGAGACAGAGAGAGACACAGACAGACCGACAGACAAACTAGACCAGACTAGACTAGACTAGACTCAGCCTTCAGGACACGCTATTTCACATGCAGGTATTCAACCAATCCAACAAAAAAATATGGGGGGGTACCGTCTTATTAAATACGTACAAATTATCACAATTCCTTAAATACAATAAAGATAAAAACTACATGACAGTAAATACTACAGTAACAGGAACGATTAAAAGTATACAGAAGGACGTGCAATGTGTGAAAGCTGCATGTAAACACCAAACTATCTACTACAAATGATGAGCACTAGCAAAAGTTTTGATATCCAAGACCTACAATCCGAATCTTTTGGGACTAAGGGTCAAACTTACTAGAGAAATTCTGCAAATCAATGAAAATTTTTTTAAAATCGGAAGTAAACTAGATATGATGGCGCACACCTGTAATCTTAGCCAACACTTAAGAACTGAAGTAGGAGCACAGCGAGTTGGAGGCCAGCCTGCGTTATGGAGACTTTAAAAGGCCAGCCTAGTCTGAGAATTTGTAACAAAATAAGCCGATAATACTATTTTCTCATAAGAAACCAATACCTGTCACCCATAATTTTGATATAAACATATTGTGCAACCTTAATATGTAATTACAAAACGTGATAATGAATGTTCTGTAAATTACTATCTACTAAGATAGGGTTTTTTGGTTCTTGTCCATTAACTAAAGCTAAGGGGGGAGGAAAGGTTGGAAGACGTCTCATCATTTCACTAGACCTAAAATTTCACAACCTCTACACTGTTCACGTCAGTGCTCAATGCACTCAAGTATATAAACCACCAGGATTAGACTTAATTTTTTTACAGCCTAACAAAAGCTATGCAGAGAGCAATTACTGTACTCTGCATCAATCCTTTCAGACTGCAGAGTTCCTTCCAGAAAATTCGAAGAGATGAAAGTTATTGACATATTCTCATTTCAGTAAGGACATCAGCTATGGCATAAATCACATTACACAGTGAAATCCTTTTAAACAGCTGAACGTACCTGGTACTGCTTTATGATGTACACGATAAACAACAAAACATTTTGGTCAAGAGTAAAATCACTCAGAAATGTAACGAATACCCGAAATCTAATCAAATTTGTTTAAAACGCAAATCAACGTTCCAACAATTGCGTACACAAACTTTCAGATGCGCATGGAACGACGTCGACGACTGAATCCATTGCTCAAAACGCACCCCCTTCCGAGAACGCAGCACATCAGTGCAGGAAGCCGGCGAACGCGACCCGCGCGCTGCGCAGTCCCGGCCCCGCACACCCACCGAGCGCGTTCCTGCGCGCACACCCAAGGTCACGCAGGATGGGGTTCCGCGCCCCCCGGCAGAAGGCAGGGGATTGGGGCGCCCGCCGAGCCGGCAATCCTCACGAGACATCGCAGTGGCGGGGCCGCGACCCCCAGCCTCTAGGGGCGGCCGGGCCCCGCGCGTCCCCGGGGTGACCTGCCCGCGGGGGTCTCGCCACGCCCCTCCCCCCCGCGGCCCGAGTTATGCAACCCTCCCCCGCCCCCCGCCCCCGCCCAGCTCCGAACAAAGCGCGCGCGA
>NW_004524768.1:345434-353453 GCF_000260255.1 Octodon degus | reverse complement strand
CCCCGGCGCCCGGCGCCGACGGTAGCACTACGCAGGCGCGGAGACGGGGCGGGGAGGGCGCGGGGCGGGGCCTGGCGCCGCTCACCTGGAGGGCGGGGCGCGGGCTCCAGGGTGCCAGGTGGGTGCCTGGAAGTGGCGGCTGTCGGTGCGCAGCTCCCGGGGCGCAGGAGTCCCGAGAAGGGTTCCATTTTTGGTGTTGTAGTAGGGCATTGGAGAAATGGCCAGCCCTAGCTCCTGGACGTCAGTAGCCGTGGTCCTAAGGCATCAGACCTCGAAGATGGATGAAGTTGCATCATATGATGTGGCTGGTGCCCAGGACAGGTGAGCTCTGAGCGACGCAGACTTCGCGACTTGGCCTCGTCGTCCAAATTGGACTCGCTCTCGCAGCTGCCTAGACGGGGCTTTCCTCCACCACTGCACTGCGGAGCGGCCGGCAGACGCCTCTCCTCGCCCACAGCTGCCTCCTTCCAGAAAGCCAGGAGCGCAGCCTGGCTGAGAGCCCAGAGCGTCACCTTACCCGCACCTGGTGTGGCTTCTTGCAAGGCCAGAAGCCTCCTGTGTCCCATCGCCTTGCAGAGGACCTCACCCAGCTCTCCTCACAAGGTTTCGAGTCAGACATTCCCATGATTGCAAGAATATTGATTGAACTTCGGTTTCACTTTCGATGCACTGAAGGGTTTTTTTTTTTTTTTTTTTTTTGCTCTGCGGAAGAAAGAGAATCCAGCTTGAACTTCTCTTCTAGCCCCTCCCATAGCCCAGTGTCCTGGAGCCAGTCAAAGAGTTAGTTCCTAGAGTGCGACTGCACCATCTCCCAAAGTGTCTCCGGTCAAATTACAGGACGTATTACTGGAAAGCACTTCGCATGCTCGAAACTGCCTCACAGTTGTTAGTTAGCAATGCTCTTTGGGCTTTTACTGGCACTTTTTTTTCCCCAAGTAAGATTGATATGTGCCCGCTCAAATAAATTAAAGTGCTCGTCTCAGATGATATATTTGGCAGGCACGACGTGTTCACAGGCCAACTAGAGGGCTAATTCCATTACAGAGATATAACCAGTTCGTAAGCATTGAGTAACATTTAGCTTTCGTTTGAATGTGTTTTAACAGGATATCAGGAGTGAGGAGGGATGGTAGTGCCACTGTTGGAACACTTCCTTGTTATTGGTGAGACCCCTGAGTTTTGTGACATCAACAGTATTGATATTTTTATTTTTATTTATTTTTTTTTTTTTTTATTTTTGGCAAAACCAGGGATTGAACTCGGGCCCTTGCGCTTGCCAGGCAAGCGCTTATTCTACTGCACCATCTCCCCAGCTCCTAGTGTTGATATTTTGGAATGACAAACTTTTATGAGGATTGTTTTGTGCATATAGGATGTTTGGAGTATCTCTGGCCTCTCCCCAGTAGATGACATTACCAAACACCTTCTTCAAGGCTGACAAGTAAATCTGTCTCCAAAGTCAAATGTGTTCTTTTTCCTTCTCCGAATCCAGCATTTAAATTTTGCCTCTAGTAATGGTCACAGAGAATCTGTGAAGAATGCACACGCCAGCTGAGGTGTGGTGGTGAGGGAAGGCTGAGGCAGAAGCATCATCTGGAGTTCAAGCCGAACCTGGCTGCATAGTGCCAGGCCAGCCTGGACTACAGAGGGAGACCCTGTCTCAAAAACAAAACAGAAGGATGAGACTGGAGGGTTGCTGCAAGTTTGAGACCAGCCTGGGGCTACAAGAGTGAGCACAGGGCCAGTTTGAACTACATGTATAGTGAGACCAAAAAAAAAAAGGAAGAAAGAATGCACAGGCTAAGCTGGGTGTTATGAATTATCCCTGTGATCCTACCTATCTTAGAAGCAGAGGCAGAGGGCCAGGGAGATAGCTCAGTAAAATAAGCGATTGCCTGGCAAGCTCAGGGTCCTGAGTTCAATCCCCAGTACCGAGGCACAATGATGGCAAGCATTAGCCCAGTTTGGCAAATTACTAAATTTAACCATGTCTCAAGAAAGAAAGAAAAAGATCTGGGAATGTAGCTCAGTATGAAGGCCCTGGGTTTAAGTTTCAGTGTGTTTTCTATGTATACGTGCTACGAAGTGTTTTAAATGAATCTAACTGATGGGAGGAGGAAAATTCAGACAAATGTTGGGGGGAAGCCCTCTAGCTAGGAAATCCATCCAGAAAAAGTATACCACATTCGAGTCTATCAGCTGACCCACTGATCCAGTACTAGTTTGAAGTAGGAAGCTATGACATTTGAAGTGCATTTGGGGAACTGTGCATGTGTGTTACCATGAATTGCCAGAGATACAGCAGCCAAGATCTGGGGACGAGCAGGTTCAGTTAATGTGCAGACCATGCCCCAACTGTTGCCAGTTGGAAATATTGACCCAGAGGCTAGGAAGACAGCAGTTTATATAGCAGTTGGTCCAGTTCCTAAAAATAACAGGTACTTTCCAGAAAGGTGGAGTACAGAGCATCTAATCACGTGATGATAGGCATAGCTGTGGGATCATTACAGCATTTGTCAGAAACAGCATTTATCAGAAATAGAAACTGCTTACAAATGGAAATGGTTCAACACATAATTTGGGGAAGAACGAGTTCATCTATAGTTTAGGGATTTTAAAGTGGAGTCTCTTTGCCACCACATGTGGACTTCATATACATTGGAGAATATTATTGAATCATCATTAGAATGTGTAGCTTTTCTATAACTCACAAGAATGTCCTTATTCTTAAGAGATACTTAATCATTTAAAGTCAAAAGTCCTGGTATCTCCTTTCAGATGGCTCAGAATTTGGTATGTTGTTGGGCATGGTAGCATACACCTTTAATCCCAGCACTTGGGAGGCTGAGAGAGGAGAATCACTGTAAGTTCGAGGCCAGCCTGAGCTACATAGCAATACCCTGTCTCAAAAAAATAAAAACCTGGTGTGGTGGCGCATGCCTATAATGCTAGTGCTTGGGAGGCTGAAAACAGGAGGATCACTATGAGTCCAATCTATGTAGTGAGACCCTGTAAATCCTGTCCTAAATGCATAAAAAAAAAAAAAATTAAAAATAGTAAAATGCTTACCTTCAAATTTTCTTTGAGAACTGTTCTATTTCATGTGGCAATAAAGTGAAAGTAGCTAGATGTTGGCAACTGCTGAATCTGGCCAATGGACCTGCAGATGTTCACTCTTTTCCAGCTCTTCTGGACAGCTTAACTGTCTCAAAGTAAAAAGTTGGAAAATTGGAATGGATTTTTTTCTGTGTACTGGGGATTGAACATAGGGTCTTTGCATTGAACTACACCCCAAGCCCTTTTTTATTTTTAATTTTGAGACAAGATCTCATTGAGTCACCCATGTTCTTTCCTTGGGTGCCACCATACTTCTAGTTTGTTTGTTTTTTACAGGTTCTCAACCATATTTCTGAAGATTAAGAGAGCCTGCATGTTTTTCCTCATATAGCAAGCTTATTAAATATGAGCAACACAATACAAATCTTGACCTGCATGAGCTCTTTTGACACAAGGATCTTGGCTTCCCAGTAAGATTTCTGTCCCAGGGTGAATGGATACTTCAGATATGGGAGTGAAAGAAAAGCCACTATAGGAATGGAGAGGAGGTGAGACCTAAATTTGACAGGCAATATAGTCACCCAAGCACATTGATATAGTAATCAAAAACCTTCCCTTGGAGTCCTTTTCAAGTTAGGTATATTTATTATGGAATTATCCAGCACAGTAAACTGTTTTCAGGATCCAGTATATACCCAAGAATATGAATAACTTTGCATTGGTTTGACTTCTGGATGAATGCTATGGTTTGGGATATTTTTAAATGACTATTTTTGTTCTTTGCCTTTTGAAGTTAATGTTTGTTGGTACTGGGACTTGAACCCAGCGACATTCTACCAATGAGCTTCCTTTTTTGTGTGGATTTAGGACAGGGTCTACAAGGTGTATAGGGTCTCACTATATAGATCAGACTCATAGTGTTTTCAGCCTCCCAAGCACTGGGATTATAGGTGGGCGCCACCACACCCAGTCTCAATGGCTGTCTCAGTACGCCCCAGGGGAAGGGCTGGCATGGCATGCTGAGCCTTCATTTTGTTTGTTTGTTTTGTTTTTTGGCAGACACAGGGATTGAACTCAAGCCCTTGGGCTTGCCAGGCAAACACCCTACTGAGCTATCTCCCTGGCCCCAAGCCTCCATTTTTATTTTGATATAGCATCTTGTTAAGCTGCCCAGGTTGGCTTCCAACTTGAAATCTTCCTTCCTCAGCCTCCTGAGTATTTGGGATTTTAGGCATGCATCTCTGTGCCAAGCTTTGGCGCTGTCCTCTGAATGTGCTCCTCAAAGATTCATATATTGGAGCTTGGTCCCCAGTGTGGTGATATTAATAGGTGGGAATAATTAGGTCTTTAAGGACTATCACCTTCAGAAGGGATTAAGGGGGGAAGGAGTCTTATGAATTTCCAGTTCTCAAAAGAGAGTTGTTGTAAAAGACCCAGATTAAGCTGCATGCTGAGTGTATGGCTCAATGGTAGATACCTGGGTAGATATCTGAGTTTATCCCCAATACCAGGGGGGGAAAAATAGAAGGAAGAGAGATAAAGAGGGAGGGAAGGAGAAAAAGGAAAGGAAGATGGGTGAACTGAGCCCCACTGCTTTTGGCTTCCTTGGTAATCATATGATCTCTCTCTTGCACATGCATACTCACCGTGCTGTGATCTGCCATGATAGCATGCAGCCAATGGAGCCCTCACCAGAGCTGGTGCCATTCTTTTTGGATTTTCAGCCTTCAAGATGATAAGCTAAATAAAACTGTCTTTTCATAGTACTCATGTTGAGTATCTTTTATCACAATAGGAAATGAACTAGTACAGTAGGCAGACTTGAGATCCACCAGTCTGCCATAGGAATAATTTTTCTCCAGTAGCTGCCTGGTAATCCCTGGATAGTTGGGTTACCAGCTCCCATGCAGTGGGGCAAGGGTCACTGAACTGGGGTCACATGTGGTGAGGATCAGCTGGAACATGTTGATCCTCAATATGGGACCACACACACACACACACACACACACACAATTGTAGATATTTAGATATAGTGCATTATATAGCCCTAACCTGTGCATCATAATAAGAATGTGCCCTTGCTAGGGCAGACACTTGTTCTGGGTTGAGCCTGAAGAGGTCTTGGGGCTAGAACTCTTTAAGAGATACAGTTGATGAACTCATGTTAAACTGTTAAGTTTGTCCTAAACCTGTCTCTATACTTGGATCCTAGCTTTGCCCAAAGCAGTCTCCGGACATAATAAAAGTGTAAATGTAACCCAATTTAAGAGTTCCCTCTTGTAACCAACTAAGTCAGCCATTCACAGTAGTCAGGCTTTTGTCATTCATAGGCGACCAGCCACTGACATCATACCCTTTTGAGACAGATGCCAGTCTGCTTGTCACTTCTGTGTCATTTCCTTTTCTTCAGCAATACATAACAACCTGCACACATGCTCGGGCAGCATTCTAAACTAACTTTGATTCTGAACGCTGCTCAGTTCTAGATCCTTTTTCATCTTTAAAGACTTAATTTTTAGGGGCTGGGGAGATGGCTCAGTAGAATAAGCGCTTCCCTGGCAAGCGCAAGGACCTGAGTTCAATCCCCGGTTCTGGGGAAAAAAAAAAAAAAAGACTTAATTTTTTATTATCTTTTATTTATTTTTATTTTAGTACAAGGTCTACAGGTCTCACTACACAGACCAGACTTGTAGTGATCCGCCTGCGTTCAGCCTCCCAAGAGCTGGGATTATAGGTGCACACCACCACACTCAGTCTCAATCACTGTCTCAGCGCACCCCAGGGGTGAGGACAGTGCAGCATGCTGGGGGTTGAACCCCAGCCGCTGAGCTATTTGGCTAGCCCAAGACTGTTAAGTTTAATCCCAGATTTTTCTCTTAATGTCCATACAAAAGGAGGTCTGGGGTTTATGATCATTATTCAGGGATCAGGTGACCAGGGCCAGCCTGGACAGTCAGCAATGAGCAAAAAGAAGAGAGCTGATAAGGAGGCACAGAGAATGTCAGGGCCAAGCACCAGCTACCCATCCCGAGCCCTGCCCAACCTGCTGGAGTTGTAAGAAGGCAGAATGAGTGAGAATACCTGGGTCATGCCTCTTGTCACTGTCACATTGTCTCCTGGCAAGCTACCAAAGGGCAGCCCTTTTGTTTTGTGCTGTATCTCCACTGCCCTACTCCAGAACTGGTGAGAAGAAGAGCTCATTAATGACTGCTAAAGGCAGGCATCTTGGTGCACATCTGTTATCCCAGCACTCTGTTAGCCTAAAGTGGACAGAATGCAAATTCAAGTTCATCCTGTGTAACTTAGCAAGACACTGCCTCAAAAAAAGAGATGAGAAGGGCTGGCCAGGTAGCTCAGTGGACTAAAGCACCTGCTTAGGCAGAGTGCAGTAGCTGGGGTTCGATCCCCAGCATGCTGTGCGGGCCCTGCCCCGGGACACACTGAGATGGCAATTGAGACGGTGTGGTGGTGTGTGCCTGTAATCCCAGAGCTTGGGAGGCTGAAAAGTGGAGAACCCCTACAATCTACATTGGGAGACCCTGTAGACCACGTACTAAATACAACAACAACAAAAAAAGGGAGATGGGAAGGGCCAGCAAGATAGCTCAGCAGACTAAGTACCTGCTTAGGCAAATGCAGGGACTGGGATTCAATGTGGTAATATGATGGCACACGCCTGTGATCCCAGTACTGGGAGGGCTGAAAATAAGAGGATCACTATGAATCCAAGCTGCGTAGTGAGACCCTATACCAAATACAAAGAAAAAGAGGGGGACCATCAGCGCAGATATAATGAGACCTGCATGGTCTACAGGAAGCAAACGAGAACATTACTGTGATAAATCCAGGCACTTCATCCTGTAGGTAAATCATTGCTCACTTAGCCAGAATTGGGCCCTCATGTATGGAGGCTTCTATTTTATTTCACGCTGGCCATTCCTCCTACTCTGATGTTCCTCTGAGCTGAGATCAAATATCCCTTCTAATAGGGGAAAAAGTGCTAATGGATGTTACACCGAAAGAAAAAAAACAAAAGGATGGGGAAAAAAATGGTTGGAGATATAGCTCATTGTGTAGGCTCTACTGAGTTCAGTCCCCAGTATTTGAAAAGAAAAAGGACTGCTGAAGACCACCTGAGTTCTATGCATGGCTGCCCCAGGTTAAGCCACCAATTTCGGTCCAGAAGTTACTCTGCCAGGGGAAGTCTTTGGTTCAACAGTCCCAGGTGTACCCAGAGGGGCTCCCCTGGTCCAGCCCCAGCCACGCCTGACTGTTGTCTCACAACCCTCCAGGTGAAGCAGAGGGCCCTCCCTTCCCCTTCTGCTCTGAGGGCTAGAGCCTGACCAGTGAGCCTCCCAGCAAGCTTTGACCATCCCGTGCTAAAGCTTCTGTACAAAAATCACTTCAGACTTTTAAGTAAATCTCAGTTTATGAAGATAGACTCATTCATAAATTGGGGAAGCTGAGAGGTAGGGAGGCTCCATGAGTGCTGCTCCACAGTGTGGCATGAGGTGAACTGATAGAGAAAGGTTGAAGGAAGCAGGAACAAGGGACAAAACCCAGGCTGCTGGTTTCAGAATCAGTGTTATTGCGATGGTGAAAGGAGAGGGCACTTCTCATGATAGCTAAAACTGGCCTATTTGGGGATTTGGGTATCATTTTGTTAAATAAAAATTATGAAGTCTCAATCACAAAGATTTCTTTTATACATGTATATTTCTCTTGCCAGAGGGTAACCGTTATTTTCAGAGCTTCTATGACTGCTATATATTTCCAAAAATAATTAAAGTCCCTTTATGCATAAGGGAATACAATCAGAAGGCAATCCTATCTTTAAACATGCTAGTTTCAGTTGGCATCATAAGAATGTTTCAAGGCCGGGGAGATGACTCAGTAGAATAAGCGCTTCCCTGGCAAGTGCAAGGGCCTGAGTTCAATCCCCGATTCCACCAAAAAAAAAAA
>NW_004524768.1:340689-344957 GCF_000260255.1 Octodon degus | reverse complement strand
CCCTGTAAGGCATCTGCACTGACTCCTTTGAGGGCATAGCCCTTTCTGACTGCCTGTAATCAGTCTACCTAACTAAGCTGTCTGTAATAGTTTGAGTATTGAACTTTGGTATGAGTGATTCCCTTTTGGTTTGGTCTATTGGCACGTACTATAGGAGCTCAGTCCAAAGTAACAGCTCCTGTATATTTTATTTAACATTCCTATCAAAAAGGAGAGGAAATCGATAAGGTTGAGTATAAGTTTGGTGATCAAAAGGTGCCACCCCAAGTATGCTTCCATAGCATAACGATTACTTTAAACTGATGATTTGGGTAAACAGGTACAGAAAAGCTCTGAAAATAACAGATGTTACCCTTTGGGCTGAGGATGAGGCTCAAAGACATAGTACTTGCTATGTGAGACCCTGGGTTCCATCCCCAGCACTGAAAAAAAAAAAAAAAAAAAAGCCAGGCATGGGAGATCACCCTAGTAATCTCAGCACTTGGGGGGCTGAGGCAGGAAAATCTTTGTGAGCTCAAGGCCAGCCCGAACTGCATAGTGAGACCATGTCTCCATACAACAAAAAGTTTGATAAAGAAATATACTACTATGAAGGAAGTCTCTTTATTAATACTTCCTTCTCCGAACCAGAAAGAGGACTATAGAGTGCTAGACATGGAAGGAGAAAGCACCATCCACTTAAATCTATATAACAAACCTTGCTTTTGTTAACCACACTTTTCTTGGCCTTTGAAACCTCAAGGAGGGCCATGGCAGTCTTTCTCACACCCTTCATTCCTCATTTCAGGGAATGACATTATTTCACTGTGAAGTCAAAGCCACCTCTTTGAGATCTGCTCTTTAGATTGGCTCATTTGTCTGAGTTATTGTCCATGTGTTCATGAAATATTTATGTTAAACTTCTTGGTGTTTTTCTACCTTTTGTTACAGGGGTGTGGTGGATTGCCAATTGGTGGTCAACTTGTGACACCCCGCTAAATTGAACCAGCATGGTTCTGGGTGTGGGAGGCCTACCAGAGGACGGTTGCCTGCAGAAAAAGAGATAGAACTAGAAAAACTGTTGGGAGGTTGTTAGGAAAGCTGTTTGGAGAAGCTGTTTGGAGAAGCTTTTAGAAGCTGCTGGTTCTCCTGGGCTATACTGCTGGGGTCCTTGTCATGCTGGCGTTCCTGGTGAACTTGATTGTTCTCATCAGAGGAAGAGCTCAGGACCTTGTTGTCACTGAGGATGTATGCAGTTCATTTGCAGTGAGTTCTGGTCTTCTTGTAAAGCATAGCTTCCTGGCTCCCAAGGGGAAGATGATGCTCTGCTCAGCCTTCTGGAGAAGCTTGTTGCATTGACTTTCCTGATGGGATCTCAGCTTTTTTCATCATTGGAGGAGCTCAGAACCTCACTGTTGCTGAGGGTGGCTGTGGTACTTTTGTGGGAAGCACTGATTCTTAGCTTGAGAATTGCTTCTTGGTTCAACTCAGATCTCTTAGCCTGCTAGCACAGATCCTTCATCCTGCTGCCATAGACTTTCTAGTTTCCGCCACTGACCTTTGGGCCTTCCCAGTGCAGATCTGTGAAGTGGGCCTGCGTGAGACATTGTCATGGGCTCAAGGCCTCCACTTGGACTTGTGGGAGGCATTGTTATTGGCTCTAGGTTTTCAGCTGGACTCATGCAAATATTAGGAGCCAGACCCTCAGCTGGATTTTTTGTTCTTCAGTATGTGGACAGATTTTCTGCACTCTTTGTACATGATTCTTTGGTTTGTTCATTATAAAATAATCATAAAATATTCCTATATTGTACTGTTCCCTTTGCAAAACCACAACAATGGGTCCAGCTAATCTATGAACTTCATAAGGAGTGAGGTGAGGGGTAGCCAAAGTCAGGTGGAAAGAGAAAGAAAATCTACCTTGGAACCTGCTTTCTAGGCTGGATCCACCTTCCAGGTTAAACTTTGTCCCAGTGGACACAGAAGCCATTTTTGAGGCCAAAGGACCTTGAGTTAAGCCATCTCAGGGCTCAGAGGAGCATAAGGGAGTTGGCAAATCTGCCAGACGAAGATCCCAAGAATTAAGCAATCCCCTGAATGCAAGGGTTTATCCAGCATTTACCGCATTCACAGCAAGATAAAGGAGCTCTCATCCAGCCATGAGCTGGGAGCTGCAGTTTGTGCTAACAGTGCAGGGTCTTTCTTCCACCTGGCCAACATGCCATGTGAATGTGGCGCCCAACAGGCAGTACTGGACTCCCAGTGATCTGCACACTGAGCCCTGGATCTCACAGCAATGCAGAGATGTGTAACCAGGGTGCCGAGCAGCCATCAAGACAGGCAGAGTGATGGTCAGAGACAGTGGCAGGGCTGGGACAGCAGCTCCTTGAAGAGCACTACCCAGGGCAGAGTCTGCTGCACTGAGCAGAAAACTGAGCCCAAAGACATCCTGAGGCATTGTCTCTCATGTCATGGGGAGTTTGGTATCAACATGTGCTAATCCTGTTGTGGTAAAACTAGGTTTTTACTTAGGGTACAACTTTATTTGTTTTGTTTTAAATAAGACAAGGTCTCACTATGTAGTTCAGGTTGGCCTCAAATTTGAGGTGATCCTCCTGCCTCAGCCTTCTCAGTGCCAGGATTACAGGTAGTGTGTCACCATGCCTGATTCAAAAATGTATTTTTAGAAAACATACTTTTTTTTAGTTTTATGTATTTGGTACAGGGTCTTACTACATGGCTTGGACTTGTAGTGCTTCTCCTATTTTCAGCTCCCCCGGCACTGGTATTATAGGTATGTGCCATCACGCCCAGTCTTGGAAACTTGCTCAGTGCTCCTGGAGTGGGGCTGGTGCCACGTGTAGTGCTGGGGATTGAACCTGGGTCCTTGCACTTTGCTTATTCTGCTGGACTATCTCACTGGCCCAAGAAGACATTCTTTTAATAAATTTCTCAAAGAGGGTTTACAAGGTAAGTTTTTAGCACTCAGGCTATATGGTTATCACATTGTAGGGTTGCCATCCAAGTTATCACATAGGCACACCAGTCATGTGATCATTATATGAGGCACAAGTTAGTTTAGACTCAGAAGTTAAGTTTGATACTAGCCAGAAGCACAAGATGGCTTCTCTCCTCATATCAGACTCTGATCTGGCTCCAGCATACTGTAGCCTTGTTGCAAGTAAATCAGGAGCATATCAGATAGAAGACATGCAGCACGGAGGTACTTGGATGGCAACAGCTTTATTGACACTTGCAGGCTGGTGGGAATCTCAGTTTCAAATCACCAGCCCCATCTTGGGGTTAAGCAGTCCCTTGTATAGGTCATTAGAAGGAAGTACAAAAGGCAAATAACAGGATATTCTACAGTCAGTTATGCATTGTCTTGTCATATATTGCTATGCAGACTGATTCTAAGTAAGTTAATCGGAGTGTTACTATCCTATAACAGGGAGGACAGGGCTAGGGTGAGCAGGAAGAATCAGTCATTGTCTAAGACTGAGCAGGTCTGTCTCTAGGAGATAAGTCCTTGGAACAAATTTAACATAACAAGATGCACTGTCCAGCTGAGTTACAATTATCTTACAAGCTACAGCTGGTGTTGGAATGCCAAGGCTAACTGAGTTTCATTATTTTATTATTATGGAAACCAGCTGGTCTATTTTGGCCCATCCTTGAGTCCAATGTTTAGTTATAAGTTTTTAAATTATTTTTACTTTCTGAGTGTAGAAGGAGAAAGCAGGCCAGCCATATAGCTCAGTGGACTAAAGCACCTGCTTTGACAGAGCACAGCAGCTGTGGTTCAATCCCCAGCATGCCATGCCGGTCCCTGCTGCACCCTCAGGGCACACTGAGCTGGTAGTTGAGACTGGGCATGGTGGAATGCACCTGTAATCCCAGTGCTTGGGAGGCTGAAAACAGGAGAATCGCTACAAGTCCAATCTACATAGTAAGACACTGTACACCCTGTAGACCCTGTCCTAAATTCATTTTTTAAAAAAAGGAAAAAACAACCCAGTTCATCCACGGTAAGTCCCTGGGTTTACTGTTCAGATGTCTTAAGCAATCCAACCCACCCCATCCATGCCCTAATCACCATGTCATTGGCAGAACTGTTCTTACCAGCCACCACCACCACTCCTGTGGGCTTTAGGCACCATGACAGTTTCTCCAAAGGCCATAAACAGTCAAAAACCACCACCAAAAACCATCAGAAGGGCACAGCCAAACCTTTTTTTTTTTTTTTTTTTTTTCTCTCGTAGAACCAGGGATTGAACTCAGGCCCTTGC
>NW_004524768.1:333178-339148 GCF_000260255.1 Octodon degus | reverse complement strand
ACCACATGCCAGCCAGCCCCGCCCCCTGGTGGGCTGAGCTGGCCACACACACACACACACACACACACACAAATAAAAATTAAAAAAAAAAAAGAGTATTAGTCTGTTGGCATATGTACAGCAAAATTTTACCCAGTTTTTAATTTAAATTATTATTTGTAGAATTTTTATCCTACAAAGATTTAAAATTTTTATATAATCAAATTCTTCCTACTTCGTCCAGATTTGCCCTACCTTCTAGTATTGCTTCATTAAAAAAAAAAAAAAAAGTTTATAAATCTTCCCTGCTTTAGACATGGTAGAGTATACCATCCAGCGATATCTGTAATTCCATCTACTAGAGAGCATAAGGCAAGAGATTCACAAATTCAAACTCATTCTGGGCAACTTAGCATGACCTTGATGAAAATAAAAGTTTGAAAGGGGCTTGGACTGCAGCACAGTGGCAGAGACCTTGTCTATCAGTGCAAGTCCCTGGGTTAAAACCCCAGTCCTACAATGAATAAACAATGTGGTAAAATATAACTTCAAGTACTGGGAAAAGACTAATTTTGGTGTTTATTTTTAAAGTTTCACATAGTTTTGATGTGACTCATATTGTCAAATTATCAAAAATCTCTCTCTTCCTTGTCAAATTTAAATCTTTAGCTACCTATAGTCAGAAATGACTTCCCTAGGAATAAAAGATAAGCTGTCTAAAGCATTACAAGGGGGCCGGGGAGATGGCTCAGTGGAGTAAGTGCTTCCCTGGCAAGTGCAGGGGCCTGAGTTCAATCCCCAGTTCTGCCAAAATATAAAAAAATAAATAAAGCATTACAAATCCTAAGCATGTGCTACACTTGCAAATGCTTAGAACTCTAAGGTAAATGGACTCATTCTTTCCTACTCTGGGCCAGATTTACCCAAAGAATATAAAGTCAAAGGTGCTCATTCCTGATGGGAATATTTGTGCACACCTCTATTCCCAGCACTCTGGGAGGCTGAGGCAGGAAGTTCAAGCCCAGCAGTTTAATGATTTATTGCAATGATGGTAAACCTTTTAGAACTTTCAGTAATAAGAAGCAGCCTACTGTAGCACCACTGACTTGGTGAAACCCTGTTTCAAAATGAAAAATGAGCAACTTGTGGATTAGCTCAGTTGTTTAATGAGCAACTTGTGGATTAGCTCAGCACCTGCCTGGGCAAACTCAAGTCAGGCACAGGGAACCGCAGTTAGATCCCCAACTCCACGTACCATACCAGGCACACCCTTAAGGCAGCCACCCCCTCTCAAAAAAAATTTCCTTTTCAAGTGAAAACCTGTTTTAAAGTGAAAAATGAATGAAACAGCTAGGGATATAGTTCAGTAGGAAGTACCTCAGTGGATATAATCTCTTGCTGCACAAAAGGGGGGCATATTAATATGTTATATTAAGGAGCTGGGGATATAGCTCAGTGGACTAAAGCACCTGCTTAGGCAAGCTTAGACAAGTGCAGGGACCACATTTAGATCCCAGGTACCACATGCCGCACCAGGCCCACTCACAGGGGTGGGCTGAGCTCGTCATAGAGTCCTGGCATAGTGGTGCATGCCTGTAATCCCAGTACTGGGGTGCCTGAAAGCAGGAGGATCACCACAACCCCATGCTGCGTAGTGAGACCCTGCAACAACCAATATATTTTTTCAAAAAGTTATATTAAAACACATAGAATAAGTGCTTGCCTGGCAAGTATAAGGTCCTGAGTTCAATCCCCAGCACCACCAAAAACAAAATAAAACAAAACAAAACAAAAAACAAACAAAGTACATATATATCTGTTGTTAGTCCATATGAAAAAATTGGCAAAACTGCTATTTTTTTCTGCCTTAGATATCAATTAAGTTAAATATGTTAATATTAAGTTAATTAAGTTAAATGTGTCACCAATTGCCCTCACCTGACACAATTTAGAAATCGCTGGTGCCGCATGCGTTGGGAGTGAAGTGCTGAAGAAACAAAGAGGTTTGGGGGCACAAGGTGGGGATACCATACTTCACAGAGCCGTCTGCATACAAGCAGCTAGACCTGGCTGGAGCGCTTGGTTGTGACATCGTGCTGATAATACTGTGCAAATATGAGTTGAGTCTTGAAGGAAGAATCTGACACTTGCAGGAGAAATGGTGTGACCATTAGTCATCGTATGTGTGCCTGCCTGGATTAAGAAACGCCCAGCAGATTAGTGAAACACTTCTGGGAGTGTCTGCAGTGTTTCCCGAGAAGATTGGTATGTGCACTGCCCCCTAAGACTTATGCACATCTCTTTATACAACCGTCCTTTTTTATTTTTTTACTGGGGATCAAACTCAGGACCTTGCACTTGCCATGTAGGCATTTATGCCACTGAGCTCTCTCCCCAGCTGAGTTGTTATATAGAGGCACACTGGGCTCAAACTTCCAGTCCTGTCTCAGCCTCTCAGAGTGCTGGGATTATAGGTATGTGCCACCATACATGGCAGCTAACTTTTTTAAAGTCAATATTTGTTGGTGGATTTTTTTGTTGTTGTTTTTGTATTTTCTAGTAAGGGTCTACAGGGTCTCATTATGTAGATTGGACTCATAGTGATTCTCCTGTTTTCAGCGTCCCATGAACTGGGATTATAGGTGTGTGCCACTGCACCCAGTCTCAATCACCCTCTCAGCGTGCCCTGGGGGCGGGCCAGCATGGCACACTGGGGATCAAACACCGGCCACTGCATTCGGCCTAAGAAGACATTTTAGTCTGCTGAGCTATCAGGCCGGCCCTAATATTTGATTTATATTAAAAAAATTGATTTATACAATTTTAACCTAGGTGAATTTAAAAGTGTAAAAATCTAGTTTGTCTTGAAGTTAAATTTGTGTTATTATTCTGTTTATGTATCTAGCAAATCTTTTAAACACATTTTAAGGAGTAGCTTTTTCAATTTAAGTTCCCTCAAACAACTGCCGCATATTTGACTTTCTTCTCAAGAACTTCAGTTGTTTGCTCAGCAAACAAGGTTTTCCCATGGACTCGGTCTTTTTCACAAATGAATAAATTGCAAATTCTTCTGAATGATCTGATAACTGTGTGCAAAGAGTAAGATTTCCTTTTAAGATAAAAAGGTCAAATCAATTGTTTAGTTGAACACGTAAAAATTATGAGAAATTGAACCCATATTCTCTCAATTTTTAAATTGATTTATTTATTTACTTTGATTTGAGGTAGGGATCTACTGTGTTGTTGAGGCTGGCTTTGTGTTTTTTTTTTTTGAGGCTGGCTTTGTGTTTTTTTTTTGTTGTTGTTGTTTGTTTGTTTTTTTGCAGAACCGGGGATTGAACTCAGTCCCTCGCGCTTGCCAGGGAAACGCTTATTCCACTGAACCATCTCTCCGACTTTGTGTTTGAGTTCTTTCTTGCTCAGCTTTCCAAGTGCTAAGGTAACAACTGTGTACCGCATGTGTAGTTAGCACTACATACTAGCTTTATGTAGCAACTTTTAAGTATTATTTTTAAATTTTAAAGGCAGGCTGCCACATACAATGCTCCATTTAGATGTGTCTAGATTCTCAATGGCTTTTTTTTTTTTTAAGGTGGGAGTCTTGTCTCTGCTCATAAGACCTAGCTATGTTGACAGATGTTAGCAAAGTTAGCTGCCACATACGGTGGCACATACTTATAATCCCAGCACTCTGGAAGGCTGAGGAAGGAGGACTACAAATTTAAATTAATAACAGCATGTTTTATGTGATCGTTTGCTGTCTCAGAAATGCATATCTTGGGGCTGAGGGAGATAGCTCGGTTGTCTAAGTGCCTGCCTGGTATGCACAAGGACCAAGGTTTGATCCCCAGTACCACATGCCATGCCAACCCTGGAATCCCAGGCACGCTGTGCTGGCCACCCAAACCGGGAAAGGTGGCTCATGGCTGTAATCTCAGCACTGGGAAGGCTGAGACAGGAGGATCATTGTGAATCTGAGGTGCATAATGAGACCCTGTACCAAATAGATAAATAAATAAATAAAAGATTTAAAATGTTTTTAAAAAAGAAATGCATACCTTTTTTGATAGGTTCTGGCCCTAGAATGAATGGCTGAATTATTATGATGGTCATCTTATATGGCTGAAGCCCTTAAAACAACAGCTTATCTTGCAGAGACCACCTCCCTGCTTCTCCCAGGTTGCAACTTCCTTCCCCTTTTCCTGCCACCACAGGAAAGACCTCACATCAGTTCCTCAGATACTTCTCAGCATCCCCCTTGAACTCCACCCCCAAGAAAAGTCCATAAAAGCTTCAGCTTTCTTTGTCTCAGACCAGAGATTCTTCCCATCTGCCCTCAATTCTCTTCGTGTTTTTGGAGTCAACAAAGGCTTCTTCTTTTATCTCTTCTATCTCTTTACTATGCTGCCAAAAAGCCTATCATTTTTCAGTGAAATGTCTCTTAGTGACTTTTACTTATTTGCTAATTGAATGTTTTTTTTTTTTTTTTAAATCGTATGAGTTCTTTTTATATTCTAGGTACTTGACTTCTTTTGAAGGTGTGCTTTACAAATATTTTCTCCCCCTTTGTAGTTTGTCTTCCATTCTCTTCATAGAATATTTACTTATTGATCAAAGTTCTTAATTTTGATGCGGTCTAACCATGTGGATTGTGTTGTGTTTCTCAGAAAGAAATGTGGAAGTCCTAATCCCAGGTACATGTGAATATGATCTTATTTGGAAATAGGGTCTCTGTAGACATATCAAGTTAAGAGAAGATCAAAGTAACCCTTTGATGGGCTCTAGACCCCTTGGTGGTTCTCCTATTATGAAGATAAAGAGGCAGAGATATGGTGACACCACAGGGGAGACAAAAGCAGAGATTGGAGCATTATGCTGACAAACCAAGGAAAACTCAGTGTTATAGCCGCTGCCCACCCTAAACAAGAAGGGCTTCTTGCCTGCACCTGTGGCAGGAGCACAACCTGGCAAACATCTGAGTTTCAGCTCTCTATCCTCCAGAACTGTGAGAGCATAAATGCCTGAATTTAAACCATCAAGAGTGTGGTAATTTGTTATGGAAGCTCCAAGAAACTAATGTATCAGTTAATCATTTTCTTCCATTCATAGATTGTGGATTCAGTGCTAAATTTGAGGACTCTTTCACGTGTCTCAGATTCCAAAGATTGTCTCCTATAATCTTTTCTTTTAAGTTTCATAGTTCCACATTTTACATTAAAGTTCATGACTTTTTTTGGATTGTCGGAGCTAGAGTCTCACTATTTAATTCTCTATGTAATCCATGTTGGCCTCATGAGTCTCCAGCCTCAGCCTCCTTGTTGGAATTGTGTACATGTACCATGATCTTTTTGAATGAATTCCTCTATAAGATATGAAATATGGACTGAGTTCTATTTTTCTTTTTATTACAAATGTCCAAGTATGCCAGCAGCACCATCTCTGTTGAACTGCTTTTAAACAATCAGTTGAACACTCTTTGTAGACCTACTTCTGAGTTCTCTGTCATACTCTGTTGATCAAAGAGTCTACCTCTTTACAAATATCATGGTCTTACTATTGTTGTAGGCAGCTGAGTTAGATAGAACTATTATAGGTTGTCAGACAGGGCTAGCCTTTGAGGGAGCCAGTATGGAAGACAACATACCTTGCAACTGTGAGAGAGAAAGGCATTCCAGCTGTGGGCCACACCTCAGGACAAAAGATGAAACAAATGCACCCACATAGCTCCCTAGGGATGGACATCATGGATTGATATTCTAAGCAGTACCCATCACCTTGAAAAAGCCAGGAAGAGTCACTAATCCAGCCCCCTATAGGAAAGGTCCCTGTTCTGTTTTATTTTTCTTTCTTTCTTTCTTTCTTTCTTTCTTTCTTTCTTCCTTTCTTTCTTTCTTTCTTTCTTTCTTCCTTCCTTCCTTCCTTCCTTCCTTCCTTCCTTCCTTCCTTCCTTCCTTTCTTTTCCTTCCTTCCTTCCTTTCTTCTTTCTTTTTT
>NW_004524768.1:330600-333078 GCF_000260255.1 Octodon degus | reverse complement strand
CTCAGACACTTGGGCTTGCCAGGCAAGTTCTTATTCTACTGAGCCATCTCCCCGGCCCCCCTTTCTTCTTTCTTTCCTTTCCTTTCTTTCTTTTTTAATGTATTTAGTAAAGGGTCTACAGGGTCTCACTACACAAATCTGACCCATCGTGATCCTCTTGTTTTCAGTCTCCCAAACACTGGGATTACAGGTACACACCACCATGCCTAGTCTCAATTGCAGTCTCAGTGGGCCCTGGAAGCAGGATGGGCATGGCTTGTGGTGCCAGGGATGGAATCCTGGTCCCCGTGCTCTGCTTAGGCAGGTGCTTTAGTCCACTGAGCTATCTGGCTGGCCCTAAGGCCCCTGTTCTGTAGTCATGTCCACTTGCTACAAGACTTGCTTCCCTATTTGATCCTCATTTAATCAATTTTACCTGAGCAATAATGTTTGTAATCCTAGTGGTGGACCTTGTTTTGTCTCACTTCATGTCCACCTTGCCAATGCCCATGTTTCCCCTCCTTGGACCTACTTTATCTCATGAATTTGCTCTATAAAAATCCCTAGAAAACACAGGTTCCTGGGCAACCCTCTTGGGTCCCCTTCTGTCCCTCTCTCAAACAGAAACTTTTTCCCCCTTAATAAATGTATTCTGTAGCAAATACATAAATAAATAAATAGATCAATAAATGTATTTTGGGGGCCAGGGAGATGGCTCAGTAGAATAAGCACTTGTCTGGAAAGCACAAAGGCCTGAGTTCAATTCCCAGTTCCACCAAAAAAAAAAAAAAAGTATTTTGCTCTTCACCTTCATTGTTTCTAAAAGTCTTTCTTCGATTTTAGAGAACATGAATGCATCCCAGATATCTTTCAGGTTGGGAGTTTCATTCCCCTGCATCATTATCACTATATTATAAGTCTTGCAATCTGAGGCTGGCCAGATAGCTCAGCAGATTAAAGCACCTGCTTAGGCAGATACAGGGGCCCAGGGTTCAATTCCTGGTGTGGCATGCTGGCCCCACCCCGGCGCATGCTGAGACAATGATTGAGACTAGGTGTGGTGGCACACACATGTAATCCCAGCACTTGGGAGGCTAAAAACAGGAGAATCACTAGGAGTCTGATCTGTGTAGTGAGACCCTGTAGACCCTGTACTAAATACGTTAAAGAAAGAGAAAAACTTGCGATCCTACTTTATACTTTTTTCTCCTGTGGTGCTGGAGAATGACACCTAGGCTTTTACACCTGCTAAGCAAACAGTACCACTTAGCTGTATCCAGAGACCAGCCCCTACATTATTGTCTTTCCACATTGTTTTAGCTATATTAGTTTCTTAGCCTTTCCAAACACACCTTGGAATGATCCTGTCTACACAGGTTATCGGTCTTGTGTTTGCATAGGGATTGCCTCATATTTGGATGAGAACTTGGGGACAATACTGATTTTATTGTGTGGTATCTGCAAATCCATCAGCATGCTACTGTTGTAGGCAGCTGAGTTAGATAGAAATATTATAGGCAGTTAGACAAGACTAGGCCCTCAAAGGAGACAATATGGAAGACCAGATGACCTTGCAACTATGGGAGAGAAAGACACTCCCATTGTGGGCCAGACCTCAACAAAAGAATAAACAAATGCAGCCACATACATCCCTAGGGATAGATATCAGAGACTGATATTCTAAATAGGTAGCTATCACCTTGAAAGAGTTGGAGTCAATAAACCACCTCTTTACAGGAGAGGCCTCTGTTCTATATTTATACCTGCTTGCTATGTGAGTTGCTTCCCCATTTGATCCTGATTTAATCAATTTTAACTGAGCAATTGTGCTTGTAATCTTATTGGTTGACCATAGTTTTGTTCTACCTCATGCGCGAGTTCCCATGGTTTCACCTTAGACCTGCCTTACCTCATGGTTTTGCTCTACTAAAATCCTTAGAAAAGGCAAGTTACTGGACAACCCACTTGGGTCCTCTTCTGTCCCTCTCAGACAGAAGCTTTCTTTCTCCCAAAAAATATATTCTGCTCTTAATCTTTGTTATTCCTAAAATTCATTAATCAGTTTTAGAAAACATGAACTCATCCCAAGTATCTTTCAGGTTGGGAGTTTCACCCCTCTGTATCACTATAGATCTCCATTTATTCTTTGCTTTTTTGTGTGTTTGTTTACACCACTTATATTTGGTCCAACTGAGTTTTTCTTCACTTAGAGCATCCCAGGAAGGTCAAAAAGTTGGACATCTAGAGTTGAGGGGAATTAACTGGATAAATAAAAGGGCACAATGAAGGGAGTCAGGGAACATAGAATCTGCTCATGTGTTGTGAAACTTCACTAATAGGTTCTGGCCTGAATACAAACTGGTAAATTATTATGGCTTTAATTCAACATGGCTGAATCCCCAAACCAACAACTTATCTTCCTAATGATCACTTCCTCCTTCCCCATCCTAGTTCAGGATACCTTTCCCCCCACACAAGGGATACCTCAAAAAAGGAACC
>NW_004524768.1:328250-329129 GCF_000260255.1 Octodon degus | reverse complement strand
AATGAAGAGAGAGCAAGGAAAAAGCTAGGAAACATGACAGGGGCAAAGCCATACCTTTATATGTACAAGAGGGGTAAGGCAATGATCCTGAGAATCTTCAGGTTTTCGAAGCTAGCAGTTAATTGGTAGGATTCTCACCCTGACTAACTATATATGCTGATACCTGTGAACTAAGCAACTGCACTGAAGATGGCAATGTGTAATAGTAAGGTCATGCTCAGAGTGCCTGTCATTCTGGTCTTCTGTATATGTGTTGCTTGTCACGACATGCAGGTTGCTGCTGTGCTGTCTCTCGGGTAGATGTTTGTTTAAAAAGGAAGAAGGTGGTTGAATGAAGGCAGGAGACAGGAAAAGGGGTGTTGCAGGACTGTCCTACTACAATGTTGTATATGGTTAGATTTCTAAACTTCTGTGTAAGAATATGTAATTGTTTATTCCTATTTTTTGAATATATTTTAATTGTTTAAATTTTTTTCTTTATATTCTGTAGGGACTTAAAGTTTAACATATCAATACTTGATAAAAAATATCTGTTCCATATTATGCTTAAGATGTTTGATATGCAGACAGATAGTGAGGTTAAGCTCAACTGCTTAGGTTGCAGGGTAATAACAATAAGCTCCTCTTCTGGAGAGTTAACAACTCAAGTTTACAGACCAAAAATTAGAGAAAAAGAAGGGCTGCAAAGACAGCCAACATTGTGGCTCTAGCCTTTCAAGGTCAGTGAAATCTCGGGACATAGAAGAACTTGTACTATAACAACATGTAACTCAGTTGTGTCTCAAATTTTCTGATCAAGGAGACTATGAGGCCACAGAGGAATGTGATCAATAATGTAGAGTGTGCCTAAGGAGAGTCACCTGGAGAGAAAACATTCTC
>NW_004524768.1:324897-326085 GCF_000260255.1 Octodon degus | reverse complement strand
AAAAGAACAAATTTAGTCCACTAGTACGATTATAGGTATTAGTCCCCTAGATGATATTCAGCCAGTGGGTAGTCACAAGATAATTGGGAGGTAGAATAAAACTGGTCACTCAATGAGATTACAGTAAGCAAAATCATTTAGGTAACATTAATTGAACGAGGATTCAAAGGGGAAGCATAGCAAGCATGTATGGGGTGGACAAGTATTTTCTGAGAAGGAACAGACTAGAGAGGTTTTGGTCCACTGCCCAAAGTGATTGATGTCTATTTAGACTGTCAGTCAATCATTGCCCTTTGTCCCTAGGGGAAGATGCTAGGTTTACTGTTGCAGAAAAGAGGCAGAAGAGAAGCCTTTATTGAAGATATAGAGTGGACTACAGGGAAATGGCAGGGGTCCTCTGACCTAAGACAAAGGGAGCTGGAGTTATATGAGCTTTTGCTAGGGGTGGAGTTTAGGTGTCAGGCTCAGTGATTCATAAGGAGCTGATTGGCTTTTTTTTCTTTTTCTCAAGAAGGATAAGAGGAAGTTGTGTTCAGGGCTGAGGGAAGAAAATGGGGAAGTGATCATTGGGAATAAGTGCTGTTTTGAGCTTCAGCTATGTTAGACCACTGCCATGATTAAGCAATTCATACTCGGACCATACTTTACTATATTATTGGATCTTAACTTCAATAAAACTTAGAAACCCATCTAGTTAAATGTTTTGTACAAATGTAAAAAGTAAAAGGGACAGCAAAAAACATTCAGGGTTTTTGAAAGGAAGAGTTAATGTTCGATCAATCTTCCATGTTCATATCTGGTAATCTGAACAACAAATTTGATGATAACAATATGTAATATACCAACCATTGTTAATGTTCTAAAAAAAAATATGTATGGGTGTAGTCATTCCTATCTGCTCTGAGGCCTGATCTTTAACAACACATGTCCTCCACTCACACTTGTCTTTTGCACTGATCTGTGGCCCTGCCCTGTCTGACTGCCTATATTTCTAGATAACTTAGTTATTTCTAATACTAGTTTAGACATATGGGGTCCTGTTTTTCCTGGAGTGAAGGCAATTCCAGTTTAAGACAATGGTTAGAGACTTCTGAGTGTAGCAGGAAGTTCCTATAAATCACTTCTCTTGGTATCCTCAGTCTTGAAGGGGGAACTGAGACCCAATTAAACTTGTTTGGCTAATTTTTA
>NW_004524768.1:314820-322997 GCF_000260255.1 Octodon degus | reverse complement strand
CTCCTCCTCCTCCTCCTCTTTCTTCTTCTTCTTCTTCTTCTTCTTCTTCTTCTTCTTCTTCTTCTTCTTCTTCTTCTTCTTCTTCTTCTTCTTCTTCTTGCCTGGGAGTCTTTATATCCCTTCTCCATAGTGTTCTCTGTCTCTTTTGGACAGCTGTGTGGACCCAAAGGAAATGTTCAGGGCTTGGAATAGGAAGAAGCAGCCACTAATATCCTGAAATGCTTCTTAAAATGTTGTAGTCAGTTACATTAGATATACATATTATAGGCAGTCAGACAGGATGAGGCCCTCAACGAGAAAATATGGAAGACAAGCTCACTTTGCAACTTGGAAGACACAAATATTGCTGGTATGGGCCAGATCTCAAGACAAAAGAGTAAATATAACTTCCCTAGGGATGGACATCAAGGATTGGTATTCTAAACAGGTATCAGTCACCTTGAAAGAGCCCTAAGGAGTCACTAACCCAAACCCCAACAGGAAGAGACCTTACCCCATATTCATGCCCACTTGCTATGTGACTCACTTCCTCATTTGGTGCTGGATTTAATCAGTTTTACCTGAACAATAGTGCTTGTAATCTCTTTGGTTGTCCATAGTTTTGTCCCACCTAAGTGAGTTCCCATGTTTTCCACCACCTTAGACCCACCTCACCATATGGTTTTACTCTATAAAAGTCCCTGGAATAGACAGCTTCCTGAGAAAAACCCTCTCAGGCCCCTCTTCTGTTCCTCTCTTGCACAGAAGCTTTCTTTCCCACAATAAATATATTCTGCTCTTAATCTCCATTTGTTCCTAAAAGTCATTCTTTGATTTTAGAGAACATGAACTCATCCTAGGTACATTTTAGGTCGGGAGTTTCATGTTCCTATATCATTTGGAGGTCCCACCAAGATCATTGGAGGGAGATATGAATTTGCTTTTCTTTCATAGATTCTGGATAGGGAGTTGCTTAGGTAACAAATTTTTATGCTTCAAATGCTGATATGTCTTTGCCCATTGCTCATAGCTGTTCATGTTTTGCCTCATACAGTTTTATCTCATATAGTCTGTTAAAATTGCTTACAATTGGTTATGTTTTGTCTCTTAAATTGTTTGTTAAAATGCATGTCAAAATGTTGGTAAATCTAAGTTAAAACATGAAAATGTTACTGGGTTATGATATTTCTCTAATGGGACATTTTATGACTGTTTTGTAGTTCTTTATGTTGCATTTGAACTAGTTGGTGAATGTACAGGTATTCCTTGCTTGACTTTAGACAATAGCACTAGAGAGAGTAAAGTTAGCCTCCTTGTGGACTTTATGTAAACTTCTGTAAGGACTTTTTAAACCTAGCTCAAATTTAGAAAATATACATGCCTATGCACGTGAAACACAGGACTCCTTTTGTCAACTAAATAACATTAGGTTGGCAACCGTTCTTAAAGAGTTGGAGGACAGGTTTCACTGGGACAGAATGGCTCTGATCCCCTTCTACATGCTAGAGGAAATGTCAGGCTTTCTCTGTTTCAGTTTCCTTTCTTTTACCTTACTCCTAATTTTCCTGCGTCTTTGTACTTTACATTTTGGAGGCATGTAGAAGCTCTTAGAAAATGATTATTCTTTAATGCTGAAGACAGGGAAGTCATTTTAGTTAAAGGGCATATGTTCCATGTTTAGTCAGAGGAGACAAAGAGGACACATATAAAAGCCATGTCCCAGCTTAGTGTTCTGGGCAAGTTCTCTTTGGGAGACTAAATTTGAGACACAGTAGAGAGAACTGAATTGTGGGTGATACCAGAAGGAGCTATCTTTAAAAGCAGCACATTTGTCATGAGGGAGGATCTCCAACCTTTTCTCCTAGGTCTAGTTATCATTTAGGTGCATAAGAAATAAGTTGTGGACTTTAAAACTTTTAATGTAAAGTGCTAGGTAATCTTGTTCAGTCTATTAACTATCCCTTATAGAACTTGGACAAACAGTGGTTACTCTGCCAGCTAGTAAATTCTCATAGAGCAGCTGCCACTCTTTGAAGCAGAGGACAGATTTCCCCAGTCTTTCTTTGGTGAATCCCCATTGAAGCCAATGCCTGGTGGAATGTTGACCAGAGAGATAGCTGTATTCCTTTCTGGAGACTGATCTCTGGTTGTGTGAGCCAATCCAAACAGAACACCTGAGGGGTCATGGCCACACCCAAAGGTTCCTTGGTGGAAACTGGCTCTTCATTACTGAAAGATCTCCACTTATCTATTGTACTTTTGTCTGTCTGCTACTAAACTAGAAATTTTCCCTAGGCCTTTTAGTGTGAGGACTTAACTAGCCACTACTTCAGCAAGTAGCCTGAGGCAGCTTTCACTAGTTTACATTCTACAGCAGCTATCAGGGGACTGATTTACATCTGTGCCTTACATGTTAAATAAAAATAAGAAAATAATTTTTTGTCAGCTTTAAAGTAAAGGTTTTTGTTTGTTTGTTTGTTTTTTGTTTTTTTACCAACATGTAAAATGTGATTGCTAGATGATAAATATAAGCTTAACCTGTGAGCACCAAAGATTTAATATAGCCTAGTCCTGCTAGGAAAGGTTGCCCTGGTGACTAGATGAAAGAATCCAAGTGTCTTGGAGATTTCTTGGCCCTAGGGCCCAGGGCAAAGTTGTTCCAGTCAATTGTCTCTTTTGTCTATCTCCATAGGTGATCTCTTCTACAGCAGAGCAGGAGAAGTGCTCCTCTTTAAACTCACCTTTTAAGGAGCCAAGGAGATGGCTCAGTGGAATAAGTGCTTCCCTGGCAAGCGCAAGGGCCTGAGTTTAATCCCTAGTTATACACACACACACACACACACACACACACACACAAAACCCTCACCTTTTAATACAGTAGTTATGCTTCCTTTTATAAACATTCCTGTCACCTGATCAATTGTAACACGTTTACAAATATTCAATAAGTGTAGATGCACGGTTTGTGAGATTCTCAGAGATAAAAATTTGCGCCAGTTCAAGGGTGGATAGGCTGGTTGGATCTTGTCTCTCCTCTCTCCAATGATCACCCACCTGCTCTAGAACGGTCTACTCAGGGGATACCTTGAGAGGGAATCAAATAAAAGTAAGGTGGGGGTGCCCAGATATCTTTCTTTTTGTATTCCAGATATGGGGATCTCAGTCAAAATCTCTTACTCCTTTACAGTGCATCATTCATCATTGGGAGACATTTGATCCATACATGCTGAAAAAATACTGTTTAATATTTTTCTGCGTCTGTGCATGGCCTATGTACCCCCTACAGCCAAAATGGAATGCAGACGGAAGTATCAATTATGACACTATCTTACAATGAAAAAGATATGTAGAAAGCAAAATGGTAAAAAATGTCTTATGTTCAGATTTTGATTGCATTAAGAAAGTCATTGCTACCTAGTTTTGAAATGTAGATGTAAACTACAGGAGAATCAGGCAGTTCAGGTGCCTTAGGCATTCACTATCTCAGAACCTAAGGCTGCTCCTCCCTAACCCTTAGAGCCTAAGAACACAGCCTCACCCACTATTACTGAATATAAGTTTTCCCATATTTGCCTTTCTTGTCTAGAGGGTGGTATTTCTAGATCAGTTGCAATCCAGCCCTCTATGGGGCTACACCCATCCTTAGCTGAGTTTATGCAAGCTCCACAAAGATAATATCCTTTAAAGAAGTAAATAGGAAATTTAGAACTTCCAGAGTTCATGTGCCTTTTTCTCTGTGACCTAAAACAGAAAAAGTCAGATCTTAGAAGATCTTTAGATGACCTTGACAAATACATTGATGTCTTTGGAAGATTTACTCAAACTTATCAATCAGATTGGAAGGATGTAATGTTAACCTTAAAAGGGCTTTGACTTCTAATGAAAGGCAGCATTACAAGCTGCTATTACATTTTAAAAAATGTATTTAGAAAAAAACAAAAACAAAAAAAAAAAACCAAAAAAAAAAAATGTATTTAGTACAGGGCCTATAGGGTTTAACTACACAGATTGGCCTCATGCTGATCCTCCTAAGGCCAATAGCAGCCTCTGATGTTATTGCATTTTGAAATAAATATCATACTGTTAATTTTAAAGAGCCAAGAGATAGACAGCCAGCGGGACTACCTGTTCCCACTGGAGCACAATCAGTCAGAGCCCTGGTGGCCTAATAGCCAAGCAGAAGACTGGAAGACATTTTCTTTCAAATGTGTATTCTTTCAGGTCTAAGAACTAGAACCAAACCTACTACCTATTTTAAATTTTAACTATTTACCAGGAAAAAGATGAACACCAATGTTTAATAAAGGAACAGATTATTCTTACAGATAAATTCATTACACAGTCAGCTTCAGATATTAGAAAAGAACTACAAAAGATAGCTTTTGCTCTAGATAACTCACTTGACATTTTAGTAAAAACTGCTTCCTTAATGTCCTATAATCAGGACTGGGAAAAAAGCAGGGAGAGAAAACAAAGAGATAAAAAATGGCTGCTTTTGTTGCAGCCTCAAAACAGACTCTCTGGGCTCTAAGAAGAGCTCAACAATGAAGTTCTTCTGCTACTGCTATCAAAAGCCATGCCAGCATAAAGAGGACTGTCTTAAGAAGCCCCATAAGCCATGCCCTTACTGCCAAGGCAACCACTATAAGTGAGACTGCACTCTGAGGTGGAAGCCCCAGAACTTCGACTTAGTTTTCCAGATGGTCCAGTAGGACTGAAGGGCCCTGGGGCTGCCTCCTCCCTCAGGCCAGACTATTATCTGTCCCTATCATATCCAGTGAGGAGCCATGAGTAATCACGACTACAGGAAAACCAAGCCTATTGCTGGACATTGGCACAGGTCTCTTTGTCCTTCTCCAACCCTGACCTTCCTTCCAGTCATAGCACCTAAGTAAAAGGCATTAAAAAACATCTCACTCAAGCTGCAATGCTGAGACTGATTTTTTTACAAATGTGATACATATTGTTGTTCATGTATAAGACTTAAAAAGTATTTCACTAGTTAAAACAGATCCCCAAGGACAGATAAAATCCTGTCAGCTTAGGAAAAAGTCTAGTATCAAACAGCTTTGGGCCTGTAGATAGAGCCAGGCTTTGTCTTTAGAACACAAAACTCAGAGCCAGAGTGTTAGAAAGAAAAAGCCTGCAGCAGTGCCCCTTGCTTACAGTGAGGGCGCCATATCCATAACATGAATGGAATATTGGTTTAATCTTAATGCTGTATATTTCATGGTAAATGTATAATTTCACCTGGTTGATTTCTGATGTAACTCAGTTATTTCATGCTGATGGTAAGTACAGGTGTAACCTCTCTTAACTAAAATGAGGGAGACTTACACAAAACTATCAGACTCCATGAATAAAGGAGCCTAAAAACTAGTGGGTTATGATTGTTATCCTTTAAAAATGTTTCTAACTTACCTGTTAGCTCAAATGCTCATGCTTTGATTACACTTTTTTTTTTTTCTTTTTTGGCCTCCTCAGGATGCCTTAAGGGCAGGTCTGGTAAGGCATGAGAATCTGGGCATCAAACCACAGAATTCTGAGTCTGACTGCTTTGCTTAAGCTGGCACCTAGACAACTGAGCTAATGGGCAGGCCCCCTGATTATACATGTTCTAATCTTTGAAAAATTTGCTCTTTCCTAGAAGATACCAAAACCCAGTAATTATATAGGTAAAACCTACAGCAAATATGCTAGATTACTTTTAGATTCCTTTTACTGGGATCCATCAGATTCTGTTTATAGAGACACATATGAAGGCCTTAACTGATATTACAGCTCTTACAGTCCAGGTGAGCTGAGACTTCTTGGGCTTTCTTGCCTCATTACAAGGGAAATTATCTTCATATCCCTTGAGCAGGGCTGATTGCCCTCAAAGATGCTTCCTCTATCAGTCTAACACATCAGGAAATCTACTACAGGAGAAGTTGCCCTCATTTTCCTTTGGCAGGGCTTGCCTGCAGGAGGCCTTAAAACCAAAAAGTTGTATCTTGCTCAGTTGGCCCCATGTATCTGACACAAGCTGCGTTAGTTAGAAGGGTTTGCAGGAATTAATTTGTCTCAGTTGAAGTGTTTCACAGTAGGAAGGATGCAGAATGGATATATAAACAGGAAGTGAGAATAGTGATACTAGCAGCCTACAGGAATGAAGGCCAGTTGGGAAATGAGGAAAAAGTTATGCCTCCATGGATCCAGACAGAGAGAAGGGACATTTCAAGCAAAAAAAAATGCCTAAAGCTCCTAGAGAGGAAAAACAAAACTGTTCATGATGGAATCAGAGGAAGTTTCAGATTGATGAGGTCATGGGTCTTCACCTCTTAGCCTAAGGGAGCACATGTAAACTGCCTATATAAGGAGAAAGCCTATTAAACTTTTGATGGATGCTCATCAGATTTGTAGTAGATACCCAGCCACTTGCAAAATCTAGAGTATTCTTTTTTCCCTAGTTCTGGCAATTCATGTGCCCCAGTAACAATAGAGGTGGCCAGTTTATTTGAGAATACCCAATGGCCAGGAAAGATAAAAAAGGGATTCAACTCCACATTTAAGAGATCTCTGCTAATAGACCTACAAAACTTTCTGACTAGTTTTTTCATAATTACAAACTTTGTGTACCGAGTTTGAATTTAAAATAGAGAATGAGGGCCGGGGAGATAGCTCAGGAGAATAAGCGCTTGCCTGGCAAGCGCAAGGGCCTGAGTACAATCCCCGGTTCCACCAAAAATAAAAAATAAAAATAAAAATAAAAATAAATAATAATAATAATAAATAAATAAAAATAAAAATAAATAAAATAGAGACTGAGACAAGAATGGATTAGAATTTAGTGAGCCTTTATTAGCCCATCTGGCAGCTACCCAGCAAACTTCATGAATGAAGTGTCAACCAGCAGCGAAACAGAATTAAGCCCATTCTTGTATAGCAAGTAAACCACATTTTGTTGACATAGTTGTGAACTGTTTATGACTAAGGGGTCTTTCACAACTCAGCAATAAGCACAACTTATCATGTGTGGGGCCTGTTAAGCAAGCTGTTTTTTTAATTATTATTATTATTAAATTGTTATTGTTTGTATTTTAGGGAAGGGTCTACAGGGTGTTCAGGGTCTCATTACTAGATCAGACTTGTAATCCGCCTGTTTACAGCCTCCCAAGAGCTGGGATTATGGATGTGCACCACCATGCTCAGTCTCAATTGATGGCTCAGCAGGCTGTGGGGGCAGGGTCGGCATGGCAGGCCCCGGAATGGAACCCCCAGCCCCTGAACCTTTAATCAGCAAGCTCTTTAATCTGATGAGCTATTTGGCTGGTTCCTTAGCAAGCTGTTTTTATATGATACATCTTAAACTAACTATGTTTACAGGAAGCAGTTAGGGAGGGAGTTTACTTTAGCTAGCTGCCTTGACAAGAACTAGTCAATCATTGCTAAACAGACTTGAACAGAGATAAGGTTAGGGCAAGAATACACATTCCTCAGAGTAGATAATAGGAAGCACAAGGTTCCTTCTAGAAGTTTTCCACAGGTATAGCACAAAATTCAGTTAACCCATTATACTTTAGGTTTTTACATTGCAGATCCTTCTGCTAACTCTGAATAGCTGCTCAAAAGATATCAAATCAATGGTGTGTAAGATTCTGAGGTCCCCCTGGGCCCTATCTTTATGGGAAGTCATTACTGTCTCCTTGGTGAAAATCAGTTTTGACTATTCATAATTATCCCATTGATACTATTTGGCCCATGCATGTTTAATCATTTCTTTGACTTTGTCTCCTCCAGATTTAAAGCTATTATGCCTAGCCAAGATAAAAATACCTAGTATCTACTGAGGGCCTTTAGATAGAATCTCTGGAGAGTATCTCTGACTGCCAGTTTACAACTATGACCCCTTTCAACCTGAAGAAGCTTGAATTTGCCCATAACTATTCATCATCCATGATTCTTCAGAAGGGGGAATGTTATAGTCAGCTAAATTAGACAGAAATATTATAAGCAGTCAGACAGGACCAGACCCTCAAGGAGATAATATGGAAGACAAGATGACTTTGCAACTTGGAAGATACAGACACTCCCACTGTAGGCCAGATTTCAAGACAAATGAGTAAATATAACTTCCCTAGGGATGGACATCAAGGATTGGTATTCTAAACAGGTATCAATCACCTTGAAAGAGCCCTAAAGAGCCACTAACCCAACCC
>NW_004524768.1:296534-313546 GCF_000260255.1 Octodon degus | reverse complement strand
AAGTGGGCATGAATATGCGGTAGGGGCTCTTCCAGTTGGGGTTTGTGTTAGTGACTCTTCCAGGCTCTTTCAAGGTGATTGCTACCTATTTAGAATATCAATACATGATGCCCATCCCTAAGGAAGTATGTGGCTGCATTTGTTTACTCTGTTGTCTTGAGATCTGTCCCAGAGCAGTGTTTCTCCCAGTGTTTCTCCCAAGAAGACAAGGTCATCTTGTCTTCCATATTGTCTCCTTGAGGGGCCTATTCCTGTCTGATTGTCTATAATATTTCTATCGATTTAGCTGCATACAACAGTAGGATAGAAGAAATAGGTAGATAGGAGACAAAGAAACTCAAATCTTAAAATTGTACTTTAAAGAAAAACCTTAGTTTCAGAACATAAGACTGGTTTATTTGATTTTTCTCCCTCCAAAACAGCAAACCTTGGCAGTTCCCTTTCAGCTGCAAATGTGTCTACCATTCCCTTTTATTTGCAAATGATTCTCATTTAACTCCTGAGTGGGCTGCTACTTTTGGCATTTTCCATAGGAATAGCTTAGAAAGGGTGGGTCATCCTCTCTTGTCCTGCGCCTGAGACTATAAACTGCCAAAGCTCACCAGTTTCCATCTCCCCAAACATACAGGAAGATCCCTTGTTCCCAACTGTAGTGTCCCTCATTTCTTTAACTACCCATACTCTTGAGTGTGTCCTTTATCTCTCTAATAAATCCTTGTCATGCCTTTAATGGGTGGATCCTGAAAACTTTCCATGATGGAGTCAGTGAACATGTATGCCTAATTTAAAGTAATGGGTTAAATTACTAATTCAAGTCTGGCAGAGTTGTGCACACCTGGAATCCCAGCACTCTGGAGGCTGAAGCAGGAAGATCATTGTTCCTCAGCTTAAGCTACAAAAGTTGAAGGCCAGCCTGAAATGTATAGTGAAACCCTGTCTCAAAACCACAAAAACTAAATAAATAAATTCCTTATTTCAGTCTGGGAATTGTAAGACCCAGCCCATAACAGAGTGACTAGTAGCAGAGCTAATGGGAATAGACTGCTTAGCTGCATGACTCCCAAAACTGGTGACCAAAACTAGTGACTAAAAGCAGATTGATAGAAGAAACTCCCAACCTGAGAGATATCTGGGATGACTTTGTGTTCTCTAAAACTGAGCATGAATTTTAGGAACAACGAAGGTTAAGAGCAGAATATGCTTATTGGGGAAGCAAAGCTTCTGTCCCAGGGAGAGACACAGGAGTACTAGAGAGGCAGAATAATGTTAGACTTTTCAGTGGCAGGGCAGAGAAGAGAAGTAAAAGAAGGGGTAGGGAGGAAGGCTTTATTAACTTTGAAGACAAAGAGAGGATAGAGGGCAGGGAGATGGGTGGGTCCTCTGACCTGAGACAATGGAAGGTTGAGACCTTATGGATTTTGTTAAGGGTGGAGTTTTTTAGGGGTGAGGCTTGAGGGGAAGGTTTAGTGACACCTAAGGAGCTGATTGGGGTCTCCCTTGTGGCATGGGAAAGGTGAAAGGAAATTGTATACAGGACTGGGGTAGAAGGAGGAAATTATCCTTTGGAAGATAAGCTGTTGTTTTTGGGCTTCAGCCATGTTAGATAATCACTGTAGTAATTCAGTAATTTATACTCTGGTGGGAAACTAACAAAGAGGGATCTGAATGGGTTGCCCAGGAACCTGCCTTATGTAGAGACTTTATAAAACAAATCCACAATGTAAGGCAGGTCCAATGTGGGAAACATGGGAACTGGCAAGATGAGCATGGGATGGGACAAATTATGGTCTACCAACAGGATTGCAAGCAAAATTACTCAAGTAAAATCAATTGAATCAGGAAGTAAGTCATGTAGCAAGTGGACATAAATACAGAAGAGGCACTTTTCTCTGTGTTAGGTTTTTGTCAGTGGTGGCAGCAGTGGTGATGGTGGCATGGCAGAGACGCAGAAATAAGGAGAGGGAGCCTTTATTAACTCTGAAGACACAGAGAAAATTAGGGTAGGGAGATGGGGAAATCCTCTGACCTGAGACAGGGAGGATGAGACTTTATGGACTTTGCTAGGGGCGGAGTTTAAGGGGCAGGTTCAGTGACACACAAGGAGCTGATTGGAGCCTCCCTCATATGGGCAGGAAAGGTAATGGAAGTTGTATCCAGGGCTGGGGTGGGGAAGAAGGAGAAAGCGGTCATTGGGAAGATAAGCTGTTGTTTTGGGGATTCAGCCGTGTTGAATCATGGCCATGATAATTTAGCAGTTTGTACCTGGGTTGGAATCTATCAATGTAGGGGTTGGGTTAGTGACTCTTCCTGGCATTTTCAAGGTGATTAAGGGCTGGGGAGATAGCTCAGTACAATAAGTGCCTATCTGGCAAGTGGAGGGTCCTGAGTTCAATCCCTAGTACTGCAAAAAAAAAAAAAAAAAAAAAAAAAAAAAAGCCATGCACTTACTTTAGGGCCAGCCAGATAACTCAGCAGATTAAAGTACCAGCTTAGGTAAATGCAGGGACCAGGGTTCAATCCCTGGCATGCCATGCTGGCCTTGTCTCTGAGGCCCACTGAGAGGTGATTGAGACTGGTTGTGGTGGTACATGCCTGTAATCCCAGAGCTTGGGAGGCTGAAAACAGGAGGTTCACTATGAGTCCAATCTGTATAGTGAGACTCTGTAGACCCTGCACTAAATACAAAAAACAAAACAAAAACCACAAAAAGTCAAGGTGATACCTGTTTAGAATATCAATCCTTGTGTTTATCTTTATGAAGGTAGGTGGGTGCATTTGTTTTATCTTTTCTCTTGAGGTGTGGCCCACAGCTGGAGTGCCTGTCTCTCACACAATTGCAAGGTATGTTGTCTTCCATACTGGCTCCCTCAAGGGCCTATCCCTGTAATATTTCTTTCTACTCAGCTGCCTATGAGAAGGTGAAACCCAAGGGTTTATTGAGGTTTTCCCTTGGTTTTGATACAGAGGAAATCTGCGTCTCCCAATCTGCTAAATATCAGATGCACTGAGTTTGCATTCTCCGAATACAAAGAATGAATTATAAGGAAAAATAGAGATTAAAAGTAGAAAATGTGTTAAAGATAACAGGGAATAGGAATGGGAAACTGGAATAGGGATCAGAAACAGCCCCTGAGAGTCAGAGGAGTCCGAAGTAGGTTGCCATTGAGCTTACTTCTCTGAGGAAGTTTTATAAAACATCACAAAGTATATACTGTTAGGTTTTTTTGATGCAACAGAGAGGCAGAAGAAGAAAAGAGAGGCCTTTATTGAGGACACAGAGGACTGCAGGGAAATGGCAGGAATCCTCTGCTCTAATACAAAGGGAACTGGGGTTATATGGGCTTTTGCTAGGGGCAGAGTTTGGGAGGTGGACTCAGTGATGCATAAGGAGCTGATTCCCTTGTGTGTCTGGAAGGGTAAAAGGAAGAGTTGTATTCAGTGATGGGGGGATGGAGGAGGAAGTGGTCATTGGGAAGACAAGCTGTTGGGCCTTCAACCATGTTAGACCTCTACCATAATGTTTTACCATTTTGTACAGGCAGGAGTCTATCATTCTTGTCTTTTTTTTTTTTCACGGAACCAGGGATTGAACTCAGGCCTTTGCGCTTGCCAGGGAAGCGATTATTCCACTGAGCCATCTCCCTGGCTCCTCTTGTCTTTTAATTGTTATGAGAGGATGCTAATTCTCTTAGACTGCTTCCTGCTGAATGAGGGCTTCTCTTCAGGGGTGGGGAGAGTTGACAGGATAATGACTCACACCCATATAGAGGCTAGTGCCAGGTGTTTTAGCTAGGATGCCTTCACTAACAGTGAAGAAGAAACTTTGAAAAAAGATCAAAATGGTGGAGTGCTATGAGTAAACAGATCATTATCCTATGACTAAAGGACTTAGAAGGGGAAACAGGAAGTGGGCCCATTATCCATATGTGTCATTCCACCAGGACCATGGTAAGGGGGAAAGAATATCAATTTCCTACTTCCTGATGTTTGTGCTCTAGCCAATTGCAAAGGCTCTTTACTTTGTCCATGATACCTCTGATTCATTTACAAAGTATCAGAATTCTCCCAGCATAGCACAGGTACCCCCTTTTTCAGCTGTTAGGATATCGAGAGTGCAGCAGTTTTGTAGGGTTGCTTCTACAAGATGTACTCTGGTTTTGAAGTGAGTGAACAGCAGGTGTTATCTCATCTATTCTTTGGTGGAGTTTGAGGGAGAGTTGGAGATAGAGATCTTTGGCAGTAATGCTTAAGCTTTTTCCCCTACTCTGAAGCCAATTCCAAGGACAGAGAGAATGCTCACTCCAGTGAGGACTGGAATGTGAATGGCTCTTGTTTTTTATGAGATAAGTTGTCTTGAGGCTGGGTTAGGAGAGATTTTTTTTTTTTTAAAGGAGGAAATGTTTATTTAGCTCATAACTTGCAGATGTTTCAGTCCATAATCAGTTGGTTACAAGGCAAGGTGGCATAGTAGGCAGAAGGTAGCACAGCAACAAGGGAGATGTTTTTATGATGTCTTGATTTATTGCCAGGGCTGGGACCAGGAGGACTAGTGTGCAGGACCCTATCCATTCAGTAGGAAGCAAGTATAAGCTCTTGTTTTGAAACCTTTAAACCATCCGCTGGGTAGGCAGACAGCTGTATTGTGTGTGTGTTTGTGTGTGTGTGTCTGTGTGTGTGTGATGTACTGAGCCCAGTGGGTAAAGTTTTCTAGCTGAAGAGAGGAGTTTTTGAATTGAGAGATTAGACAAGTAAGATTAGTTGAGCATTGTTGAGAGTTATGAATTAACAGAGGGCCCAGTATGGCTGGGATATGTGGAAAAGATAGGTGAGAAGCATTCCAGTGTATAGGAGCTAGGGGCTATCATGTAGAGGTCTTGTCAAAAGGGAACACAAAGTCAGCATTTGGTGAGGTTTGAGGAATGTAAGAGAGTGTCATAGGCATGTGAGAGAAGCTGAGGGATAAGAATGAATTTTTGTTGTAGTACAGTGTAGATCAAGACATTGACAATAGAAAGTGGGGTTATAAGATGAATTTTTATGGTCATAAAATTGTCATAAGGTGTTTGCCATATATTGCCTTGATTACAGAAATAGAGTCCCCAAGTTTTTCCCAAGAGGAATTGGGGGCATTATGCATTGGGAATTGAAAATGTCACCCATCTGATACCATCACCCTGATTTATAAACTGGTCTGAGATGAGTGAGTCTGCATCTCTTAAGATTTGTCCATAGTTATTTATATCTCTTGTAGCCCATGGTGTCATGATAGAAGACATTGGCATTGACAGATGTCCACTGGCAGAGCAAGGAAGTTTAGGAATGATGTATAGACCACCCAGGTGGCAACATATCCCTTGGATGATGTACATTTTGATCCCTTCTTCCATGTGCCACTTACACCTCTTCCTGTCCTTTCTCATGTTTCCCTTGTATTCCAGGTTTGATAGATTGGCACTAGTTGACAGTAAGGAATATGAAAGATGACTTTGGGAATGGAGAGAGTAAAATTAAGAGAACCTGTTATCCCTTGATGTGATAGTGTAAGTGTCATAGTGTAGATGGGCTGTGGCTGTGTAGCTGGGGTTGGGCTAGAAAGAGGAGTAGGAGAGTGAATCTTAGGAGTCAGATCATATTTGAGAGTTGTTGATATTTAGTGATCTTATAACTGAAGAGGGTGGGAATTCCAAAGGTTGTTACAAAATACAGGAGTATGACAGCTACTTCATGTGGCACCTGAAAGTTGTTTGGGCAAACAGTCCAGAGTCTGGCTGTGAATGAAAGGACTAGAAGAAGGTAGGGGATTAGAAAAATGATCAGAGCTGGGGAGATAGCTCAATAGAATAAGTGCTTGCCTGGCAAATGCAAGAGACTGAGTTTAATCCCTGGTTCCACAAAAAGCAAAAACAAACAAACAAGCAACAATAAAAAGGCAATGGATGAGAAAGCAATATATGAGTTACCCTGGGGTTTTTGAACTCTTAGTTAGGTGGAACCGTGTAGATGACAGGAGTTGTGAAGACCACTTTCCTGACCAAGGGCTCAGGATCAGGAATAATAGTTATCAGGTAGAGTGGAGTTGTCTGGGCACCACTTGACTAGAGTGATATAGAACCAGGAGGGCAGGCTGGCCACTCTGACCCATGCTTGCTATTATGAGGATGACCGAGTGGGGCCTATCCATGTAGGGTTTAACCCTGTGGGCTTAGAGGATTTAAGACATATTAAATTTCCAGGAAATATAGATGGTTTCAGTTGAGTGATGTGTATTGGTTGTGAGTGACAGATGTATAGGTGCTGGACATCTGTCATGGCAGGTACTGGAGGAAGGATAGAAAAGGGAACAGGAATATAGTCAACAATGGGAGGAAGGTTATCAGGAACAGGGAAGTTGTGAAGCAGAAAAGGTCTACCATACATGAGCTCAATGGACTCAGGAAGGAGGGGGTCCTAGGGAGTGCTCTAAGTCTAGTTAGAGCTAAGGGAAGGAGCTGAAAATAAGGCAGGTGTAGTTCTAAAGATGAGTTTTGTGAGATGAGTTTTTAAAAGCCCATTTGCCTTCTCTACTTTAACAGAGGTGACAGGGTATGTGTAAGTGCCAAGTGATGTTAAGACTTGAAGCAACACACTGAGTGATTTGGGAGATGAATGCTGGACCGTTATCTGACTGGATAGGCTGGGGCAGTCCAAATCTGGAAATAATATTCTGTATGAGAACTTTAGTGTCTACATCCGTGGTTTCCTAAGTAGTGAGAAAGGCTTCTATCCACGCTGAGAAAGTATAGATGAGAGTGAGAAGATAACTGTGTGTCTTCTAGTGAGGCATGTGTATAAAGTCTATCTGCCAGTCTTCTCCTGGGGTTGTCCATGAAGCAGGTGGGTTGGGACAGAAGGAGGTGGTAAATGTCTTGGCACAGAGCTGACTGTTTTGAGTAGCCTGGCAAGTGGTGATTTTTAGGGAGGGGTATATGGTAATGGGAACTAAGAGTTTGTATAGAGCCTGAATACTGACATGAAAGCCAATGTGTAAGTCAGCGACAATGGTTTGTGGTTGTTGGTTGGGAAGAAGGAGCTTTGGACCTTAGGAGATCATCACTGTGCATTTTGGTGTCCCTGAGACACATAAGGAATGTGGCAGGATTTTCATTAGCCTCCTGGACTTGTTCTAAAAGCTTGTTGTAATTAGCGTGTTTGTGAACTATTTTATTAAGGCCCATAATTATACCGCCAATCATTTTATGTGGTTTGTTAGATCCATCTCCATCTTAATAATTCCAGTTAGGATCTTGTTCTGGCATTTGTTCTGGCAACAGGTGCAGGATCATTCTTAGCAGTATTTGCTCAAAGTCTATGATCTGCTTCCTCAGGAGCCATTTGCTATAACTGAGTTCTTTGCTGTGAGGTGAGAGTTTTTAAAATCACATAAATATCCTTGAAATGTAGATCATAACAGTTATAAATTCAAACTCCTTAATATAAATTTTTGGGTCAGCAGAGAACCAACCTAACTTATGGTTAATTTGGGTCAAAAAGGGAGAAAGAAACATGGATATGGACTAGTTCCTCAGGGCCAGTCTGTTCCCTAACAGGGACAAAGATTGAGTCTGAGAAGACTATTGATTGGGAGGTGTGGCTTGTCATCTGGTAACCAACCGAGTATCTGTGGGTTGTTACAGGGTGATGGATCACAAGAGCAAAGTTTTTTACCATGTGACAGGGAAACAAAAATGGCGACTGGTCCCCATGTAAGCTGCAACAAAATGGCTGCTGCTGATCATGTGGTGAGACCACAATATGGCCGCTAACCCTCATGTGACCTGTAGCAAGATGGCTACTGTAGATCACATGATGAGGGACAACAAGTTGGTGGCTGCTCCCCATGTGACATGCAGCAAGATGGCCTCTGAGGATCACATGATGAAGGACCATAAGATGGTGGCAGAGTATCATACAGCATTCTGGGTGGTTGAGAAACTAGTGAGGAGGAGGAAAAAACAGTGATGAGGGAATAGAAGAGGAAGGAGAGGAGTCTCTCAGACAGGAGAAGTGTCTCAGGTTGAGGAGACTGGAGCGTTTGCGATGGGGGTGAGGAAGTAAAGGAAGAATGGGAGGCCATAGTAAGTGAGACAAAGGGGCAGGGTAAGGTTAGAAGCTCAGGAGCCTCTATTTTAGTGGACTGAGGAGTTTGGGCTTGAGGATATGGAGGAGGAGGAACACAAACCAGAAGTATGTTGTTTAAAGGATCTATTGGAGTGGAGAGAAGAGAATCAGGCAGAGTACTGTGAACTAAGAGTGTTTGGGCCCTTTTACATGACTGCATAAGAGATGGATGTGTCATTAACAGGAAGAAGGTCATTGATTGCCATTGTCAAATTTGTACTGCACCAAGCCACCTTGCAGTAAAAGATTAACTTTTTGGGTTTTATGATCTCCCAGAGGTTGAGGGAGCCAAGATTACAAAAAAGGCATCCCAGTGGTGTGTCTTTTGGACCAGAAAGAATACTTTCCACAGTGACTGAATTTGAGGTGAGCCAAGAGTTACAATCAAAATAGTCTGGATCACACTACTCAAAAAGGGCTGTCTCTCATTTTAAGAGTCTGACTAGGAGAAAACCCCAACACTTGCCCTTGCTGGCCATCATCGAGGAAGCAGAGGGGTATCCGAAGGACAGGAGGATAACCACCCTGCCTCAGGTCATGAGGGAAGTAGCCCTGTCAAAAGAAACATGAGGACAGCCTCCCCTGTCCAAGGTAACATGCAGTGGCTTTCCTGATGCAGGCCCACAGTTTCTGCGCTACCTCTGAGACAGAGAAACTGAGACAGGAAACCCCAAAACCAAGAAATGGTTCACCTATGAGAAATGAGGTGGATCAATGTTGGATGCAAGCTAGCAATGGCAAATAGGCAGGTCTCAGAGAAGAGGAGCATGGCTCATAGGCAGGGTTGCTCAGAACTGGGAGGTTCGACCCCAAGGAGACACATGTCCCACCAATTCAAGTCATGGCACCAAAATGTTCTGTTTTTCAGCACAGCAGACAGGCAGAAGAAGAAAAGAAAAGTCTTTAATTGAGGGCACAGAGAGGACCACAGGGAAGTGGCGGGGGTCTCTGACCGGAGACAAAGGGAGCTGAGGTTATATGAACTTCTACTATGGGCAGAGTTTGAGTGGTGGGCTCAGTAATGTGTAAAGAGCTGATTGGGGTTTTTTGATTTCACACAGTAAGAATAAGAGGAAGTTGTATTCAGGGCTGGGGGAAGAGGGGAAGGAGGAGGAAGTGGTCATTGGGAAGATAAACTATTGTTTTGGGGCTTCAGCCATGTTAGGCTACTACATAATGATTTACCAATTCATACTCAGGCATAAGCCTATCAGTTACAATGTGGATCAAATCTACAATACATCAATAAAATTACAAGTATAGCCTCCAGGCTAATATTGATGCAAGAGTAGCAAAGGCACATGAATGACATGTGGTCCATACCCTATAATCTTAGTTTTGTGTTTAGTCTTAGTCTTGGAGTGGGAGAAATGGCTCAACCCACATGACGTAATGATTTATTTATATGGAAAAATCTCCAAAGGATGGTACACATAATCTCAAATTTCTGTTTGTCCCTTAGGGAAGAATGTAAATCTATCTATTGTGACTTTAATCATCTTCAGATTCACCTCCAACTCCAGTTCCTAATGCATTCTCATCTTGTGCACCAATTCCCTCAAGGGCCCAGCCCTGTCTGACTGTCTATAATGTTTCTACTTAATTTAGCTGTCCAGAATAGTTTCACAAGGAATGACCTGGTGGTGATGTGGTAATGAGTTTTCTTTTGCCTCATAATCAACCAACTATGATTTAATATCTGAATGTATCCAAATGTACTTAGTGTCTTTGTGTTTATTTTATTATTTTTTTAATTTATTTATTAATTAATTTATTTATTTATTTTGTGTGTGTGTGTGTGGCCAGCTCAGCCCACCAGGGGGCGGGGCTGGCATGTGGTGCTGGGGGATTGAACCGCGGTCCCTGATGCTTTTGCGAAGCTTGTTCTAAATAGGTGCTTTAGACCACTGAGCCATCTCACCAGCCCAGTGTCTTTGTGTTTAATTGAACCATATTTGAGGAACTTCCAGAATCAGGTCAACTGTTACCAGTTTATGACCCCAAACTGGGGTTGGAATTTTCCCTTCTCAGAATTGTGGAACCAATAAGGAGATTGTGCTGACTGGGCAGGGAGGGAGTCTTACTTTTGGCCAAGGTCATGCAAAGTGGGGGAGAACCTTGAGACAGGATAGAAAAAATAAAGATGGATGGAAAGGAGGTAAGAAAAACCTTAAATTTTTAATTAATAAACCTTAATCATAACCTTAAAATTGTACTTTTTTTAAAAAATTGTACTTTTAATACAAACTACCTCTTCAAGACATAAACCCAGCAAAAATTGCAAAGCTCTACAAAGACTCAATATACCTGGGTCTTTCCCTTGTACCTGGAAGTGGGGTTTGGCCATTCCCTTCTACTGTAAACAGGCCTTTTCCTTATGGCTGGGCTATTGCTCTTTCACCTATGATGATTATCATCTATGAATGGCCATCACTTGTCATCTGTAAATTTAATCCCCTCTTCCTACAGTTTTACAAGTCTCACAGATTTCCACACCCAAAGCCTTATAAATATGCCCAGCTCTAAACAACATGGCACAACACTTCCTCCTGAGGGCCTGTACTGTGTGTGTCTGTGTGTGTACTTCTGCCCTATGAACCTCTTCATACCTCTTACTAACATATTCTGATATTCTTCTGTAATAGAAGTCAGTGAATGTGCAACTTTCCCTGTAGGTGAGGTAAATCAAGGTTTCCCAATTCTACTTTGGGGTCCCTTGTCCAGTGACAAGCTCACCAATTGTCTTCTCTCTCCCAGTCGAGTGTCAGGAAGTTGTAGATAGAAGATAAATGATATGAGGGTTAGGGAGTGTCTAATAAAGCATAAAACCATTCATCTATTTGTGCCTTTTCTGAGTATTCAGACTTCACCTCTGTTCACTCCTTTTATTGTTCTTCTGGTTGTTGTCATTGCAATAGTCAAATGTCTTGGTGCTGGGGAATGTGATTAGCACTTAGAGATGAAGGTAGAGTTTATCTGACAGTCACTCTCCCAGTAATTTTAGACATGAAATTTTGGCTAGTCCAACAGAAGAGGGACCTCTGGCCTTCAGACATGCTGTCCTTAAAAATAAGCAACATTAGATTTGAGTGGAACTTGAATTAGATCACCTAGGCAGGGCAAGAATAAAATATGTACAAAGATCTCTTTCTTCAAATAGTTTATGACTTAGCCATAGAAAGTTATGTCTTATTTTTATTTTCTGGGGCTAAGGACTGAAACTAGGGCCTTGTATATGCCAGGCACATGCCTTGCCACTGAGATACACCACTGGTTCCTTGTGTAGTATCTTAAAATACAGTGTACTGATAGAGATTTTGGGGTACAATAAGGTCAGTAGATCAAGAAATGACTTAATAAGCAGGTAGTTTGTTGCCGTAAAGGGGAAAACATTTTCCTATTCCACAGGCAACACTTCTGTGGCCATATGTGCGTATGTGTTGGCAGGAGGTTTTTCCTTCACACGCCAAGCAGTTCTGCCATGGACTCTGGTGGGGAGGCCTCCACTTCAGTTCTGTTCCTGTCTTATTGCAGATAGTGTCACGCTTCATAGAGGAAGGCCAAGGCTCCAAGACTCCCCCACTGCAAAACTCACAAGCTCCAGGTTCTCCTACCTGTGCTTCTATCTGAGTAGTTTTTAATTGGGAAATTTCCACCATGCTGTCCTCAGTTTCAACTAACTTGATAGAGAGACCAACTGAGTTTAGGGAAACTGATTCTTATTGATTTATTATCAAAGATATACATATATATATTGTAATGGGTCAACTCATGTTTTAGATTACAAATGTAAATCTTGTGTTTTCTGTTGTGTAAAAGTGTATACTCACCACTGTTCTAAGTTGTTTAGTAAATAGTGGACCTCAAAAGGAAACTAAATGGGATTTAACTTCTTGTAATCTTGGGCTATGCAAGATTGCCTGCAGGTACTTACTCAGGTGCAAGATAACCAGAAACTAAAACAAAGCCCCAGAAAATTTAGTTTGGGTAGTGGTCACAATGACCCTGAAATCATTGTTTTGTGTCAATGAATTTGTTTACCAAACAAATGTGGTTTCATGTTTTAAAAGCCCCCTGCTTCCTGGGCTAGCTGCCTTTCGGTCCTCTCCTGCATGAGAGCAGACTGGGGGCCCTGAGCTCAGTTATAAATGGCTTTCCAAATTCCAGTCTGGCTGATCTGGTTCCTATTCTGAGTGACCCATAACATATATATTTATTTATTTTTATTATTTATTTATTTATTTATTTATTTATTTTCAGAATAGGGGATTGAACTCAGGCCCTTGCACTTGCCAGGGAAGCGCTTATTCCACTGAGCCATCTCAAAGATATAGTTCAGGAACAGGAAGACAGAAGAGGTACATAGGGGAAGATACGGGGTAAAGGTCTCAGAACTCCCATCACTTTTCTCAGCACCTCAACCTTCAGCAACACCAGTTCAACAATCCAGATGCCCATCAAACACCATACAAGAGTTTTTTTGTTTTGAGAGAGGGTCTCACTTTACATTTCCGCTAACTTTGAACTCACTTATGTAGCCCATGCTGGCCTCAAACTCCAGTGATCCTTCTGCTTCAGCCTCCTCAGTGCTGGGATTAAAGGCATATGCTACCATGACCTATTTTGTATAGCAGTTTTTGTAGATATTTTTTCTGTGGTAATCAGAATTAAACCCCAAATCTGTCCTGAGCAAACTCCTCAGCCCTTTTAAAATTTGATACCGGGTCTTGCAAAGTCACTGAGTGTTTCAAGCTGGGCTTGAACTTGAGGTTCTCTTGCTTCAGCCTCCCACAGTATTGGCATTACAGGTATTCACCAGCATGCCTGCTAGTTTTATTATTTTTTTCTTTTTTCTCTTTTTGGTTACCAGGAATCAAACTCAAGACCTTGTGTTTGAACATTTTTTTTTCTTGCAGAACCAGGGATTGAACTCAGGCCTTTGCGCTTGCCAGGCAAGCACTTATTCTACTGAGCTATCTCCCCAGCCCCAAGGACCTTGTGTTTGGCAGGTAGGTGCTTGTGCTACTAAGCTGAAAGCCCAACCCCTTTTGTAGATTTTAATCTCTAGCCCTCACTCCTCCCAAAGGGTAGATGGGGCTGATGAGTCCTACTTTCCAATTCTGATTTTTGGTCTTTCCGTGGACCAACTTCATCCTAAAGCCAGCTAGGGGTACTGCCTCATTACCTGATTAGCATAAGCACAAATTGAAAGGGTCTTAGTTCGATCAGTAGCGGGAGCAGAGAGCGGACCCCAGAGAGCCCTGAGCAGCCCCACCGCGGCCGCCAGCCTAGTTGCCATCACACACCAGGAGGAGCCGCAGCTGCCGCAGCCCCAGTCACCATCACCGCAGCCGTGAGCAGCGAGGCCGGGACCCAGCAGCCGCCCGCCGCCGCCGCCCTCAGCGCTGCAGACACCGAGCCCGGCACCACCGGGAGCAGCGCGGGGAGCGGTGGCCCAGGCCTCACATCGGCGGCGCCTGCCGGCCGGGACAAAAAGATCATCACAAGGAAGGTTTTGGGAACAGTAAAATGGTTTAATGTAAGAAACGGATATGGCTTCATCAACAGGAATGACACCAAGGACGATGTATTTGTACACCAGACTGCCATAAAGAAGAATAACCCCAGGAAAGACCTTCGCAGTGCAGGAGATGGAGAGACTGTGGAGTTTGATGTTGTTGAAGGAGAAAAGGGTACGAGGCAGCAAATGTCACAGGCCCTGGAGGAGCTCCAGCTCAGCACATGTCACAGGTCCTGGTGGAGCTCCAGTTCAAGGCAGTAAATATGCAGCAGACTGTAACCATTATAGACGCTGTCCACGTCATACGGGTCCTCCACGCAATTACCAGCAGAATTACCAGCATAGCGAGAGTGGGGGAACGAATGAGGGATGGAGGGCACTCCCGAGGGCCAGGCCCAGCCGCCCCGGCCCTACCGCAGGTGAAGGTTCGCACCTCACTACATGCGGAGACCCTATGGGTGCCGACCACAGTACTCCAACCCTCCTGTGCGAGGAGAAGTGATGGAGGGTGCTGACAACCAGGGTGCAGGAGAACGAGGTAGACAAGGGAGACAGAATATGGAGTGAGGTTATAGACCACGATTCTGCAGGGACCCTCCTCGCCAAAGACAGCCTAGAGAGGATGGCAATGAAGAAGATAAGGAAAATCAAGGAGATGAGACCCAAGGTCAGCGGCCACCTCAACATCAGTACTGTCGCAACTTCAATTACCAAGGCAGATGCCCAGAAAACCCTAAACCACAAGATGGCAAAGAGACAAAAGCAGCCGATCCACCAGCTGAGAATTCATCCACTCCTGAGGCTGAGCAGGGCGGGGCTGAGTAAATGCCGGCTTAACATCTCTACCATCATCTGGTTTAGTCATCCAGCAAGAAAAAAACAAATAGGAAATTCCAGCAATAAGAAATGAACAAAAGATTGGAACTGAAGACCTTAAGTGCTTGCTTTTTGCCCATTGACCAGATAACTAGAACTGTCTGCATTACCTATGCAGCATGGGGTTTTTATTATTTTTACCTAAAGACATCTCTTTTTGGTAATGACAAACGTGTTTTTTTTAAAAAAGCCTGGTTTTTCTCAATACACCTTCAAAGGTTTTTAAATTGTTTCATATCTGGTCAAGTTGAGATTTTTAAGAACTTCATTTTTAATTTGTAATAAAAGTTTACAACTTGATTTTTTCAAAAAAGTCAACAAACTGCAAGCACCTGCAAATAAAGGTCTTAAATAATTAAAAAAGAAAGAAAGAAAGGGTCTTACAAATGACAAAGGCACTCATCAGTTTGAAGATGAGCTAGAAGGGGAAGATTGGCAAAGTTTCCTGGAAAGGAAGTGTGATCTGGGCTTACTTTCCTGGAAAGTAGGCCTTTGTTTTACTTTCTAGCTATTTGCCTTCGATCTGTAGGTATGCCTTGCTCTCTTTGTTCATTGCGTATTTTGATAATTACTAAACCAGAACGAGGTTATGAGATCCTCACATGTGTCGGGGGGACATCGGGTTTCTCTGATCTATTTGATGGCATTGCGAAGTCTCCTTGACCTCTTTATAGCCCCCACACCATTAAATTACAAAGATCCCAGAACATGTTCACAGAACAGTTCCCAAAGCCTTGCACACGGATTCTCACAGAACTCAAGCAAGTTCTCAATAGGATGGCCTAGACCTGACATCAGCCCGAGCAGTAGCATCATAGCACCACCTCTCAGGGCCTCGATGCAGAAATTCTTGTGGGTTTTCTCAAGATTTGGCCAGTATATAGGACACACTGAAGCTATGAAGAGCTTTCTGTGTGGCGTTCCCTAGTACTGGCCTATGTTACATTCTCCAGGGTACCCTTTGATTTTGCTTTTTCCTCTTTCAATCATCCAAGCTCATTCTGCAGAGCCAGTTTCTCCTCTACTCTTCAATTATTTGTTTGAGATGAGAAGAACTTGGATTCTAAGTCCAGATTAGAGAAACAAGCAACCCAGAACCCAATAACACTTAGTTGGAGCAGCAGAGTGCCTGGTAATGTTTTAGGTGAACCAGCCAGGAGAAAAACTCGGGTGCTGGAGATAAAGGTGGGACCTCAGCTAGCCAAATTTTTGCTTCTTTCCTTGGTATTTCACTTGTCCTTTTCCCCTACACCCCATTGCCTAGGCGGGGGAGCACAAGAGACTGTACTCAAAGCACATAGGATATGGTCTGCTGCTTTCTAGCCATGGAGAATGGCCGAAGGGAATGCAGGCCTTTGTTTTGCTTTCTAGCTATTTGCCTTCGGTCTGTAGGTATGCCTTGTTCTCTGTGTGTTTGTTCATTGCGTATTTTGCTAATTACTAAACCAGAACGAGATTATGAGATCCTCACACGTGTTCTGGGGAATGTGGGCTTTCTCTGATCTATTTGATGATGTTGGGAGGTCTCCTTGACCTCTTCATAGCCCCCAGACCATTAAATTAAATCCACTCCCTCCAAGTGACTCAGGAACTCCATTAGAGCCTAGTGCCCCAGGGGAACCTAGTGTTCCTCAGCCCATTTATCATGCTTCTCAGACAGCAATAAGCCCCACAGGTTGAGCCCAAGTTGAAGCTTCTTACTATTCTAATTCATAACTTGTCCTGCCCTTGTCAGAAGTCCCATGGGTGAGACAAAATAATCAAGTTCAGATCCGTTTTTCAGTTTCAGGTGCCTATTTATGAACAAAAAATAAAAAAAACACTTGAGGTGAAGCTAAAAGCAAAGGTCCTGGGCTTAATCCACAGTACCACAGGAAAAACAAAAACAAAAACCAACCAAAAAGAAATACCGTGCACTGACTGGAGTCTTTTCTTTCAGTCTCTGATGGGGTTCAAGACAAAGCTTCCATCTTGGCACTAGAAAGTTGCAGAGACTGAAATGCCCCTGGCACCTCCTTACCCTTCTGCCTGAGGTGGGGCACAAAGCCTGTATTCCTTACCTGAAGAAAAGGAACATTCTTATCTCTGAAGACACAGGGACACAGAAAAATCTGAGCAAACAACCTTTGCTAAGTGTGCCCCATGTACTCCCATTAACCCAGCCCCTTATCCAACCTCACTTCTGCATGGGTTTCCACTCTGTCAAGCTCAATATCAAAATATTGTTCTTTCTCTTTTTCTGAAGTCTCAGTTACCCCTGCTGAACTATGGCCCAAAAATAATGAATGAAAAATTCTAGAAATAAACAAATGATAAGTTAAACATTTCATTTTGTGCCAAGTAGTACAGTGGGATCTCACACATTATGCCAGGCTATGTCCTGCCCCTCTGTCCAGTGCACTCACAGTACATCACTGCTGCCCTTTGCTCAAGCAGCTGCTGTCTGAGTCACTTTCTC